>NC_058386.1:34610520-34914375 GCF_018350175.1 Felis catus
CAGTTAGCATTCGGCCTCGGTCGATTCGTTCCAGTTGTGTCGCGGCTGCCCCGCGGTCTGCCGTCGTCGATCACGGGGAGTCCCTGGACACCCCATTCCCAAGCTCGAGGCAGGCGGTAGGTAAAGGAGGGCAAGGAGGAAAACGACGACGAGGGCCCTGTCTCCAGAAGACAGGAAGGAGGGCACGAGGAAAGAAGAGATGCCTGCTCTTGGGCATGGCATCTCCAGAGGGGCCCTCGTGCTCAGAGACTTTGTGACTCAGTGGAGGGAGAGAGGGGAGGCTTTTTGGAGGAAGGGAGCTTCTGTGACTATTCAAAGGGCATCCATAGGCGTCCTGAGAGGAAGGCAAAAAGCATTGGAATGGCCTGTGGAGAGGTACACGTGGAAGGTTCTGGGCCTGAGAAGGATGTAGGGGGGCAGAGGACAGAATCGAGGGCAGGTATCTAGGGGTGAGGCAGCCCCGAGGCCGAATAAGGGGCCGGATAAGGCCAAGCCTGGGGCACACAGGAGCCTGGGAGGTGGAGATCACGCAGATAGAAATGAGAGTCCAAGCTCTGTGTTCCAGGAGCTCGCCAAGGAGCCTCCGTGTCTTTGAGGCGAGCCCATGTTAGCCAGGTAAGCCAGGCGCTCGAAGGAAGGCACAGAAGCTGCTCTCGGAGGGAGGCGCCATCCAAGCTTCTGCTGTCCAGGAGGGCTCTAAGGTGCACGCTCGGATGCCTTCCCTCCACCCAGACAGTGTTGTTCTTCTCCCGTAACAACGAGCCTCCAGCTGGGGAATGGGGGCTGATTAAAAAAAAACCATTCCGAGAGATAAATCTTGTAATACTAACTGCTGAACAGCTGGCCCTTTAAAGCATAGAACAGCCATTTAGCCATTAATCCATCCCTTTAAAATGCAGAACCATCTCACCCCAAACACGCACGCACACACACACACACACACACACACACACGCACGTGCACACAAACGTACACTAGCCCGCACACACACGTGCACACACACGCACGCTCACAGAGGGTAGTGTAACGTCATCTGGTGCAGCCCCGGCAGCTGCTGCTCCGGTACTTTTCATGTTCACACATAGAGCCCTGGCTCTCGTTTAGAGTTTAAACCAGCAATGGGGACCAGGGGAGGGAAGGAAGGAGAAGCAGGGAATTCTAAATGCCCTTTCACCGAATTCCTGTCCGTGTGCTCCCCATGATTCTGGATCTTGACACAGTAGTACCTGGTGCCCTTCCCAGATCCTTCTGCCTCCCCTGGGCTTCCGGCTCTCCTGGAGCCCGTCTGCAGGGGCAGCTGTCACCACCAGGCCCCGCAGCTCACCAGACACTCACCAGATCTGCCTCCCAGGCCTGACTCTGCTGTTTCTCTGTCTTATTCCCAGTGGCCACCTTGAGTGATCTATACCACATGTGGTCCTGGTGGTGCCTCGTTGCCGTAGGTCTTCGATGAGGCAGTGCTGTTTGTCCCTCCCTGCTCGCCATAAAGAAACTCTTCACGTCTGTGGTTTGTGACCTTCCTGAGAGGCAAAGAAATCAAACTAAGCCCGATCACACATGCACACATGCTTGCACACACACATGGTTGTGACTGGCATGTTTGGAAAAGAGGAATGTGTGTGCGTGCGTGCGTGTATGTGTGTGTGGGGGAGGGAGAGAGAGAGAAGGAGAAGGGGGGAATCAGATCAGTAACTGTTTAGGATGGGGTGCATTGGCTAGCTGTCAGGTACGAGAAAATTAAAGCCATTAGCTATTTTCGATTTTTTTTTCTGTCACACCAACAAGATTAGCAAGCCAAATGCTCAAGGAGCACGTTTGGGGGAGTTTTGAGCGCTCCATGAAACCTGCAAAGCTCTGCCGAGAGAGATTGCCTGGAATTCTCTCCCGCCTGCCCTTTCAGTGGGTAATAATAACAGACGCTCGGTGTTGTATAATAATGAATATGTTCACAATGGCTGTTTCAACGATTGTTTCTTAAAATGATAAAGGTAATTTTGCTGGGCCCTCCTTTATTTTTTAAACCTGAGCATCACAAAAGGTGGAAGCTGAAATATCATCCCTTTTATTGGCAACGGTTGCAATATGACATTTGGAAATACAGACAACAACAACAAAAAACCTGTGTTCTTCAGGGAGCTCGGACATGCACAAAGCCTGGCATGTTCCCCCCAGCTTCTGGATGTCCAGTGACTGGTTGACAGTCAGATGGGTAGATGGGGTCCTTGGGCGGTGGGGTGCTATTATTATTTTTTAGTTGTTTTAATGCATACTTTCTGAGAGAGAGAGAGAGAGAGAGAGAGAGAGAGAGAGATTGCAAGCAGGGGAGGGGCAGAGAGAGAGAGGGAGACACAGGATCGGAAGCAGGCTCCAGCTGTCAGCACAGAGCCCGACACGGGGCTTGAACCCATGCACCGTGAGATCATGACCTGAGCCGAAGTCGGATGCCTAACCGACTGAGTCACCCAGGTGACCCAGTGGGGTGCTATTATTATTTACTCAAAATCTGAGTCAGGTTTTATATGTTTTGTGGCATGGTCACCATAAGATGTTACCTCAGGAGTAGTTGTCACAGCTGTTATGGTATATTTGGCACCCACCACGTGCATGTCAGGACCCTAGATGCTTTTCAGCTATTTTAAATCCTCACCTAAACCCTGCCAGGCAGGCCTTAGGTTGAACCATATGAAATTGCCATTTCAGTAGCTCAGAATATCAAACAGAGGCTGTTCCACGTGATTCAAATTAATGTTCTTTCTCCATTTTATAAATAAATGGTGTCGGAGATGTTGGACAAATGCCAAAAAGCCACACAGCCAGTAAAGGGCAGATCTGAGGTTTACACCCAGGCCTGCAGAGCCCAAGGATTCTCCTCTACCTCAAGCTCCATACAGCTTGGATCCATGGGCATTATTATCTCCAATTACATCCAAGGACATCATAGCTTAGAAAAAGAAAATGACTGGGATATCCACCCAGGAAGAGGCAAGGCCAAGCTCAAACCCTATGTCTTATGGGAAACCATTAATCGTTACCATTTTACACTGAAAACCCAAGAATGGGATAAGCTCCAAGCGGAATTGCAGTGACGGATGAGTTGGCACCTTTCCACTTGGCAATCGTGGACCCGTGACGTGCCTCCCGCACCTCGTCCCCACATCTCCCACACACACCCCCTACTCCCCTCCTTGCCCGGGGGACTGTCCTGACTTCCTCTCCCACGTTCACTCAAAAAGCCCCGCTCATTCCTGAACCCCTAAATCCTTGCCACCTGGAACGGTGGCATCTTAATGGGAGAAGCTGGGGACACCGTCTTAGTTTGAGTCCCCCCCCAGAAGCAGAACCTGAGACAAAAATTTCATTAATTTGTTTGAAAATGAATCCCGGGAAGCTCCGATAGAGGAATGAAGGGGTGGTATAGGGGAAGACAGGACACCGGGACAGGGTATGTTATCAAGTGGGGACCACTGGGGAACAGTGAAGAATATGCCCCCAGAGTTATCCCAACCCAGAGGTGAGGAAGCTGGTGGTACTTATCCGCCAGTCTGTTTCTCAGTTGACAGCTGCGTCCCAAAGTATAAACTCCAACTTGCCTTCTTTGAGTCCTCAACGCGCTCCAATGAATAGAATCCGTAACAGGTATTCACTGTAAACACCCACAGGATATAGGAGTGAGTGCCAAGGGCACAAAGGCAAGGGTATAAACAACATCTGCTCTCAGTGCCTGAACATCATCTGAACTTAAAAGAACGGCCCTGTGACCATTCAACCCAAGGACAGCTCTAAGCTCAGGGACAGGCAGTTGGATTGGGACATCCTGAGACCCTGGTGCCATTCGCCTGGTACCAGCGAAGGAAGGAAGGAAGGAAGGAAGGAAGGAAGGAAGGAAGGAAGGAAGGAAGGAAGGAAGGAAAGTAAAAGCCACCCATTCCCAAGGTGAGCCGTAACTGAGGTAGGACTTCCACAGTGTCTCTCTCCTTTTTCCAGAGCCCCCTACCCACAAATGTGTGACTTCTCTGTAATACATCTTCTCTCTGCTTTGTGGGCAACTATAAAAGCCATGATTTTTCAGCCCGTGGTCTGTCTTGAGGTCACCTTCACCCTCGTAAAAGGGTGATTCCTTGGGGAGCCGGGGAGAAGGCACCTTGCAAGTTTCAGAACTTGATTGGTGGTAGATTTTTTTTCTCCCTCTTCCCGTCTTTAATGTGGCTCTAATTCTGACTTCATTGCAGAGCCGTGAAATCAAATTAGGAAATGGGAGGAGACGAGCAACCCCTTCAAGCACAATCAACTTCTGATGGCTTCCCCAAAGCTCTAATGAATCTGCGTAGACCTCCAGTAATAGAAGGTTGCTTTTTGCAGCACTTTGTTTTTCTCGCTTACGAGAAAACAAGTTAGAGCATAGGGATGCAGGCAGTTAATCCAACAAGGTGTCGGAGAGCCTCCTTGGCGTGTGACCGCTGAGTGGGGAAGACTCGGGGGAGGCCAAGGAGGTCGATCAGAAGGGAAGCAGCAGCAGCAGCAGCAGCAACATCCAGCCACAGTGGCGGGTCTTTAGAAAACCTGGTCCCCGACCTGGAATGGCTGGCAGCCTGTTTGCCCAGAGCCTTGCTACCAAAAGTGTGAAGTAGAAGCACCAGCATCACCAGAGAGCTTGTTAGAAATGGAGAATCTCAGGCCCCCCACCCACGACGTACCGAATCAGAATCTGAGTTTCAACAAGAGTCCCAGAGGATTCGTACGTGCCATGAAGTTTGAGAAGAGCTGGCCCGAGAGATTCCAGATGTGATCACGTCACATGTTGTGCTCAGAACTCCCTCCTGATCTTAACTTCCTGTGTTCAGCTCTCACACTCTGTGCCATCCCTGGGAACCCTACCCTCTAGTCTCATGACGACGTCATGTCCTGCCATCCATCCTCATGGTGCTTCCCCCGGCACCAGTGCCCCACCCTGCTTCTCTGCCCATCAAGAGTCCTCCTCATCCTCATGCCCAGGTGTCTCCCCGGATCCCCCAGTCAGATTGTGTCATTGCTCCTTGTTTGCCGCTGCCTGACTTTATTACTGTTAGATGTTCGCATCAGCATAGTGGTTAGAAGGATGGGCTTGAGAGCCTGATCATCCTGAGGTTGAACGCGAGTTCTAGCAGTTTTGATCTGTGCATGCAGTTTAGGTCACTATTTTTAATTTTTCGCGCCCTCCTATTGGAATTACAAATCCACAGCCTGTCCTATGTGACTTTGCCGTTTCCTTCACTTGGTTGAGCACAAAATACGTCTTTATCCATTGATGTTAGTCTTGGCCATGTGACTTGAATTGGTGGATGGATTGTGGGTGAAAGTGAGGGTGTATGAGATCGTGTCTAGACCTTTAAAGGCCTTAAATGGCATCATGTGTTTTGAGTCATCCCTCTGCGCTTCTCCTATCACCATGAGCAGAACATACCCCAGGTTAGCTGTTGGGTCCAAAGAGGGGGCAATACATGCAGAACAGACGTGAACTCAACCTGCAGCCAAGCCAAGATGACCCACATCTTGAAGAAGAACTTCTTAGCGGATCCACGGGCCCAAGGGTTATTATGGTATGCCACTGATAGAGTATGCGTCTCTAAGCATCTATATCATGGGCATATAAATATCTACCTCATGTTATTGCAGCCGGGATTAAAATGGGATAATGTGCGTTAACGGAGTTCACGGTAGTGCTTGATAAATGGTAAGTAACTTATTTTGTAGCATTATTATCATGTCTTCCCAATGGACTGGACACCTTTTTAAGTCGGGTCTTTTTCTTGTCCATTTTTTTCTCCTCCCCAGTGCCTACTGAGATCCTAGAAGGCACTCATTCAGTGAACAGAACCAAGCATTAGTATCCGAAGTTACTCTTTTCCTTGGGCAGTTCTTGCCCTGTAAATCCTTACTCAGCCTACAGTGATGAACGCAAACTTGTCACAGCACAGATGAAAGCTCCAGAATGGAGGGTCTTCTGTTCAAAGCAACGGTTATAGTAGGCCTTGGGGTGTTTCGTTGAGTTTTGTGTGTAGTTAAGGAATCTAATAGTGTTTTGATTTGTTTCTCAATTAGAAATGCTACACTTAGAATTTCATGGAAAAGAAGCATTTCGTCTTCAAAGGAAGTTGTGAGGGATACGGAAACACCTGACCCCTTTGCTTTCCAACTTCAAGTGTGAGCCTTAAGTGAATTCTTCATCCAGTCTAGAGTTTAACCTCTGAAAAGCTGGCTATGGAGGTGGGAGGGAAGGATGACTGGGGCAGGGCCTGGTGGCATCTGTCTCTTTAAGAAACAGAAATGAAATCTAATTAGCATAGACTGGCTGCAATTAACATAGAAGTCCCAGTTCGGGGAGTTGGAGGAAGGGAAAAGGATAGAGCTAAAACTTAATGGGGTTTTGTTAGACAAAATTAGCTTCCACAGAACAGCCATAAAAATATCTAAATTATGAGAGCCTCTTGCCATTTGCCATTAACACGAGGGGACATGCTAATATTTAGTGGCGCCATGTCCTGGAAATTAACTGCACTGGAGGAAGCCCCAGGGGCATCCCCGTGAGCAGTAAGGGCATGTCCACCGACTCAATTGTCACCAAACCGCTTGACTAAATGTTTTACAGAAACTCAGCCTCTACAAATCACACGTGTCTCAGCCCGTCTTTTTGGGAATGGTTCCGGAACCGTAGGAGGACACCTCCATGGGTGATACATCGAAAGCTGAAGTCTCCTTCTACAGTCTTTGGATTTGGGTGCTATTTTCCTCAAAAGAAGATATTTGTGAGGCTGATTTGTGGACATTTGAAGATACCTCCAGTCCTTCCTCTCTCCATCCTTACGCCCTCCAAGAAAATCAAGCCATTTGCTGTTGACGTAGTGCTAACTCAACTGGTGTGAGTTTTGCTGTAGACTCCTCCACGGTCTTACTTCCTGCCTTCCCTTAAGGGAAAGGGTGAAACCATTCTCCTCTACTGTCTTCTCCTAAAAGTCGCCCGTGACCTCCTAAACTCAGGAAGAATTTTTTTCATGGTCCTCTGGCTCTTTGACCCGCATTTCACTAGACACAGTTGAGCCTTGATTTCCACGTCACTTTTCTCTGCCCTTTCTCTGTTAGTGGGTCCCCTTTCTCCTTTCACATCTGTAGGCACTGCCCACGCCTCCTGGCCTCCGCCCTACGGTCTCCTCCTTCTATGCTCTTTGAAGATGAATTAGTCACTATTTGCCAGCGTTCACCTTCACTTAGAGGCACGTCACTCGCATCTGAAGCCCAGGCCTGACTCTTAGCCCCGTGTTTCTCGCTTCCATCAGGACATCTGCATTTGGAGTTCTTAGCTTTCACTGCCAGTTCAGCCTGCTCACTCGCCTTAGGGAGGCGCTCACTATCGCCTCCCTACCCCTCATCGGCCTCTTAACAGCTCCGGAGAGCACACTCTCTCTATGCAAGCACTCTCATCTTCCTGCACGGCTTACCACGGTTGGTAAGGATCCACGAGCACCCCACCCCGGAGCTAATCTGTTGGGTGGCCTGTGGCCTGTCAGGTGCTCCCTCTCAAGAATCCGAACTCAGCAGAGGACAAGAGCTTCCTAAAATGGCACGGTGGGATGAAGACCCATGAAATCCCGCTCCTGAGGCCTCCCAGCTTCACCCCTGTCTTGCACCTTCTAAGGCGAGGGTGCTCAGCTTTCCCTGGCATGCCGCAGGGCACCCTGATTCTGATTCTCCCAGTAAATCACAACGTTGAGTGCGTTTGACAAAAGCTTTTCGTAGCCCTGAAATTTCTGACTGAATCACACTCCATTTGCCTGCCCATCCCAACTTTCCTTTCTGTGTCTTTGACACCACTGTCCTCCCAGGCTTCAAAAGGATATGCTTCGGGGGCATCTTGGAAACCATCGTTTCCTGTTCTGAAGCTTATCTGTCTTAAGGTCCTGCCATTCCCTCCTCTGAAATGCGCCCTGAGATTTTAGGTCTGTCTTTATACAAGCCCGGATCCCCTGCAAGCTGGGCTTCTCCACTCTAAGCTCCGCCCCTCCGGTCTAGCGTTCACTTGCTTACAGTACTGCTCTTTTTAAAGTATCCCTCTGCCAGGGAACCTTCCAGAGCTCTTGATTGTCTTTTGCTCCTCCTCACGTTCAGGACCTTCATTTACCTTGACCACCCAATTTGCTTTTGGCCCTTTTAGATCATACCATCCTACCTAAAAACCTAGCTACTCCCCAACGTATTGGCTGTAGTTATAGAACGAGCCACCCCCAAATTCGATGGTTTAAAATAGTACCTATGTTATTTAGCTGTCAATCTGGCGTGTTGGCTGAGTATGGCTTCTTTGGCGTGCTTGCTCACGCGCCTGCGATTCTCCGGTGGGCTGGATGATCAAGAAGGATCTCTCTCGGATGTTGGGTGCTTGGCCGGCCGTTGGCCAGAGTGCCCCAGTTGTACTCCCTGGAACCTCTCCAGCAGGTTAGTTCAGGCTCATGCACATGACGGTCTCATGGTTCTCAGTGGGGCGAGAGGACGAGCCCCAAAGCGGAAGTCCTTTTCGAACCTCTGCCTGTGTCTCCCCTGTCGATGTTCCGTTGGCTAATGCCGGTCACGTAGACAGCCCAGATTCAAGGAGTAGGGAAGAAGACCCCATATCTTGAGGGGAGGAACTGCAATGGAAGTGAACGCAGAGAGGCGAATAATTGTAAGCATTTTTATAATCTACCGCACTCAGCATGAAGTGGGAGTTGGAGCTCATTAGTATTCTCTTCTTGTCCGTTCTGTCATGGGAATATCCTCACTCTCAGCTCTTTTCCCTTCATTCAGATTTTTCTTCCCAAATGTTAGGGACAACCCCCCTCCCCTTTGAACCTGGCTCCAAGAATCCCCAAACAAGCAGCCCTCTGTCATTTCTGATGTCTGCCCCCTCCCTTCCTTTTCGCCATTTTCTGGTCGGGTCTTGACCTCATGTCTGTCTTCTGGATTGGAATGCCGATGGCCCACGGGATGCTTTTCGTGTTTTTATTTATGAAATACATATTTATACTTTTCATATACCTTTACTTCCATGCCTAGTCACTCCCTAGGCTCAACGCCATCTTCCATGGCTGGCGATCAGCATCTCTCACTCGTGTCGTGCCTTTTGAGAGCATCGCGTGAAGAACGCCAGTCTTCCGGGCCTTGACAAGGACAGTTCTGAGGACCGCAGTCTGGAAACACCCTTTCCCTGCCAGCTGTGATTTCCTCTGGCACCCTGCTCAGACGGCTAGGGTCTGTGCTGGCCAGGGTCCTCCGTAGACAGGCTGGCATAAAACCACTCCTGCCTGATGAAGGCCTCCGCTCTGATCAGGCCTCTCGTTGCCTAGGTTCTCCTTGCCTTCCCAAGACGTGTTTATCCAGGGCCCTGTTCTCCCAATTTGTTCCATGCTGGAGTGTGTTTGTCTCTCAAGTTGCACGTCAGGCAAGCTCTCAGAAATCACTTTTGAAACCCGATAGGTGTCCCTTCTCTCATTTCCCTTTCCGGGAATTTGAAAAGGAATCCAGGAAGCCCGAGTCATATTTAGCCACCGATTCTGTTTATTATACCGCTCTCAAAAATAAGACCAGTCACCAACCGCCAAAACAAGGCTTAACTTCTAGACCACTGGGGCCATATGGAGTCTGGGTCAAGATCAAGGATGCTCTGCTGTTTGTGTTCCTGACACTGGGTTTTTATACTGACGGCTCTTTCTGGTGATATAAGAAAGTATGTGCCTCTGGAAAGATGGAGAAGAGAGGATAAGGAAAGTTTGTGTGTGTGTGTGTGTGTGTGTGTGTGTGTGTGTGCGCGCGCGCGCGCGCACGCGCGCGCGTGTGTGCATGTGTGTGTAAAGAACAGCAGGTTTCCCAGTCTAAGAAATTTTTGGCGGTGGGACAAGATTTGCATGCCCTTCTGTGTCGCAGAGACTCAGTATGTCTGCAGCACGTCGTTGGGGTGCCTGCGTCTCAAATCACTGGCTGTGTGCAGCCTTGATGAGGCGCCCGATTTACATATTCTCAATTTAATCTAAAGTAGGTACTAATTGATTACTGTTGAATGTCTGCACGCTCTGATTATCTGTTCAGATCCTGAGGGGGGAGGGAGGGGGAATAGCAAGGGATCTTTCTTCTGTGAGTAGGATTTTGTTTTCTCTGATCCAAGGAGCATTTATTTGCTCGGCCCAGAGGTCCGGCTGCTCCCACCTCCGGCCTCTCCCCACCTTGACTGAAAGGTGAAATAAATACCGCCACCTCCAGCACTGGTTCTTCCTTTGTTGTAGGATCAGCTCTTCTCTATTCAGTCGTTTGGCATTTATCAAACAAATATTTTGAAAATGCCTCCCAAGTGTATATTATTGTCATCCCTGTAAAGGCAGGGCCCCTTGGGGCCTGAGACTACGGATGCTGGGGCCAGCTGGCTGGGTTTGACCCAGGCTCTGTTGTTTCCCAGCTGTGTGACTCTGGGCAGGTTGCTTAACTTCTCTGAGCCTCGGTTTCGCTGCCTATAAAAAGGGATTAATAGCAGTCCCCGCTTCACAGGGTCGTCGTGAAGATGAAACGAGTTTGCACATGTAAAGCACCCAGCAGAGCATCGACCCATTATGTGGTGCTGTTTCTTCACAGTTCTGCGGAAGGTTTGCCGGGGGCGGCAGGCAAAGACCTTGATTAAAGCCCCCGTGGGGAATTTTAGGGTCTTCATTCATCCTGGCCTCGCCGCCCCTGTCCGTCATCTCAGGTGTCCACAGTGACAGGGAGCATGTATAAGAAAGCGTGGCTCTTGCTACAGCAGGATGTTAGCCAAGGGCCTTCTGGAAAGGCTTTCCCTGTCAGCTGGAGGTAAGGAGTAGGAAGGAGGAAGGGGAAGCTAAAGGCGGTGGGCCAGCGGACATTCACTGGACCCCTTCTGTGTGCCAGGCTCCCCGCTGGTGCTGCTGACACAGACGTGGAGGCGGTGGCCTCTCCTCCGAAGGAGGTCCCTGCTGAGAGGCGCTGCTCCAACCGCTCCAGTAAGGCACGTTTCCTCTGTTACTGTTCCTCGGGCACTTATTTTAGGCTTCGTGCCCGCAGCCCAAATGCTGGTCGGATGGTTTTTTGCTTTGTATTGCCGTGTCGCATACGTTGCAAAGAGGTGCACGGGTCGTCGGCACACAGCTCGGTGAGTCACGGAGCGAACCCACTGGGCAGGCGGCACCCAGGTCGAGAAACAGACCCTGACCGGCCCCCAGAGGCGCCCCCTCCTGCCCCGTGCTCCCTTCTCACTATTCTTCCTCAACAGGTGACCTGAGTCCTGACTCCAGTCCTACTGTCAGGTTTCTCAGCTGGCCAAGACAAGCCCAGGGAGCAGGGCTGAGAGGCGTGACAAGATCAGGCGTGACAGGAAGTGTCTGGGCCATTACGCTACCGGTCTGGCCCGTGGTGTCTGTGTGGCTCCCCTTAGGACTGCTTTGACTCTTTCAAAGGGAAAGCCGTTCTTGGCTGCTTCACCCCAGGGCCGGCATCGGGCAGGGCAGGTCAGCCTTTCTGTTGGTTTGAGCAGGTCCCCATCCAGAAATGTGTCCCCGGCCTGTCCAGTAAAGGGCCGAGGATTCCCATCCTTGACCGGCCTGCCTGCCTCCTGGGATCGCTTATGACGACAGGCAGGCATGTGGGCGGAAGAAGGCCCTCTGACACCTTGAAGTGCTGACGACTGGGCAGGCAGTAGGAGGGATGAGTGTAGTTAACCTTCTTGGAATTTCTTTCTGTCACCCGGAGAGTCGAGGGTCTTAAGAGAATGGCAAACAGGAGAGATTTGGCCAGGGCCATCCAGGACATCACGGCCGGGAACTCTGATCAGTCAGGATGGCGTCGCCGTGAAGGAGAGGAGGGAAAAGAACAGAGACCTTGTTCCAGAACTTGTGCCTGTCGCCGCCTAGCAAACCCCTCCAAACTTAGCGAAGTGAAACAACAACCATTTTCTATGTTCTCGAAGGCCCTGAGTCAGAAATTCAGACAGGGCCCAGCAGGGGTGGCTTGTCTCTGCCTCAGCTGGGAAAACATGAAGCAAGAGTCGGGGATCATCTAGAAGCTTCTCCATGACGTGTCTGGCCTGTGGGTTAGGAGGATGTGAAGGCTGGGCTCAGCTGGGACTGTCAACAGGTAGCCCACCTGCGGCCTGGGCTTTTCATAGCGCCCAGGCTGGGTTTCGAGAAGGAATATCCCAAAAGAGAGTGTCCGGGGAGCAGGTGTCCCAAGAGCCCCAGACGGAAACTCCACGGCTCTTTCTGACCTAGCTCAGAAGTCCCACGGCATCATCTCCGCCGCATTCTGTGGTTACCGGCGAGACACTGAGGCTGGCTCACGCTCCCAGGGCGGGGATCTGGACTCCCTCTCCTGCCGGGGGGAATGGTAGGTCCCACCGTGGAATCGCTTGTGGGATGGGAGCCTCCAGTGCAGCCCCCTTTGGAGAGTACCGTCTGCCGCCGTAGTTAATAGCTGCGACTCTGGGGACCCACCCGGTTTCATTTCCTGGCCCCGACACACACTAGCTGTGTAACCTCGGGCGTTTCTTAACCACTCTGTGCCTCAGCTTCCACGTGAGAGAAATTGGAATCATAATTCTGTTCTCATAGGGTTACCGTGAGAATTCACGATGTGATGTGCGATGTGCGCACGGTGTTAGCAGAATGCCCGACACACTGTAAGTGCCCACGTCACCTTAACCGAGACCTGCGGAGGCGACTGCTCGAGACCCGCCTCGCCTATGACACGTCTCCTTGGGCCCATCCTAGGTCACAAGGTGAGCCACACGACTCCCACCCCGGGCCGCACACCAGCCCAGGACCCACCCGCAATTACCAGGGATGACAGAGACTAAGCACTAGGGTACGTCACCTCACGGAGCACAAAGCACCGCCATGCACGTCCTTCATTTAATCCTCCAGACAAGTCTGTGGGGCACACAAGACTCTCATTTGACAGATGAGTCTTATCAAGGTGTGACTCACCCAAGTCACCTTAGCTAGTAAACTACAGAGGAAGGCCACAATCCCAGGGTTGCCCTCTAAAAAGCCCTTGCTCTTCTCCAATCATCTCAGGGTCGTTGCTAAATTCTGAAAGGGACAATACAATTGAGTTAGAATGTAATTAATTTGACAAGTGCTCTGAAGTCTTAATAGAGATGGGGAGAAAGGAATGGGGGTCAAATTTCCATAGCCATGGAATGTCATAGCCGGGGCGGGAAGGTGAGTGCCACCCACAAGAGGGGACCTGACCGTACCACTTTCCTCCAAAGATCTCAAAGGCATTCCTGTAAAACGCCCCATAATGCCTTTCGAGTTTCACAGCTAATCATTCAGCCAAATAGCACCTTTTGCTCTCTGAGGATTCGGAATTCCCCGATCACCCCCCGCTCCTTGAAACCGAAAACCTAACGATGCCCTCTTCCCTCTGTGCCTTCCTTCAGAATTCAGCCCACCCATATCAACATCAAATGCACCAGTGCTGGGAAGGCATTGTAAATCCTGCCTTTCTGGGGTTTTCCATTTATGTGACACGAGGAAGGATGGCGCTTTCATCCACTTTTGGAAACAAACCAAAACACCCATAAATATTCAAGCTTATAATATTGACTTAAAGCTCAGTTAGAGCCCAGGCTGCAGTCGGCTCCTGATTATCCATGTGTGACTTATCCACAGCTAATTTTAAAACTCAAAATTACTTCCTCCGAACTCGCAGCACACCCTGGGCCCCCTCTGCGGGTGTCGGCTCGGGGGCGCAGGGAGATGAGGTGGAACTGTGGCGGGCTGAGGGTCTGATGACCCTGCTGCTGCTTTTCACACAACTCCTGATCAGCTGTGTGACCTTGAGCACACGTCTTTACCTCCTGGGACCTTCTAGGCTTTTCAGCTGTCAAATGAAGAAGCTTGGCTTCATGCTTTTTGTAAGATCCCCTTGCTCTAAAATTCCATGGGGTAGCAAAGTGGTCACAGGAAATGAAAGGGTAAGTTGGCTGCAGAGGTACAGCGTTGAAAGCGGTAGTCCAGACGACCCATATTCCAGATGAGATGGTGTTGGCCTCAGAATCGGCGGGCGACAGATCCAAGCCAAGCTCCTGAGACTCCGATGATTATTTCATCAGTTCCAAGGCCACAGATGCAAGATCTGGGTGTTTTCCAAATGATGGGTCTCCTCGATGAGCACAGGTAGTCGGAGATTCGGCTCTGGACGTGGGAAAGACTATTCCTATTTTTTGCACGACCTCGGCCTTCCTGTCTGATGGAGCTGCCAGAGCTGTGTGTCTGTGGGAGTCGAGGCCACTGCCCACTTTCCTTCCCCAACAAGGTCCAGTGGGGAGAGACCAGCAGGATTCTCTTCTCGTCCCCTCCTCCTCTCCACCCGCTTGCATTCCTGGGGACTGGAAGGGTCCTCTCTGTCTTTCAAGGGAGAAATCGCTGGAGCCTTCTTACTCCCTGCCTCCAGCTTGGTCCCCAGACCCGGGCTTTCTTTATAGGAGGAAGGAAGAGTGGTGCAGTGAGATCGGGAAGGGGCTTCCGAGCAGGGAAGAGCACGGATACGGTGGGCTCCCATCACCATGCCCTCTGACCAAACGTGTCTCAAGTGCAGGTGTCTAGGCCCGGCACCTGGGTGATAACAGATGCTCATCCTGCTTGCGAGGAGATCTTGGGTTCGAGGAAGAGCAGAGTGAGGACGTGAGTGAACATGGTTTTCATCAAGTATTGCAGATGCCGTCAAAGAAGGATGTGCGGGATCAAGTGGGGGCGGGGATGGGAGAGGAGACAGAGGAGGAAGCGTCAGCTTTGTCCAGGGGAGGGGTTATCAAGAGACACTGCCTGGAGAAGGTGGCGCTTGGTCCTTGAGCAGAAGCGGCAACATCTTTGATGATGGTTCGTTTCTCCCGAAGCATAGCCGTGTTGGTTCTGTGGCTCAGTGCGACCAAGGGTTGAGTGGCCCCGGGGAGGCTGGCCTGCAAGCCCGAGGACTCCTCGTATCACTTCTGTGGGACGAGGCGTTGTATGTTTTAAACGACTCGTAAACCATCTGTAGAACTCAGAGCCTTCGTTAGAGGCATACGGCGGCGGGCGATGTGCAGGAAGAGACCACGTGGTATAAAATTGTGAAACCGCGACGCAGTCCACACTGGATGCTTTGAGGTCTCGACAAGTGCTTTCCTGTTTGGGACCCACGTTTGTCCTCCAGCTAGCTGCAGTTTGCTTGGCACAAGCAACGGATGAAAGAGCGTACCGGGGTGGAGATTTTGTAACCCAGGAGAGATGCGAGAAGGGAAAGCTCCCCATGGCCTGCTTGTGGGTTTGTTTCTACTCCCTCTGGTGGCTGATTCACATCTGCGTGGGAAGCAGCCACACCCTGTCTTCTTCAAGAAGCCCAGAGCCCTGGGATCTTGACCATATTCGCATGACCAGATGTACAAAGGTTCAGCATCTTGTTTTGGTTTGGGTTTTAACTAGCTGTTGGTTTTGGTGTTTGGAAACTCATGATTTACATTCACATACCTTATTCTTCTACTGACCCCTACCTTACAGCTTTTTCTTGCTCACATTCCCTTCTCCCTCATAATGTTGACTTGTGTGCGACCTGTCTTATCCTATGTGACGTCTCTGTGCATGAGGACCCTTCAGCTTTAGCTCCCTTTGCAAATGGATGCCTTCTCTTGGCGTTTCCCCAGTTTATGTTTAATAGAGAGGGAATATGGTCTGCCAGGCTTATCTTTCAGAGCCAGGCCACTTTAAGGTCCGGGACCTACCGCTGGCCGTGGGCAGGCTGGTCTTTCCATCAGTCAAAGGCATGGCAACCACCATAATTAGAGTATATAGTACTCGCCTACAGGGGAACTTAGAGCTCCTCTGGGTAATCATATGGGAGAATTGGCACCCCTGAGAGCTGATGAGACTTACCTAATATTGCACGTGTAACCAAGGAGTGGTGGTGGTAGGATGAGACTCACATTCTGCTACAGCCTACTGGTGGCATCTTTACACTAACCTGTGGCATCTCCCGTGTTAGTTTGTGTGGTAGGCATGTTCCCATGCACGGATGTCTTCTTACTCACCTCATGTGCTTGCAGCTTGGGGGCAGACAGTCTTCCCATTTCTGCCTCCTTCCTCTTCCCCACCTCCTGCTAAGACATCTAATATGGGACCCATACCAGCGGCAGAATGCTGCTGAAGGCAAAGGTAGTTAAAGTTAGCTCCTTCTAATAGCATTCGAATCTATTAGAACTCATGGCTGGTCTATGTGCCAATGATTTCAAAGTCACTAAGTTTGAACTAAAATTGACAGTGAAGTGTCTTGCTTGCCAAGTAAGATTCACTCAGAAAAGGAGAATTATGCAGTCAACTTCAAATGAAGACACTTGACAAATGAACCACATTCCAGGTTGGCCTCACCAAGTTGGTGAGGCCAACTTGGAATGTAGGTAAGTTGTCAGTTGAAATATTTCTCTTTGGCTGAAGATGTTAGGGCACCATTTTTGAGTCCTCCAAATTTAGGACTTCAGGTAGATACTTTCAAGATGTCGGGCTTGAATTTAGATTTAAAAGTCTACACTACTGGGGTGCCTGGGCGGCCCAGTTGGTTAAGCTTCTGGCTCTTGATTTCAGCTCAGGTCATGATCTCACAGTTTGTGGGATTGAGCCCCACGTCGGGCTCTGCACTGACAGCGTGGGGCCTGCTTGGGACTCTCTCTCCCCCCCCTTCCCCTCCCCCACTCATGCTCCCTCTTTCTCTCCCAAAGTAAGTAAATAAACATTAAAAAAAAAAAAGTCTACACTACTTATGGCTTTTCCAAGACTTGCTTACTGGAAAAGAAACTCTTTTTTTTTTTTTTTTTTAATTTTTTTTTTTCAACGTTTTTTTATTTATTTCTGGGACAGAGAGAGACAGAGCATGAACGGGGGAGGGGCAGAGAGAGAGGGAGACACAGAATCGGAAACAGGCTCCAGGCTCCGAGCCATCAGCCCAGAGCCTGACGCGGGGCTCGAACTCACGGACCGCGAGATCGTGACCTGGCTGAAGTCGGAGGCTTAACCGACTGCGCCACCCAGGCGCCCCTGGAAAAGAAACTCTTAAGAAAATCCTGCTATCACAGTCACATTGCCAAATTCATTCATACTGCTGGAAGGCTGTGGTTAGTGCAACAGGATTTTTAAATAGGAGAATGAAGCCACCGTCACGTTCACTTGGGTTTAGAAGGTTACCATGCCTCAGTGAAACACCCGTACAGTCATTTGTTCATTTATTATTTGCTGAAAAGAAAAGCTCTATGCTGGGGACAGCACAGAAGGGTGTGTGACACTGTTGCCTACAAGGAACATACAGTCTAGGTAGGAATACAGACAAGGAAAGGGAATTATGATGCCAGATCTGAGGAGCTTAGACATACGTGTATATCAATGACAAAGGAAGCCATGCTCAGTTGTCTGGCTCCTCTGTGGTATGACGGACTTGGTTGTAATCCCATCAACCCTCTGATAACACTGTCCAGATGTCATAACCTCATAAGCAGATGCCCCTCATTCTGTATGTCAATTTCCCTTGCACGGACATTTCAGTAATTACGTTATATTTTGTTAAGCCTCATCTCTTGAGATCTGCAAAAAGTAAGGAATCCTCTTGGGTAAGAGGGATGTTCTTTTCTGAAACCTGAGGTCATTCCCAGAGCAGATATCCCAAGGGGGGTGAGCCCTCAGACTGGGACTCAGGACTCCTGGAGGAGCCTCAGACAGAAAGTTCAGCCTCTCCTTTGCCTTAAGCTTGGAAGCATCCGGACGTCTGAGGTATGATGCTAGGAGATAGGATTTAGAAGTCATAAAAAAGCAAGAAATCCCAGAAAAGAGGGCTCCAGAAAGATTTCTTCTTCTTCCTGGATCCTCCACAGTTAGGAAAAGACCAGTGAGCCTCTGAGAGCAGTGTATGCTTTGCAGGCCAGATTGTGAGGCGTCATGGTACCCTGTCTTTAAACCTCTTGAGCTTATCCCAGGCTGGTCAGGAAGCACCTGCAGCAGATTTCCCTGGGACACTGGATAAGCCTGCAGATCCCTGGGCTCCACTTCAGCTCTGTGCCTCTGAACCTGAATGGGGAAGGAGGCGGAGTTTGCATTTTGGTAAGGCCCCTCAGTTTGAGATCCTCAGGTCTTGTTGTCAGTGAGGTCTTTTGTAAAGGTCTAAGAATCGGTTTAAGGGGCACCTGGGTGGCTCAGTCAGCTAAGTGTCTGACTTCAGCTCAGGTCATGAGCTCACGGTTCGTGGGGTCGAGCCCCGCGTCAGGCTGTCGGTGCATCGGGCTGTCTGCTGTCAGCACAGAGCCCACTTCGGATCCTGTGTCTCCCTCTCTCCCTGCCCCTCCCCTGCTTGTACTCTGTCTCTGTCTCTCTCTCTCTGTTTCAAATAAACATCTAAAAAATTTTTAAATAAAATTTAAAAAGAATTGATTTAATATGGTCCAACTTTTCCTGCTCATCAAGAAATGTGTCTTCCAGTATCGTACTTGAAGATGCTACGTTTTAGAATCACCTAGATTTGTACTTTATCACCTAGACTCTGGCATTCCTTTACAACATCTCCCTTCTCAGAATGTCCCTCTATCATTCAGTTGTTCTAGATCAGGGGTTGATGAACGTTTCCTGTGAAGGACCAGATGGTGAATATTTTCCACATTGTGGGCTATACAGTCTCTGCCCCAACTACTTAACTCTTCGATTGTAACACAGAAGAAGCCATAGGCAGTACTTAAACAAATAGTGTTCCAGTAAAAATTTATTTACAGAAACAAGAAACTGGTAGGATTTGGGCCATGGCCATAGTTTGTGGGCTTCTACTCTAAACCAGTAGGCAATTAAATATGTAGCTCCTTATAGCATCTCCTTGAATTACCTCAGTGGTTCTCAAACTGAAATGTACAGCAAACCGCCTCCGCCCCTGGAGCGTTTGTCAAAATAGATTGATAAGCCCACCCCCAGAATTTCTGACTCAGCAGAATTGGAGTAAGGCCAAAGAAATTGCGTTTCTAACAAGTTTCCGGGTTGAGTCTTGTCCAGGGACCACACTTTGAGAACCAATGCCTTAAGTAAAAGGGAAGAGGTCATAGAAGGGATTTATGTGCGAATTAGGAGTCTCGGTTCTGTAGCCATGAAGCCAAGAACACGGGTTCAGCCCTCCCGAGGTCCTCCCAGGGACTGGAAGGATGCCTACCGCTCTAGGAATTAAGTTCTGATAGGACTTACTCACCCTTACCATCATGGGGCTCTTTGTTCTCTAGGTTTCTGTTCTTGCTAGAGTGGTTATCTAAAACTCAAATATGGGGCGCCTGGGTGGCTCAGTCGGTTGAGCGTCCGACTTCAGCCAGGTCACGATCTCGCGGTCCGTGAGTTCGAGCCCCGCGTCAGGCTCTGGGCTGATGGCTCAGAGCCTGGAGCCTGTTTCAGATTCTGTGTCTCCCTCTCTCTGACCCTCCCCCGTTCATGCTCTGTCTCTCTCTGTCTCAAAAATAAATAAACGTTAAAAAAAATTAAAAAAAAAACTCAAATATGATCAAGCCACATGTATTTTTATACATGTTCTTAGATAAAATCCAAACTTCTTAACCTCACAGAGCCTTTATGACCTTCCTACCCCCTCCATCACTCTACCCACATCGGTCGTTTGCCATCTTCTGTCGGTCCACAATAAAGACTCTGGCTTTTCCCTCCACCACATTCTGTACGCTGTTGTGTATCCCTTGTGCAAGTGGCCATATGCCCTGTTGACGGTGAGCTTTATGAGACTGAGACTATGGTTTTTGTTTTGTTTTGTTTTGTTTTGTTTTGTTTTGTTTTGTTTTGTTTTGATCTCCAGTGTCTGACCCAGTCAGTGTTCAGGAAATATTGGGCGAGTGAATAAATAAGTGTTTTCTTCCTCAGATTTGCTACCAGACACAAGACAAGAGGTGAACTCAGGGTCATAGTGAAGGCCTTTAAAAAGGACCCTAAAAGCCTCTTTGGGGTTGATGGCCCAGGAATCTTCATGGTAACTATACTTCAGAGTGGGGCAGGGGGGTGGGGGAGACCACAGTGAGATACCATGCCACATCTACTAGGAGGGCTTTAAATTAAAAAGACAGATAATAACGAGTGTTGACAAGGATATAGAGAAATCACGACCCTCGTGCATGGCTGGTATGCAGTCACTTTGGAAAAATTATGTAGTCACTTTGGAAAACAGTTTGAGAGTTCCTCAAAAAGGTAGAGACAGAGTTACCATATGAGCCAGCCATTCCCGTCCTAGGTATGTGCTCGAGTCATGGACACGTGCTCCCCCAAAAGTTGTACACAAATGTGCACAGCAGCATTAGTCAGAATAGCCAAAAAGGGAAACAGCCCAGAGGTTCATCAGCTGATGAATGGATGAGCAAAATGAGGTCTGTCCATACAATGGAATATTATTATGCCAGAAAAAGGAACGATGCCTGCTACAACATAGATGACCTTTAAAAACATTATGCTGAGTGAAAGGAACCAGTCACAAAAGGCCACATGTTGTGGGGGGATGTGTGAAATAGGTGAAGGGATAAAGAAAGAAAAAAAAAAGGCTACATGTTGTGTGGTTTCATTTATATGAAATGTCCAAGATCGTCAAGTCTATAGCGACAGGAGGATTAGTGGCAGCCAGAGGCTGGGGGCGAGGGGTTAGGGGAGGCAGCGGGGAGGGACTGCTTCTTTCCAGAGTGATGAAAGTGTTCTAAAATCAGATAATGGTGGTAGTTACAAAACTGTAAATATGTAATGATACGTAAATTATATTTCAATAAAGTTGTTTAAAAAATTTTTAATGTTTATTTATTTTTTGAGAGAGACAGAGACAGAGCATGAGTGGGGGAGGGGCAGAGAGCAAGGGAGACACAGAATCCGAAGCGGACTCCAGGCCCCGAGCTGTCAGCACAGAGCCCGACGCGGGGCCCAAACCCACCAACCGTGAGATTGTGACCTGAGCCAAAGTCGGACGCTCAACTGACTGAGCCACCCAGGTGCTTCTCAGTAAAGTTCTGTCATAAAGTGGAGAGGAAACCGCTCAGATTAGTCCCCAGAAAGAGTTGATTCCACATTCAGAACGTGGTCCCACATCCACAGTGTTACCCTCTGGCAACAAAGTGCATCATTGAAACAACTTGTCTAACAATAGAAGGCACACTGTATTTATATCCTCACACAGCTTGGAACACAGTAAGTTGTAATTGAAAGGTTTTGATTTATTTGTCTAGGATAGAGAAATAGAGAAATCCCTATTTTTTCCCCATCAAAAATACTCAATATCTTGGGTATCTAGCACGACTTCATATGCCCCTTAACTCAGTCCACTCTTGTCGATGAAAATGGTAAAATCTCCCAAAATGCTAAATTGTTTTTGTTGAAAAACAAAGCAAAGCATAGTCTAAATTCATTTAGGACATCCATTGAAAGAGGCTTGCATTGTTTACAGATTTGCATCTGTTTTGCATACAAAGAGCTTTTATACCAAGGCCAACAGTTTCTGATTTCTTTCTTTACCACGGAACCTTTCCTGAATTCATGGCCCTGGGAAAACATGGTTTAGTGAATAAATGTAGACCAGCAAGTTCCCTTTATTTTTGTTGATGTCATGTGATGCTGAGGTTCCCATCAACTGTTTCCCCATCAGTGATATTACAGACTAATTTCTATCACTTCTCTAAAGTAAATAAGGAATGGCTCGTGATGAAAAACACTTTACAGAAATAACACAAGCGATTCAGAAGAAAGAACAACATGGCCATGTATGGATACAAGCATGAAAACATTCATATTTGGGGGAGGATTAAAGGCTCAATAGAATGGAAAAGAAAAGATATAGCAATGTCAATCTCATGTCTGCCTCTGAATCTGAAAAGAGATGCTAGTATAGAAGACGTATAAATTGCTCGGTTGGTTTGCATCACACGTGGCCTCAATGGACTGGCAAAACCAAACGAGAGCCCATAGCTGGACTGGGGTTTATCAATGGCTTTGGATCACTTTGCTGTTTTCTAGCTTAATCTCCAGCCCCAGGAGACAGGGGCTGTTTCTCTGAGAAGTCTTCCCTCTCTCGAGCAAAAGTTGTCTTTTTCTGTAATTCTACCATCAAAAACTAGTATCTTGAAGCCTTTAAGGGTTTTTCCACTTACCAGAGGCCCCTCTTCAAGCACGGATTTCCCCCGACAGCCTTGGTCAGCAGCCAGTCTTGTGCCGCAAAAGTTGGAGCACGGAAAATACAAAAGCACAAAAGCACAAAGGTTGGATCCCGGTTGGTTTTTCCCGAGGCAGCACTTTCCTCTCAGACTTCCAGGCTACCCCGCGATCCCTTGAATGTGCAACTCCTTGACAGTCCCAGTCCGTGGTGAAAGGGAGTAATTTCTGGAGAAAACCATCTCGCTGGACTCTCCTCAGTCAGACAGTTGTCACAAGTGATAGATGTGACCTGAGTGCTCTGTGGTCTGTGTAGTGTGAAAATGAAGACTCTAACTGTGCTCAGGTGACTCTGGCTTAAGATTCCACCATTGAAGCCAACGAAATAATTAAGAGTGGCATCTTTGTAAATTTAATTAACAAGTTATTAAGCAATAATTGGCATTTTAAAAGGCCATTTTAGAGGTGATTAAAAGCCATATAGTCAGGCTTTTTATAAACCTCTCTATCTCGTGCCAAATGAACAGCAACTTAAACAAAAGTCTCTTATAAGCCTTAAGATTTTATGATTCTTTCTTCTCCAGTCTCTCTTGCTGTATTTCTGTCTCTCAGCCTCAATTTATCCCCTATCTGCACCTTTTCTGCATCTTTTCTTTTTTTCTGGAGACTTCTTTGGGCATAACTCTTTTCTTACTTTCTTCTCCAGCTGTTCTTCTAGCTTGCCTTCCCTCTCTGCTGCTTCTTTCTTTCCTCTACTCACTCTGCTTTCAACCTAAGTAATGTAATATGAAGCAAGTATATTTAGAAATAGTTGTTGAATGAAGTCTTTTTTCCCCTTAACTTTTGTTTCAGATATTGTACATTTTAGTTCTAGAATTTTTATTTGGTTCTTTTCATAGTTTCTATGCTAAGATTTTCTATCTTTTCCTTTATTGCAAGCGTATTTTCCTTGAAGTTATTGAGCATAGTTACACTAGCTAGTTTAAAATCCTTGCTTGCCAATTCTAACATCTGAGTTGTCTTAAGGTTAATCTTCATTGATTCTCTTTTCTCTTGAAAATGAGCCACATTTTACTGTTTCTACTACATATGTCAAGTAATTTTGGATTGTGTCCTGGACATTGTGAATGTTATGGGGACTCTGGATTCTGTTATATTCCTCAAAAGAGTCCTTCTCTTTCTAAGTAAGCAACCACATTGGTTGGACTCAGACTGCAAGCTCTGTCTCTTAGGTCGTAGCTCAAATCTCAATATAATTATTTTGTCCCTAGCTGGGACAATTTGTCTCTCCCCTGTGCATGTGGTTCCGCTAAGGATTTACACAGAATTTATTAGAGTTCCTCTTCTCTGGGTCACTCCTTTCTAGGCACATTATAGTAGCTGTGGGTATGAGTTGCCCCAAATATTTTGGTCTGGAAAGACTAGACTTTTCTATAGGAGTTTTAGCAGCGGTGTTGCTTGTTACGGTGTTGCCTATAACCTAACCTCCGACTAAAAGCTAGAAAAAGGAGAAGCTCATCCCATGTGTTTTTCTGCCTCCCAAGGCTGATGCCCCTGCAGGATCTGCTTATTTTTGCTCACCCTCCAGGGCCTCCGGGTAGATCCTTTTTGTGTTTTGTCCAGAGTTTATAGCTGTTACCTATGGGAGGATGAGTCTAGTAGGAGCTTACTCACTCACACTGGGAACAGAACCACCCTTTCTTGATTTTTGAAATTATACGAGTTCAACCTTTCCTGTGTCTTTCTCCAAAAGAATTCTAATTTACATTGCAGGTCAGAGTCTTTGATTGATTTTTTTTGGGGGGGGGGGTTCAATGACCTTCAACTGAGAGACAGTTCTATAGCCCAATCACAGGGAAAGATGTCACATCAAGCCTCATTTCAATTTATTCAACAAAATTTATTGTCCTCCTCTTATGAGAAAAACCCTAGGTTGCCTGTTGGGACCATCCTTGAATTTTGTGGGAGGAGGGCAAAACAGACTATTGCGAAGGTTATATGGCTAAGAGGAAATAAGATCTTCTTACCTCTGAGAAGCACCGATTCTGTAGTAGGTAATCATTTTACAAATGCTCTCTTGTTTAACCCTCATAACTCTGCCGGGTGGATATTATTGTTCACTTTTTATAGATGAGAGAAGTGAAGCTCAAAGGCTGCACAGCTGGTAATTTTCATAGGCTTTTAATAAAAAAAAATGAGTCAATGCTAAAAAAATAGGTTAGTCATCATACCGTGTTCTCAAAAATAATATTAATGATGATAATAAAAATAACAATATCTAAGTGCCGCTTTTCCGCTTAGGAAAAAGGGATTGTGACTCAGTATGGCCCCTGACTTTTGACTGACAAGGTTCTATAAATGCTAAGTATAGTTTTCTATTAAGATTGAAACCTATGAGAAAAAAGCCGTGGGCTGACCCATCTTCAAAGTGTCCATTTAAGATTATTTTCTGTCAGCCAGGTGGCTAATGGGCTGTGTTAGACAATGGATAGATATTGTATTCTGTGTGAAACCATAGAATTGGAGAAAAAAGAGCAATTCCACATTTATTTGGCTTGTCTACTGCCCGGGAGCCCAAGCTGCAGAGAACATTTATTTCATTTTAACAAATGGATGGCACCTCCCTGTTTTAGGCTGGAAGGAAACCTGTGCTCTGGCCTCAGTGTGAACAGGGGCATTGGTGATAGAATATCCAGTGTGAGTCATTGTCCCCACACTGGGCAAAAATAGTTAAAGCATTCTGGGGCAATTCTCAGGGAAAATGTTCAGTTAATGGTAGGTTTATCTAACACTGGATTTAAAAAAAAAAATATTGACGGCTTCATGTTTTACAAAGGGAACTTGCAGACAACAGAAAGTGAGCTCCTGTTGAATTGAATAATGACTCTGCTAAGAGATGAGAACACAAGAAGAGGTGTTTAAAGCACGGTTGGAAGAAGGAAGTGATAAGCCTGACTTAGACAACAGACAGCGGCTTCAGCCTGGGCAGTTGGGGAGACTGGGGGAAACAGTGGTTTTCAAGCCCCAACCCACTCTGTCATGGAAGCACTGTGGCCTGTAGGGTGGCCTTTCTCCTCCCAATCCTCCCGCCCATTTTGTGGTTAGTCATGTGACCCTGGGGGCGTCATTTTGCCCCTCTGAGCGTGGGTTTCCTCGCCAGGACCGCACGGTGATTGGATCGTGTTATCTTGTAGGTCCCTTCTGGCATCAACTTGTAAATATCCAAGACTCTAACTCCACTTCCTCACCCAGATCTTTCCCCACGTCGTTATCCAAGAGCCGAGAATTTCACGTGTGGGACGGCAAAATGACATCAGAGTAGATGAGTCGCTTGAAACTTTTGAATTAGAAATGGAAACAAGCCAAAATAAAAGCTCCCCGGAACTAGCCAATAGATGGCAGGTGACAAATGAATAGACTTTGGACTACTCTCTGACTGTAAACTTTCCTCCGCTTTTATGTGAAACTACCAGTTCACTTTAAATATCTACAATGAGTTCTGACAGAGAAGAGCAGGCAGCTCACATAATGAAGGTCAGCAACTCATGCCCAAATCCTACTGCTTTAGAATGGGCTCAAAGACAGCCTCAGATGCACGAAGAGGAGCAAGCACATTTGTCACACCCATGACCCTGTCAGTAGCAGGCTGGGCCAGTGGTGGACATGGCTGGAATCCAAAGGTCAAATAGACCCAGAGGGAAGGACACACGATTTGGGGAGGTCCCAGTGTGACCTTGATGGAATAGATGGAATAAGCAGCTGAGATCATGGATTGCTTTTGAACCCTTTGAGCTTTGAGATGCTTTGGAGGTAAAGGAACCAGAAGTACCAGAGAAAAGAGACAAGGGTGTTTGTTTGTTTCCTGAGGAGATGGTATTTCTCAGAATATTTCTAGAAGCCAGAATATTTCTGGAATATTTCTGTCTCCATTTTTTTTTTTCTTTTGGTTTTCGAGGGGGGTAGACGAGGCCTCCCTCTAGCCACAGTGAGGGAGTGGATGGGTCAAAACCCACTGACCGAAAGATACTAAACAGACGTGAAAGAAGAAGGAAAAAGAGAAGAGAGGGAGGAGAAAGAAGAAGGCAAAGGGAGTGAACCTAGTGGCAGAGCACCTCTGGGTTTCCAAAGAGGGCAGCAAAGCCTCGCAGCGACATCACCGGTCGGATCATGAATTACTGGCAGCTGCGTTCTCTACAGGACAGGCCTGTCTTTGGTTCTCCCCAAAGCAGACCTTGAGACGAGGACTTGGCTGCAGACGCCACGTAGCTCAAGTGAGGGTTGGGAAAAGCAAGACAGGAAAAAGAGGGCAATAAAAGATACGTAATGAGTGGCTAATCCCTGTGGGCAACTGGAGTCCAAACCCCTAGGAACACTCTGAGAAACTACCTGTATTCGTTTCCTAGGGCTGCTGTCACAAATCACCATAGACTTGGTGGGTTAAAACAACGCAGATGTGTTCTCTCACAGTTCTGGAAGCCAGAAGTCTGAAGTCAACGTGTCAGCAAGATGGGTTCCTTCTGGAGTCTCTGAGGGCAGATGCGTGCCGCGACTCCCTCCTGGCTTCTGGTGGTCGCTGGTAATCCGTGGCTTGTAGATTCATCACTTGGCCTCTGACTTCGTGTCACCTTCTCCCCTCCCTTGCCTTCTCTTCTTTTACAAGACCCTTGTCATGGGAGTTAAGACCCATCCTCATCTAGGATGGTCTCATTCCAGAATTCGTAAGTTAATCTCCAAAGACCTCCATCTCCAAAGACCCTTTTTCTAAATAAGGTCATACTCACAGGTTGTAGTTGAACATATCTCGGGGGGGAGGGCACCATTAAACCCACTACAGTACCCCTTTAGAATTGCCGCACCATTCAACTTACTCTGATCCCCTATTGGTTTTAAAGATTGCCCCATCGAGGGTATCAAATCTCCGGCCCTTCTGGGTTGTCCTTGCTTGGGGCCCAGTAAGCGCCTTTGATGCTGGTGAAATCCCCAAGACAGAGAGGCAGAGAGATTGCAGGTGCTGGAGGTGGCAGGCAGTCAGAGCATGTGCGCTGGGAACTTAGAAGTGGCCCGGGAGGATGTGAGTAGGGCCAGGAGTCATTAACTGCTACAAGGCATAACGGAATAAAGGCCGTGCAGGAGGTGACCGACAGGCAGGTTGGTGGGGATGGGTGAGGACGGTGTGAGAAGGCTGGGCAAGGCTGGAGAGGGCACAAAGAGATGAAGGGACGAGCACCGTGGCACGACTCTGCAGACTTAAGCATGCAGTCTTAGGAGTCACTCAGAAGCACTAGGCCCACAGGAAGTGGAGAAATGTTTACCATTAGCGGAAATGATCAGCTACGCTGGAAAAGCCATCCAAAGGCCCAGGCAAGTGTACATTGGGCAATGAAGCCTTGTCCTACTTCAAGAACGTTTGAGGTGGGTCTCAGCAAGGACTGCAGAAGTTAGTTAAATCCTCAGGGGTTGGGAGGGTATTTCCTACGTGTCAGTCATCGGTGAAGACCCCAACTATCTAAGGGCACAGAGGCAGATTCTATCCCTGGGGAAGATCAGGGGATAGCAAAAGGCTGACGGGGTAGTTAGGGCCCAAATAGATGACCTTGGATTTGGTGGAGCCCTGTTCCAAGGGAAGGGAGAGGGAACAAGAAAATAGCTGACCAAAAACAAAGGCGGAGTCCTGGGCAAGATTCCAGTCCTGCTGGCCAAGTCAAGTGCCCGGAAGGGAAAGGAAGAGTCAGCAGAACAGCCCAGAGGCTTTACAGGGCCTTGAGCTAATCTGGACACCAGGTCTGGTCAGCATCACAAGCAGGTCAGGAAGGGTTGGTTGGTCCTTAATATGACAGGCTGCCAAGTCCCACTGGAATGGAAGGCAGGCACTGCTGAGATATTTCCAGCTTCTATCAGGGCCTTTGCTGGTGGGCCTGATAGGGGAAGCTGTAGAAAGAAGAGGAAGGTGGTATTTGAGGCAGCCATGGTCCAGAGCTATCCAGACTAAATAGGATTTAGTGTTTCTGGTTTAAATTTTGTCTGTGTTGTTCATAGAGGAACATTGCTTCTTTTTTGCTTCCAAGTTCCAACGTAAGGATCCTAAACATGCAGTGTTGGCAAATGGAGGCAATGCTAACTGCCGTAAGATACGAACCTCAACATTTGTAATACTCAGACACGGTAGAAACTCATTTCTAGCTCACTTGAAGCCTGAAATAGTTATCCCTGATTGATGGGAGGGTTCCTTCTAAAGGGATTCGGAAACCCAGGTTCCTTCCATCTCATGGCTCTGCCATTTTCACCCATGGCTTCCAAGGTCGCTCATCTATATCAAACTCAGATTCGTGTGAACAGTTTAGATAATCCCTGTAAGATGTCTGTAGGGGCCAAGCCCACAAGGGACACACAGGGCGTCTCTCCTGCTTCATAGTCTAGACTTCAGGTGGGCAGCCTCCCTTAACTTCAAGAGAGCCTGAGAAACATGGCCCAGGAAGAAGGGGAAACGAGACTTGGGAACAGCAAGGCAGTTTCTGTCGCTCCTAAATAATGAGCATCAGGGCGTCGTGCTAGTGTCCAGGCGGGGGGGGGGGGGGTACCACAGGACTGACTGGGTTTACCTGCAGGCAGGACCTGGGAGGGATGGCTCACCTCTGCTCTACGTGATATTGGCTAGGCTCACTCACATGGCTGCATCCCCTGGTGACGAGCTGGAAAATCCAAGACGGCTTTACTCACATCTCCCGAATCTTGGTTCTAGCTGGGGGCTCGGACACCTCGGCCTTCCTCCTCAATGGCCTCTCTCCCTAATGGGGGGGACCTGGACGTCTTTACATGGTGAGTCAGGGTACAGAACAAAAGCAGAAAGCTGTGGGGCCTCTTAAAGCCCGGGCCCGGAACTGGCCGGGTGTTCCTTTCTCTGTGGGCAGCGCACATCACGCGGGCCGGTCCAGATTCGAGAGGAGGGGAGATAGACTCCATCCCTGGATGGGAGTTCTCTCATGTCTGGCAATCTACCACAATGCCTAAAGAGTGAAAGTTAACCTAAGCAGCAAGCCACAGGAAGGGCCAGGTCCGCAGCTAGTGAGCCTGAGAAAGTATAGTAGCAGACGGCTGGCAGGTGCCTTCATATTGGGGAGAAAAGGTAACAGAGGAGGCTGGAAGCAAGTGATAGTGGCCCCGCCACAGGGATTGGCATTGCAGATATTGCTTTCAATCCTTGGCGGGCCCGGCGGGAAGGGTCGGGTCAGGGGCCCCAAGATCGGGTTGAGAACCCCCATGCATGTGTTTATCGACGTGCCCCAAGAGGACCCCTCCGGCTCTGTCATAATAGCTTATGCATTCTTCTGTGTCGCTCTGTGTCCATTTTAAGGTCTTTGAAGGTTGCCGTGGGGTCTTATTCACTGATGTGACCCTAGCACTTGGCACAGTGGGTGTCACATAGTAGATAGGTAACGGGCGTTTCTTGAACACTCTATACGGCAAGGCCGACAGAGCTCAGCATGTTCTTGGCATGGCCGCCCTTCCATTAGGCCCGACACGACCTGAAACAGGGCCTGCAGAAAGGTCCACGGAGCTCTGCGGTCTCCTGGTATTCTCACCGCTCGCCCTTCTATGATACATCCACATCCACATCCCTCAAGAAGGGGGGCCACAATTACAACTGACCACTCAGCCTCTCCCAAGGGACCATGAGGACCTATCCCATCACGCCCCACATCCCCATTTATCTTGGCTACCACCGGCTGTCCCGTCCCCCAGGTTTCTCGTCCCCAGGACCCCTCTCCTCAAATGGCTCTGAATGTCCCCCCAAGCTGACTCAGGCTCACCCCCTCCCCCAACCACCTGGGCCCCTCCGCTCTGCCCTCCAGAACATGTGATCTTCATCCACACAATCACTTCTGTTCTCAAGCTCTTCTCTAAACTTCTAATGGGGGGCGGGGGGGGGGGGAGAAACTAAAAGAAAGATCGAAGGTTGATCTCCTGGTGGAGAGGTTTTATTGCCAAGTGGGTGACTGGATCTGTCGCCGAGTCTGGGCTCTGGGAGATGAGGTACGGGGAAAGGGAAGCAGAGGTCATCTAAAGCCAAAATACTGAGAATGCTTCTGTCCCATATTAGAAAAGTAATCTCTTAGCGCGGCTGACTGGCTGGCGACAGCCAGGCTCGTTACACAGGCAGGTCCCAGGAGAGATGGCGGTGGGCTAGTGCGCATGCGGGTAACTGCCTGGTATCGTGCTGTCCAGCTGCCTGTGCTACATAGGCCACGCGCCCGCGGTAGGATTATGGCACGCAGACAGGACCGCATCGGTGTCGTCGGGCTGGGTGGCCAGGTTAGGGATTGTCACCGCTTCCCTTCACTTTTTGTCTGAGTCCTGTGTGAATCCTGAACCCTTAAAAGGGGTGGCGTTTTCCTGCCGTCCTACCACAACTAAACCTCACGAGTCCCTGGGGCCAGAGGAGGGATAAATGGTCCCCTCGCTCCTCATTGCTACTCCCAGGTCATGCTGTCCCTCCCTCTTCCCTAAAGCACCCAGACCCTTGGGAGAACAATTCTCAGAGACCACACTCCCCATTTCCTCTCTATGCTAGTTCAGGTCCTCGGAGATGCTGACAGCAAGACAAGATTAGATGTGCAAGAGATTTATTGGAGGAACCAACTGCGGCGCGGGGGCGGGGTGGGGGTGGGGGAAGGAGAGGTAGCTGGAGGAGGCAGAGAGAGCCGCCAGAGCGTGGTGCAGGTCTGGTTCTGCCCAAGGAAGCAAGGTCAGGTAGGAAGTCTCAGACTCTGTGCATGCCTGAGAAAGTTCTGGCTAAGCCGATGGGGAGTCCTGGAGCCAGAGTTGCCGGAGGTACCTGGCATCCCCCAGGAGCGCGCTTGCCCTCATATCCCTGCCGTGCTCACACGCTGGCTGGGAGCAGCCAGTGCCCTACGAGGTGGGGCTACAGCACAGCGCTGGATTTTCAGAGCAGCAGCAGCAACCGGGCCCACAGATCAGTTACCACCCCCCCCCCCCCCCAGTCAGAGCTGAGAGGGGGATTCTCGTGGCTGCCACAGTCTCCGTGTTGCGATTCTCTTCTATATTCTGGTCATCACCACCACCGACACCACCTTTCACTGAAGACTTTATCACCAGGATCACGGTCTTTCTCTCCACCGCAACTTACTTAAGTCTTGCCCATTTCAGCATACACTTGCAGAGTCCCTCCAACAGTCTGGCCCCTCGTTTCCTGCGGCCTTCACCACCCCCATCTCAGCCATTGCCAGGGTCTCGTTACCAAGGATTGCTCCATTCCCCGTGTCAGTTTCAGGCTTCCCATGTTCCCACCCCCTGGCGTCAACAGCTCACTCTCTCCAGTGCCCTGGCTCCAATCGCCCTTGGGTCCCCAGACGTCCTCCGGTCTCGTCACTGCGCCAGCTTTTCACCGCACCTCAGCCCGTCCCCTTCTTCCCGTTCCCACTTTGCCGCCTTGGGGTCCAGAGTCCATTCACCGCATGTGCCGTTCCTTATACATACTGTCAAGTCCGGGTATGTTCTCTCAACTCCATTACTTTGCTTGCCTTTGCTAAACAAGCTCAGCCTTGTTGACTTCTGCCTGCCACCTTTTCCATCCCAGCTCCTAAATAGCTGTAGTTGGCTGCAGAAAAATACTCCACCGTCGCGGGGGGGCGGGGTGGGTCTCCCTTGAACTTTAGGCTGGCAGATCTCGAGTGGGACCTCAGTGCAGCCAGGCAATCCTGCCCCATCTCCCCGGTCAGTTCGCTCTCCCCCCTCTCTCTGAAACGACTCTTTCATACTCTTTCACCTTTCCTCAGCCCCCCAGAAGTGCGTGCCCCTTCCCCCTGCTCCGCTGACGGCCTTGTTCCTCAGCACCCTGAGGCAGGAACGGTGAGAAGAGAACTTTCCTACTGCACGCCTCCGCAGCTGCCTGCCTCCCTGCACTTGGACTCACGGCTGTGCCTTCCGTCCTGGGGAAACGGATACGCTGTGTGTTCTTCTCTCCCCGGCCGGCTCCTCCAAGTGTGAACCGGGCCCCGTCTCTTGTTCCTCGCTCAAGGCTTTGTCCTCGCGGTCCTCTCTGCCCTCTCCCGCTTCCTCCGTATTTCTCTCCCTACCCAGTCATTTCCGTCAGCGTAAAAACATGCCGTCACAGCCGCCGTTACGAAGGCAACGAGAGCCTCCTTGACGCACACACCTCTCCGGCTCCGACCCACTCCTCCCGTCCCCTTTCTAGGCAAACTCCTTCGTAAAGTGGTCTATACTGCCGTCTCTGTTTGCTCTCCTCCCACGACTCTTGCACCCCCTCCCGTCTGGTGTCAGGGAAGTAAGAGGCCTCTCTCCGGCCCCAGTGTTCGATCTGCAGCAACCGTTTCACGGTGTCAGGCTGGTCTCCTGCCTCCAGTGTCCTCTGGGTGGGTTATCCCGAGCCCAGCAGGCTCTTCCTGGGCAGGGAACCCCCGGGCTGTAGCATCCTCTTGGATTGGGGCTGGGTTGACCTAAGCTCTTCTCTTCTCATGATCCTTTCAGAGAGCACCCAGGATATGTCCTGATGCGTGGACTTGGTGGAGCGCCGCTCCGAGAGATGCCACTGCGAGTCCCCATCTTACCCTGGAGGTTCCTATGCTCACGGTTTCGAAGCCCCGCCCTCCACTCCAGCAGTGAAGAAAATGTGTCCCCCGGGAACCTCTCTCCTCTGCGGGCCTTCTTTTATTCTCAGTCCCAGGACCCATGCACCACCCCGTGCCCAAGGATGAGCCTCTGTTCTTCTAGTACCTGATGCACACTTTCACATGTGCATAAGCGAAGGGACACCTTCACTTCTCTTTTAGAAAACATGACGGCTCTCCTTCGGGGCTCTTCCCAGCCGTGGGGAGACAAATACATAAGAAATAGCGAACCAATTAGCTTAACAAATATTTTTTAATCAACCGCTTTGTGTTAGATGCATGCTTACGACAGTGGGCAACTGTCCACGTGGAGATCACGGCTAAATGTTTCTCTGTCTATTGAAGCCAATATTATGATTTTTTGCCAAAAGAGCAGCACAATCTAAGTGAAGGAAACATGTCCTGTAGTTAGGTCCTCTCCCTTCACCCCCTAAAGCAGCCTTCACACTTGCGTATCTGTTGTAACCCCTCAGTAGACACAGCCCGTCCTGCATCATCCTGAAGGAATTTCTGGCCCAGAGACCTTAAGCAACTTTCCCAAGGGGTGTTGTCTGTTCAGTGGTTGAGCTGACAGTTCAAGTTCAGGAGTCCGCATTCACACTGGATGGTTTTATAGGCCATATAGGCCATAAAGATTCTTCCTAGGCACCCAGTAAAACATAATGTGAGTATCCAAGATTTGTTTCTGTAGCTGAATTACTTCTTTTTGGGCCTTTTGACCTCATGACTGCAGGGAGTGGTAAAGCCCACGCTTACCTGTTTTCCCTCTTGGACTCAAAATAGTGACTGAGCAAAGATGGCCATACCCCCATTTGCATGTACCCCAAGCAGTAGGAGGTAAGATATGCAAGGTTGCTCCTTAGCTCTTTATTAGGGAGTCATCCATGTTACTTTATTTCCCACTTATAACCACACATGGCTTTGCTACTCAAGAATGAAACTGTGGTGGCATTTACTGAGAAACCCTTGATGAGTGTTTTCCTAAGCGTTGCACGGATACTGCAGTCCGTACTTTATTTTCAGTCATACGAGGTTCCGCTGTGTAATTCTGAGGTACCTATGCTATGCGTTACCGAGGTGTAGCCCCTACGTAACCAAGTACCTTTATTCTTCAGGATCTCCCAGCACTTGATGAAGAAACAGTAAGTGGAAACGTGTAACCTCTAGGGGGAGCTCTAGGCTTCTCTCTCCTCCTTCTATCCTTTGGGGAAGATGAGGACTGGCGGAGATAGGTAAAGGGCAAGGACACTATTGGGCCCGGGTGTGGGCAGGTACCCTTTGACTGTGTCTTGCCTACAGGTTAGAGGGCTTTGTACGTGCACGATGAGGCTCTTCAGATCCTCCCTTGGGACGCAACCTTTTGAGAACTCTTCTCCTCTATGGCTGTCGTAAAAGGGACCCTTTCTACACCCAAGGAACTGTGGCAGGAAGTGGATGGGGCAGAGGACAGGATGGCACGTGGACGTGTGGTAGTCTGGGCCTTAACCCAGGGGAACAGTGGTAATCCTATGACTTGCCCCAGTCCAGCCCTGCTCTCCAGATCCAGGGGTTCGACGCAGGGGTCCGGGAAGATTGGGAGTCAAAGCCATATGGCCTCAAACAGAGGGACTTTGCTTGGAAGTCTCTCTGCTGAGCTCTTAGGGGAGCCTCGCGGGGCTGCCCGAGGCCACGGTGGGCTAACATTGGTGGACTTGAGAATCAGGAGGCCCGGCTCACCCCTTCATTAGTAATGCAAGGAACACGAACCAACACAGCCATCCAATTTATGGTGTAGAAAGTGTGTCCTGAGGAAGTATATATGATCCAGACATAAATACAATATTGTGTGTTTATGCAGATGAGTTGTAAACATTATATATTGAGTAAAGTTGCAAGGAATGCATTCCTGTACATACAGTATAGTTTAAATATTCAACAAAACAGAACGCACGTGCGCGCATCACGTCCAATGCCCTGGCCTGGAGCTCAAGGGGCTGGGGCTCACCGTCATCCCCCTGGCTCGGCTCTGCCGATTCAACGGTTGTTCGGGGCTGGTAAGTTCACTTAGTGAGGGGGAAGGGCCTTCCAGGGGAAAGAAACAGAAACCCCTTAGCTTCTCTGGGCCCCTGTCTTAGTTTGAATCCCCTCAAAATGGACGCTGACAGGGGAAGCTGGGTGTAGGTCACTGATCTGTGAGGTGGAAAGAAGGGATGGAAATTAATGTGAGTTAACGAGCAGATGACCACTCAGGGTAAACAGGGTTCATCCCCTTGGTGGGCATGAACACCATCTTCATATCAAGATTGAGAATAGTCTAGATGACCCTCAAGGCTGCTCTCAGCTCTCGTGTGCCTATACTATGAGAGTTTTCTGTTCTCGGTGGCAGGGACTTGAGCAACTCTAGAAGTCACTAAGCAGACGCTTGATAACCACTTGGAAGGAATGTTGCAGCGTCAGATATGGGATTGGAATGACTTTTCACATACTCGCTGTCCTAGGTTGAGTTCCTTGGAAACAGACCCCACAATGAGGATTCAGGTGAGCGATGTATTAAGGAACTGCTCCCTGGGGAGAGCAGTAAGGGAGTGATAGAAATAGGACCTGAGGGGAAGGGAGCCAAGCCGGAGCTCCATGTCAGAGAAAGTCCCAGTCTCAGCCTGGGCTCACAGGAGAGCTCTGGAGCGTATGCTACACCTTAGATTCCGTCAGGACTGCAGGCAAGGGCGCTGGGCTTTCATACTTGCTCACGGCATCAGTCGTTAGCTAAGGGCCATCCCAGGGGGATGTAAACTTCCAGGTATTCCTGGCTGTCTCCGCGTATGGGCGGAGTGGTTCCAGTTGCCTGAGGACAGTAGGCACAGGCAGCCAGGAGCGAAGGCACGGCGGAGCCAGAGGGGTGCACAGAAACAGTCAGAGAGATCCAAGGGGACACTGTCACTGGCTGCTACATTTACGACGACGATGGCAGTCACACTCGGTGGGGGTTTTCTCTGTTCTGATACAGATTTACAAAGCCTTGTGGGCAAAGCCTTGGCCCCGGGGCTCCAAAAGCCCTGTCCTTGGCCTACTCTAATGCTGCAGATCGCTGACATGCAGGAGACGTAGCGTTTCAGGGCCTGAACTTCCAGAATCCCATGATGCCGGAGAGGGCAAGCCGGAGATGGTTTTATAGAATGGAAATTAGGGCCTATAAGGTACGGGAAGAATGACCCCAAGCCCTCATGCAAACTATGTGGAATCTTTCCTACCTAAAGTAGATTGGGGACTAGAGACAGTAAAAATATTTCTGAAATAAAGGGATAAATCTAGCTATGCAGAAATGCAGCACAATGCCATCATAAAAAATCCACTTTTGTCCATGCCACAGCCCTGAACCTCCTGTGCACTCGATCAGAGACCCTGATAAATCTGGGCAGCTAGAAATGCCAACCAGCTCATATGTTTTCAGTGAGCAATGACAGGGAGCCAAATTGCTTTATTCCGATTAGGGAAGGGCCTCTGACTGTAAAATATACTGTGTGAAAAAAAATATTGAGTTTTAGTTCGCTGACACATCAATTTAAGAGAGTTATGGCTCTCACACGGAGGCCAAGCAGGTATCTCCCCACATGTATGTGCAATAAAAATTAATTGTGGCCTTTTATACAGGGCGCTGTTCTCACTCGTGGGATCAGGGGGTGACCCGAGTGTCACCTCCCGTGGCAAGCTGCAACACTGGACGTGTTGGGTTTTTTTCTGGGAAGCCACAGAGGCACACGAACACCAAAGCCATGAACAAGCTTCGTGTGTAACTTTCTGAATTTTAGAACAGATATGCGGCCATGGTATGTCCATATTTTTTTCCCCTAAAGTGTATATACGCGTTATGGGTATAATGCGCGTATATCATTCAGGGTCCAGACAGGAAAACAGAAACTATGGCAAGTCTCTCAGATTAATTCAGGGAATTGGTTACACAGGAAATAGCAAAGTCAGGAAGCCAGGCAGAATGATGAGGCATGCCCAGAGGCTAGCAACTGCAGGAAGCTTCAAGGGCTCCAGGGGACAGAAGGAAGAGGTGGTTTATGGAGATCAAGGGCTGAGGCCATCCAGGAGGTGCTTGAACTGTGGTAGCGGCGTCCCAGGCGGAGCCGTGGCCACCGAGGGAGGAGATAGAGTATCCCCGCTGCTGGAGATGCCACAGGAAGCAGAGAGTCAGGGGATAAAATACCCTGGCTTCTCCCTTCCACCTGCCCTCCAGTCTTCCCCATTGGCCAACTGAGCTGGAAGCAGGAAGGCAAGGGAGGCTGGGAAATGTAGTTTCCCATGAGACAGGACACGGGAAGGCGGGAGGGAATAGGCCTGAGCACAGAAGGGCAGTTGACAGGCATGGTGTGTATGTAAATCCCCCTCTGTTGGTTGGTCTCCCAATTTGACGAGCCTGTTAGACTCCGCCGACTGTGTGATTTGGAGAGAAGGGAGTTGGCCCGATGTTCAGCCCCAAATTGATGCTGACATGTTCAGCTTGGGAATCTAGTGTACCTAATTGGGACTGCACAGTGTCAAGGCCCTTCAGAAAGGAGCATCCAGATGGCTGGCAGACCTATCACACCTCACAGGGATATTACTTTAGCAGCATCGCCTTGCAGACCTCCCTTCCTTGTGAGTCCTTCTCTTCGACTACACCCTCTTTATTGCCGATGCCAAGTTATCAGGCTTATGGCTTCGGGGAAGGCTGAGCCTCACCTAGAACAAAGAATTCCATGGCCTCTTCTGAGAGCAGGTAGCCCGGTAGCACAAAGGAAGTCAGGAAGAGCTGGACAAAGCAGGGATATGCCAGGAGCTGGCTTCCCAGTGGGCAGGGGGAGGAGTGAGATGCCAAATATATTAGAATGAGGAAGCCAAAAACAGAGGACTTTTGTTCCACTTCCCATTGGGCCTCTGGGAGGAGCCCGCCTCACTGGGGGCCCTACGCATCATGGAGGGCTCACAGCAGAAGACAACGGAGATGTCACGTGAGTAGGTAGAAAGATGGTTTTGGAGCCATCTTAGCTCTTGGGTGGTGAGGTAGGGATTCAGATATACCTGATTCACCCTGTATGGACACAGAATGTAGCTGGGTTGAAGGGTGTAACCAGAAGTTGGGTCTCCTTGGGGGACAAAGTGACCCGTCAGTAGTGGCTCAGGGGAGGAGGAGGAGGAGAGTGGTAGGGCCAGTGAAGGCTGTAGCTGAGGGCTGAGAGAGTCTTCAGGAGCAGAAGGGGATGGGGTCAAGAGCGCCAGGCCAGGGGACTCCACACCCTGCTGATGCCAGAAGACCAGACGGGAGTTCTGTCTACTACTGACTTGGGTGCCAAATGTCCGTGCAAGGTTCGAGATGTCCCCTCACAGCAGGGGAGAGAAATCTTTCCCAGAAAGCACTTCGGCTTCCAGGGAGTTTGGGTTCTCAACCCAGGGTGCCTCAGCAAGACCAGTGAAGTAAGACACCACTCTCGCTCCACCTAACAAGCTGAGCATCATGCGGTCTCCCCCCTGGATTCTGATTCTCAGGCCATGGCTGCCAGTGGAATGCTGGTGAGAGGGGAAAGCTCACGTTTGAGCATGAGGCGGGCTTGCTCGCTGTCTGGCCCTAAGAGTATCTGGCTGTGCGTTTCGTGGACGGGTCCCTTAACTTCTCCCAGCACAGATTCATCTTCTGTGAAGTGCAGACGACCATCCCTCTCCACTAGGGTTGTCGGGAAAAGTAGAGCTCATGTTTGTAACTCTCAGGGTAGTGTTGGAAGCAGACCCGGGTGACGAGGACGGGGCAGTAATTATTACCGGCAGTCGGGATAACGAACTTAGCCTGGGTGGTGGAGATTGGTTGCACGTTGACCGGATTGTTTCATTTCTCTTCCGGTTTGGTGTGACCATGAGAGTTTAGGTCAGCAGGATGTGAGGGAAAGTGAAGTCCACGGCCTCTGGGCCTGGCTCAGAAGGCCTCCCGTGCACTCCTCCACACTCCGTCTTCCCTTGCTTATTGGCCGCTTGAAGGGGTGAAGTGAAGGGTCCGAGGGCTTCAGGGTCGGCAAAGCCACCAGAGGGAAAGACTCTGGGTCCTTGAGTCTCTGCTTGTTGTAGGAGGGCAGGCAGGCCAGAAAAAAAACCCCACTGGACTCCTCCGCGGGTGAGAAACACACTGTGTCTTGTTAAGGCCCTGAAGCCGTGGGATTGTCGGTTAAGGCAGCTAGCTGACCCGACAAAGCCAGCCCCTCTCTTCACGCAGCTTCTCCTTCTACCTACCTCACAGACTTATGCGGATAAATAGGAAAGCGCATGCAAAAGTGCTTTGAGGACCTAACAGCACTCCAAAACCGTCAAGTGTTGTTAAAGATAGAATCAGTCTCTCCAAGCCCGCAAAACCATGCCCGCTGCCTCTACTCTTAACAGTTGGTAGTTCTCCGGCATGATCCTGAGTTCTGTGCTCTCGTATTTACCTCCTTGAACTAGCTTCACCTTTGAGGAAAGAATGTGGGATGGGAAAGAGGGGTACCATCTCCCTCCCAGACAGTCGAGAAGGCATCTATCTCAGTTTCCCTTCCCCGGTCTGCTGACCTGAACTTGCAGTCACTGGTCCGCTCTTGTCATCTAGTACTGGAGGCATCTGCCCGGTGGGGACATTCCTGGGGAATCCAGGTCTGGTCAAGGTCAGAAACAGCAGCCCACACTGCCCTGTTAACCATACCCCAACCCTGTCTCCCACACAGCGGGACCCCCAGCTTCCAGTTATAGAGCCAATGGCCTAGATGGTGATTTGAGGCTTCCCGGAAGTAACTCCCACTACTCTCTTTCTAAAAATATCTCCCTTGGCTTTCATAAAAAATGCTTATTTATTTCTTTTCAGCGAGAAAGAGCATGCACATGAGAGAGCATGTGAGTGGGGGAGGGGCAGAGAGGGAGGAAGAGAGAGAGAATCCCAAGCAGGCTTCACAATGTCAACACAGAGCCCAACACAGGGCTCGATCCCACGGACCCTAAGATCATGACCTGAGCGAAATCAAGAGTTGGATGCTTAACAGACTGAGCCACCCAGGCGCCCTGAGGTCTGCTCTTTTAGTACAAAAACACCCTTGCAAGGGTGGGGAGTGAAACCTTGGGCCAGTGTTAGGCACTAACATGGTAAAGTGAAATAGTGGCTCAGATCTTTCTCTCTGTGATAAGAAGCTGGGAGCAAGAGGTTTAGAAGGTGCAGGGGAAGGGAAGTTGTTTGGGGAGACCGCAGTGAGGACACAAGTGAAGAAGACGGTTTCTTTTGTTTTCAATGTTTATTTATTTTTGAGAGAGAGACAGACAGAGACGGGGGTGGGGGCGCAGAGAGAGAGGGAGCCACAGAAACCGAAGCCGGCTCCAGGCTCTGAGCCATCAGCACAGAGCCCCATGCGGGGCTCGAACTCCCAAACCATGAGATCGTGACCTGAGACAAAGTCGGACGCTTCACCGACTGAGCCACCCAGGCGCCCCTGAAGGAGAAGGTTTCTAAGGAAAGAGACAGGAAGAAAGGAAAGGGTGGTGGAAGGGAATGAGGCCCAACTAGGCCTGCTTTCCCCAGGAGCAGCCTTAACCGCATCAACTCCCCACCAACTGCACTTTTAATAAAAAGAACAAAAGCCTAGTGTTCTCGATGTGCTGGGCATTGTTCTAAGCGCTTTATGTCCTCAAAACAATCTGGGGAGCAGAGTGGGTAAGTACCATTATTATCTCTTCAAAAAATGTTGTTGAACACCGCCGATTGCCCAGATCATATAGCTAATAAGTGGCAGAGCTGGGATTTGAACTCGAGAAGACGGACTCTGGAGACGGTTTCCTTAACCGCTAAATTAAATTCCTTCTCAACTTAATAGAATTGAATCCAACAGACACTGTGGGGGGAACTTTGTATGAAATACCTTGGAAGTTGGAAAGACAGATGAGAGATACCATCTTTACTCTTCCTCAAGGAATTTCTACTCTAATGAAGTGCAGCCAGGCACGCACTTCGAGGGGCTTTGGGACAGTGATGCTGGCGGTCAAAGGAATCTTGTGGCTCAGGTTGGGGACATGCATCCTGTCCTAGATGAGCAAAACCAAGGAAGACCCAAGGCCTGGAGGGGATGAGGGTGAGAACCTGGGAATGAGAAGTTATTGAGACTGGAATTCAGGACGAGACTAAAGCTGTAACACTCTGCATCCGTTAGGAATGATTTTTTTTTAGCCGCGTCTCTTGGAAAACCTAACATGTACTTGGTTTTCTTGCGTTTACCCCCTCTCCACCCCAAATCCCTCTAACCGTGCCCATCTCACTGCCCGACGCACGTTCAACACTGTCCTGGGTCCCAGAACAAGCTGTTGAGGCAAGAAGTTCTCAGTCACTCTTGGCATCTGTCCCCCCGTCTGATGGGCCTTGATCTGGAGCCAGTTCCCCACATTCGTTAGGCAGACCAGGAAGCAGGGAATCTCCTGGTCCCCATCACTAGGCTCCAGAATCGGGCGTCTGGAGAGGCTTACGTCCCTCCCCCTGCAGTTCATCTTTCTGAGTTTTCAGACCCCAGCCCCAGTCAGTGTGATTATGTGGGGTCAACACTCTTCGCTTTCTGCTTAACACCCATCCTCCCTCCTTTCTTGATAGCAGAAATTCAGTTTGTTGGGGAGCAACATGCCATCCCCAGGAACCAGATCATGATTTGCCTAAGCTAATTATGACAATTTTCTTCTCTATTTTCCCAGCCTCCAGGGAAGCTAGGGATGGCCCATGACCCAATTCATCTGGCCAATAAGACTCTGTGTGTGGATATGTGTGTGTGCGCGTGTGTATGGAGAGGGGATATACCATGAGAAAGTTTTTCTTCCTGATAAAAGGAAGAGACAATACATACCCTCGCCTTCTCCTTGTCTTAAATCTACACTTGATGTCTGTGGGCTTCCCCCTAGTTCATAGCTTCTGAACGAGGCACTTAGACTTGAACCAAACTGAGCCATCATCTCGCCGCCCACCCTGCTCCTTCTGAAGGTTGACGGTCCCATGATTTCACCTGCATACATCAGTCACCCAGGCAAAAGCCGGGGGCCATGCTTGCTTCCTGGCTCTCCTTCACTACCACTCCCCACCACCCCCATCTTGTCAATTCCCATCTTATTCATTCGACCTCTTGATGGTCTCTTGGATCGGTATCCTCTCCATCGCCACTGCCACCGCCTTAGTTCAGAACGTCACCCCACCTTGCCTTGATTGCTGGGTCCTCCCTTCCTTCTTCCTCCTCCCTGAACTCTCCATTCAGTCCTCCAGAAATGAACTTGAGTTTCTTTTCTTTTAAGCATTTTTGAATGTTTATTTAATAATTTTGAGAGAAAGAGAGAGGGCAAGAGAGCACGATCAGGGGAGGAGCAGAGAGAGAGGGAGAGAGAGAGAGATTCTCAAGCAGGCTCCATGCTGTCAACGTGGGGTTCGGTCCCACAAAGCATGAGATCATGACCTGAGCTGAAATCAAGAATCAGGCGCTGAACGAACTGAGCCACCCAGGAGCCCCTGAGTTTGAGTTTCATTTCTAAGATGCAAATTTGATCAGGTCATTTCTGTGCATACATTTCTTATATTGCTCCCTGGGCTTCAGCTTAGGCCCCTTGAGATCTGACTTTCAACAGACCCTTTGGCTGTGATTTCTGCCTACTTATTTCTCCTACCCTCCCCCAAAGGTGCCCCCCCCCATCCAAGTTATCAGATGCAGAGTATTTTTGGAACCGGCTCTGTGCTCTCTCATGATGCTCCCTCTGCCTGGATTTGTCCTTCTCTCTGATTCCTCTTCCATAAAATCCTACTTGACCTTTAAAACTCAGGTCACCTTCTCAGCCCTTCCTTTGTCAGGAAGCCTCCCTCAAGTCTACTCTCCTTTTGTCTACCTCTTCTCTGCTCCCCCGATATCACTTTGTATGCCGATCTGCGATTTCCAGCTATTCTTTTTTTTATAATTAATGCTTACTCAGATTTACTCACCTGTTTATCAAGTTCATTGCTCATCATTGCTTTTCACATCCTATCACTCCCTTCTGGGTTGAGTTTCTGAGTTACACTCCTGAAGTAAATCCTTTAGTGATTCTTCCAGTTAAGATTATAAGCGTAAACTCTCCCAGACTTTGTTTTAACCTGTCTAATTTATTTCACCCTCACTTCTTTTTATGAGAAATTTCAAATATACAGAAAATAGGAAAAAGAGTACAGCAAACACACACATTCTTCTTCTGGATTTAACCATTGTTAACATACACCATATTTATTTCATCTGGTTTTTTTTTTCCTTAAAAATAGATTATAGGCATCCTCACTTTTACCTTTTTTTTTTAATGTTTATTTATTTTTGAGAGAGAAAGGGAGACAACACGAGTGGGGGAGGAGCAGAGAGAGAGAGGGAGACACAGAATCCGAAACAAACTCCAGGCTCCAAGCTGTCAGCACAGAGCCAGACGCGGGGCTCGAACTCACAAATCATGAGATCATGACCTGAGCTGAAGTCGGACGCTTAACCGCTTGAGCCACCCAGGCGCCCTGTCACTTTCACCTTTTTATTTCCCCTATTCTTTTCTCTCTCCTGCTGTGCTCTTGAGAAGCTGAGCTCTAAGACTGCATTGCCTTTTGCCCCCTGGCTCTTGGTTGGGTTTGGTCAGTAGTGAGGATCCCACAGATTAGAAGGTGGACCAAGAGTTGGTAAGTATTGTGTTCCTCCACTTGAAGTCTGCAGCTTCTGCCAGGAAGCCTTCTAAATCTACGGCCACAACTCTTCCTCCAGGGCCCGGGAACGGCTCCCCCATTTCCCTAAAGGCCCATGATTTAGAACTCCTAGAGCTCCAGGTACTTGAGCATACCTTGTTGGTTTCCCCACATCCTGGCCACACCTTTGTAAAGAGTCCCTTTATTAAGTTTTTCCTCTATTATGCCACTTGATTGTGACTAATACACAATCCTGAGTACATCGGTGCACATCTGTAAAAGAGACTGTTTCAACATAAACATAACACCACTACTGTACAAACTGAACGAAATTAACAGTCCTTCCCCGGTAGTCTCGAATATTCAGTCCATATTCAGACTTCTCCCCTTCTTTCAGAAGTCGTCTTTGACAGCTGGTCTGTTCAATTCAGAACTCAACCCGAGGACCACATGCTATATTTATTATGTCTCCTAAATCCCTTTTAATGCACGGGAGTCCCCCTGTCCCTTTATTTTCATTTTACACATGTTTGGCAATTACTTTATAAACAACATGGCCTATTTGATGTTGTATCATATCGAGAGGCACATGTGGCCCCACTGTTGGTGATGTTTAGTTTAGTTTGATCACTGTCATCCTCGCCCTTGAATGATAGTTTAGGTGGGTATAGAATCTTTGAAGTGCCAGTTATTTTTCCCTGTGTTCTTTAGCCACAAAATCTGCTGCTGTCTTTCAGCGGTTGCTCCTTGTAAATAATTTTCTTTTTCTTTTGTGCCATTTTTGAAATTTCCTCTTTTGTCTTTGTTATTTATTATGAGGTACCTAATTGTGGATTAATATCCATTTGCCTGAGGACTCACCGTGGTTTTAAATCGGAGGATTTGTTCATGTCATCAATTCTGAAAAGTTCTCTCTGCCGTGAGTGTTTCTAATTTAGCCAGAGTCCTGCATTCTGTAGTCTCGATTCCTGGGGACTTTATTAGCTCTATGTTGAACCTTCTCATTATAGCCCTAATGTTCTCTAGCCATTCTTTTACTTTTCCTATCACTTTATCTCACTGTACACTGTACATGATTTCTTTTTTTTTTTAATTTTTTTTTCAAAGTTTATTTATTTTGGGGACAGAGAGAGACAGAGCATGAACGGGGGAGGGGCAGAGAGAGAGGGAGACACAGAATCGGAAACAGGCTCCAGGCTCTGAGCCATCAGCCCAGAGCCCGACGCGGGGCTCGAGCTCCCGGACCGCGAGATCGTGACCTGGCTGAAGTCGGATGCTTAACCGACTACGCCACCCAGGCGCCCCATGTACGTGATTTCTTTAGCTCTATCTTGAAGTTCAGAAATTCCCTCCAGCTTTGTGTCTTATTCTGTTTCACTCATCCATTGAATTTTAATTTCATCTTTGTTTTTCATTTCCTGACATTATATTTGCTTCTTTTTTTTTAATACGTCCGCATTATTTTTTTACAGAACGTCATGTCCTTTCTTTGTGACTTGTACATCCTTTATTGATTTCATCATTTTAAACATATTTACAGTCTCCCTCAGTTGTTCTATTTCCCCAAGTTCTTGGTATGCTTATATTTTCATTTGCTTATTTGTTTTTCTGCTGACTCTTCTGCATGGTGAATCATGCCTTCAGATGGTTGGTGACGTGCTTTATTGTGACGTCATCTCTAGCAGGCTTTTGTAGGAGGTTGGATGGGAATCTTTTTCACTCTGTAATGTGGCAGCACCTGCTACCGACATGTTTTGCCTTTGCTTTCTAGGGCCAGACTTTATGTAATCTTATGGCTTGAGGAATTCCTATAGCATACATATGGGGTAAATGCAGACTCTCTAAGGCTTGGGATTCTCCTCACGAACTTTTTATTTACTACCTAGAGCTCTGGGAAAAGAAGATTCTTGCCACTGTCCTGAATGCATAGCAAAGTTGTCCAGTGCCCTTTTCATCCCCATAAGGTCTATGGGGATGCTCTATGCAAAGATCTTACTTTCAGGTCTCCTATTTTATGAGGGCCCACCACCATATTTTCTGATTCCACATCCATATTCAAACTCTAAGCCCTGGCTGCTCAAGTCTATATTCTTTCTGATAGCCCCCCCCCCCCCCGGATGCCACAGCATCAATTCATGGCCTTACTATGCTGGCTCATACTTGCATTTGATCCTGGCACCTTGGGAGTTTTACTTCCTTCATTTGCAGTCTGCACTAATTTTTGTCGTATTTTGTTACTACGCTTTACCAACTTTCTAGGTATTATTGTTACTGTCTGCCTAATTCATCCTCTCCACATGTAGACTAAGCACTTTGAGGGCATCATCGATGACAGATTCAATTCCACATTCCTCAAATCTAACAAAGTTCCTAGCACATAAGTAGGTGCTTGATAAATGCTTTTTTTAAAAGTATTTTTAAAAATATTTTTTAATGTTTTATTTATTTTTGAGACAGAGAGAGCCAGAGCATGAGCAGGGGAGGGGCAGAGAGAGAGGGAGACACAGAATCCAAAGCAGGCTCCAGGCTCCGAGCTGTGAGCACAGAGTCCGATGCGGGGCTCGAACTCACAAACCTTGAGATCATGACCTGAGCTGAAGTCGGACACTTAACCGACTGAGCCACCCAGGCACCCCGATGCTTTTTTTTTTTAATGTCTGAATGAATAAGTTCTACGTACCTGAGAAGCTCATGGTTTCCGAGGCATTGATTTACAATTAGTATTTCCTTGTGTGAAAGTTTTTCATTAATCCCCTTTGACCCAGTGTATCATGGAATCTAGATGTCGGCTTTGTAAGTTTGCATCCGCTCTCTCTATATTTTAGGACACAGCATTTTATCCACATACTTACTACACACATTCCAGCACTGCCTTCTTTAATTCTTATTACTGGTTAGTATACCATAATATGACAGTTAATTCTATTTCAGCTAAAAAGTAAATAATAACAAAAGCTTCTTCTGTCTGTAAGGAAGAGAAACCCACTCAAGCTAGCTTCAGGAATAAGGAATACACAAACCTTACAAAATCCCAACAGCAGGAAAGGGAGAACAGCAAGTCTGCTACAAACTGGGGCCAGGGATGGACACTCAGGAACTGAGGGTCTTAATCTCTTGGGAGCCACATGGTCTCTTTCCCTGTTGGGCTCTCTTTGTGAGTCTCGCCCAGGTGCCCTGTCCCTTCAGTGGGCTTCCTTCACTTACTCACTCTGTGCATAGCCTATGAGAGCCACTGCAGCTCCAACCGTGCAACCCCTTGCAGATTCAGCAGGCTTCTCAGCAGGGTACGGGCACAGGGGGTCTGTCTGATGGGTCCGAGTGGAGCATTTATGCTACCTAATTCGAGGGGGCCGCGGCTCTGCACAGAGACGCTGGAAGGTCTCAACAGGCAGTTACCGAATGATTGAATGAAAGAAGGTGTGTAGGAAAGTAACCTGAACCAATGGGGATGATCCAACAGGAAACCCTCGACGAGGATCCCGGCCCTGTTCCCAGCAGCAAGGAAGAGGCATGATTTCATCTGAATTAACACGTCAGCCTGACCCCATCCACTCCTGGGACCCTGAGCACATCCACCCCAAAACTTCAGAGCACCTGCTCCTGGAAAAGCGACAGTTGAGATGTAAGCCGTAGAATCAGAGACCGTTTAACAGGCTGGTACCCTGGAGGCTAGTGAGGGGCTTATTTCATTTTGCTTCATAGTTTGTTATTTGGGTAAATGTCTGTCTCCCCCAGTCAATGTTAACGTCCTTGAATGCCAGAAATTCGTCCCAGGTGACATCTGTGTCTCTCCAGCACCAAACACCTTGGACTTGACTAGCTGCGTGACTTCGAACAAGTTACTCCACTACTCTCTACCTCAGTTTCCTCATCTGTAGATAGGGGATAATAATAGTGCCTACCTCTAAAGGTTGTCATGGAGATTAAATAGCTAACACATGGCAAATAATTTAGAACTGTTCCTGGCACATAGTAAACTCCTAAGACATGTCAGCCGTTACTAATAGGTGTTATTTGCAGACCGAGTTGGATTTGTTAAGGCTTCTGAGACATCTATTGGCTGGTCTTCCTGTTGACTTTGCTGTTTATCTGCCGCATGTGGGACGGCTCTAAGTGCGCCGCGTCATGGGCCATATTGGCACCTGGAGGTCACTGTTGAGGACAGAAGCCGTGCCTGGTCAGAGCTGAGTCTCAGGCGAAGTGGCTGTCACTGAGTCCCAGGCCTGGGATCCAGGCTGGCCTGGGATCCAAGCCCTTCGTCACCTAAGGCTGCACCTTTATGCTGCCTGGAAGCTGTTCAGCTGCCTCTACGCAGGCGCACACACCCCCTGCCGCCTGCCCTTGCTCTTGTCACTCCCGTTGAGTCCCCAGGGCCTCTTTTGCCCTGTTCCCTGCCACCCCTTCCCCACATTAATAATCTTACATCTCTTGGCTCTCCTCTCTCCCTGCCTTCCCAGGTGACAAATAAGTCCCCTGACGGAGCTTCCACGTGAACGGGGGAGGGGAGAAGACTTTTTCTCCCTCACTAAGTTGCCTGCGTGCACGCTTACAGGAGCTGTTGGAAGATGCCTGCCTTGATCCTGCTCAAAGGAGCAGATCCTATGATCCCCATCTGTTTTAGGCTGCTTCTTCTGGAGGCAGAACCTGAGACTGAGACTTGGGTGCAGGGCTTTCATTTGAGAGGTGACCCCAAGAATCAGGAAAGAGGGATCAGGGAGAGGGAGGCAAGAAAGGAGAGAAAACGTGTGCTGAGGTCACTGCCACAGGCAACCGGGGTTTGCCCCTGCTGGGCCACCCCGAGAGGTATGTGCCATGCTTTTGGACTCGTCCACCCGAGAGAAGGGAGGCCGGCACATTTATCCCTGGCTTCCGTCCCTCCGTTGGCTGGAGATTGCCTCTTTGGGTGTTAACCTTGAACAGTACTTGTGCACTGCCCAAGAGGGCTGCTACAGCGTCAGAGAAGCCCTGGGTAGAAAGTGGAAAGACGAGAAGTCCATACCTGAGCGGGATGCTGCCGCGGGGACGTGAGTCTGAGCTCACAGGAAACCGACGGCCACTAGCTGAGGCTAGCCAGAGGATGTGACTCTGGGGACCGGTGTGTCCGACACCACACGGCAGGCCAGGTGAGAGGGGTGTGAGCGCCGGCATCACAGAGGCAGCGGCTAGGGCCCATCCTCCCCGTATAAGAGGAACCTGGCCGAAAATAGCCGGGAGCCTAGAAATAGCCCCCCTTACAGCACCACCACCTCCTCTCTGCTGTCTGCTCTTTCCGGAAGGACAACAGAGGCCCTAGCCTGTATCAAACACAGCTCCATCCCCACGGAGCACTGAAGCCTGATTTAAACACCGTGACACTGATGGATGACAGCCCGTCCAGCCCAGTCACAGAGTTTGGCCGGATTCTGGGCCGAAGCCCTCTGGTGGCCTCCCAGATTCCAGGGTTCTGCCTATGCTTTTGTGTCCCTTTTCGGCCAAACCAGCTCCCGACCGGGTTGGAGGAGCAGCAGAGGCGGCCGAAGGGTTCCTTCTGAACTGCTCATCGTTTCCCTTCCTCGGGGGATCAGGGAAACTTTAGGCTAGCCCACCAAGAGTCAAACAGGAGCCCCCTGATGGAAGCGATGGAAGGTCCTGTTTTATCAGTATAAGAGGCCTCAAGCTGGGTGACTGGAAACTGACATGCCTTCTATTTATTTACGAAATTTGTAACTGTGAAAATTAGCCTTAGAAGTTGTAGACCCATTACTATTAGCTTTATCGTCCTCCTAAGACATACCCGGAGGCACTCCTCCAGATTGAATCCTATTGTGCTTTGCAATAAACCCATAATTGATAATGCCACGGAGCTTTAATATGGATGGAGAAATGAAATCTAGAAAGTAAATACATTCAGCATTTTGCTAGCAGGCTGAATTTAAAACTGATTTTCTGAACCTACCAGGATTATTCCTCCTCAATAATGATTTAATTTGAGTGAGCCACCCTGAGAGCTTTGTGGGGGAGGGAGGGAGGGCAGGTACAGCCTGGTTTCTCACAGGGGCCCCTTAAAGAACTTTATCCTGCATTTTGCACCTGTAAGTTTGCGAAGATAAAATTAAACTCTGAAATTATACATGATGGACCAGTAAACAACACGGGCGCCCAGGTCCTGGCTGCTGTTCCAGTGTCCTGATGCGATCACTTGTCACTAACGCCGTCAGCAGAGGGGCGCTGATTCAGTTCGCTTCTACAAGGCGAGCAATTACACCGTGTTTCTACACGAGCCACACAGCAGCAGGGAGGGCCGGGTCAGGGGAGGGGAGGCTGCCTTCACGGCTGCTGGCCTGGAAAGAGCCACTCGGGCTGCAGTTGTTAGGAGAGCCTCCGTACGTGGTCCCTCGGGCTGCCTCTTAAAACGGAGCCCTGGTGGACCCCTGAGGAAATCCATTTTGCTTGCCTTCTAATAGACTCGCAGGGAAGCAGGAGACAGTCCAGATCGCCACCTTCTCTAGGTCACATTCCACCATAGAAAGTGTTGGCACTCAGCTCTCCATCAGACGGGAGAAGTAGTTAAAAGCGTGGATTCTGGAGCCAGTCTGCCTGGGCTACTTTCCCAGTTTTGTCACCTGCTAATGCTGTGGCTTTAGGACAATTGCAGAACTCCTCCGGACCTCGGTGCCTTGATTCGTACAAGCGGGGTGTTGAAGGCTCAGTTTCCCAGGAAGCCGACACTGAGGTGGAGAGGAGCATGCAGGAAGGTTGCTTTAGGGTGTACTCTTGGGATGGAAATGTGTGGAAGGGAAGGGAAGGGAAGGAAGCAGGGTGGGCCGAGGGAGAAGTCAGGATGTGATGGAATGTCATCAAAGGCCTCAGCCCACCTCACCTTCACCCCAGCCCTGGAACTGGGATGGGCCAGATTTGGGGTGCAGGGGTCTGGCCTTTATACCCCTGCATTGATCGGTCATCAGATGAGGGCTCCGGACTCCCTTTAACTGAGGCACTCCTGTAGAGGCTCATAGCCTGGGCCCATCTGAAGACAGCCCTCCCACCAACGAGGGAGGGAGAAATCCTTCATTTTGGAAGGCGGTGGGGTGGGGGGGCGTTGCATGACAATTTCTGCAGCACAGGATAAGTACATACTTTCCAAACTGGTGGCCTAATATGCATGAGGTTTTAGAACAGTGCCTGGAACAGGGTGGAGCCTGGGTGGCTCAGTTGGTTAGGCATTGGACTTCGGCTCAGGTCATGAGCTCATGGTTCGTGGGTTCAAACCCCGTGTCGGGCTCTGTGCTGAGAGCTCAGATCCTGGAGCCTGCTTCGGATTCTGTGTCGCCCTCTCTCTCTGCCCCTCCCCTGCTCGCTCTCTCTTCTCTCTCAAGAATAAACATTGAAAAAAAATTTTAGAACAGTGCCTGGAACAAAGTAGATGCTGTGAAAGTGTTAGTTATTTTTGTTAGAAGGCACTTGGGGCGCCTGGGTGGCTCAGTCCCTTAAGGGTCCAACTTTGGCTCAGGTCATGATCTCACAGTGCGTGAGTTTGGTTTGTGAGTTCGAGCCCCACGTCAGGCTCTGCACTGATAGTGCGGAGCCTGCTTGGGATTCTCTCTCTCTCCCTCTTTCTCTCTGCCCCTCCCCCACTTGCGCGCGCTCTCTCTCTCTCTCTCTCTCTCCTCCCCAAAGAAATAAATAAATAAACTTAAAAAAAAAAAAAAAGCACTTAGCCCTCTCCCCACTGGAAGGACCCATGTAATCGGCAATAGCGGTGGGTAATTTTGTGGGGTAAGAGTTTGAGAGGAAGCGTTGAGGGTGGCCGGCTTCTACTCTGACTTGAGCCAAGCCTACGTTTCTTCTTAATATTCGCGAGGAGAAGTGGGGTCTGTGTGTGGAGGCGGGAGAGTGGGGGGACTCACTATCCCAGATGACACCCTTCCTCAGCTGCCTCTGTGTAAAACAGCCAAATAGGCAATGGTAGTGTCTTTGTCTCCTCAGGCTGCCACAGTAAAATGCCACAGACTGGCGGGGGCTGAGGCAACACTTATTTTCTTGCAGTTCTGGAGGTTGGAAGTCCAAGATCAAGCTGTTGTCGGGGTAGATTTCTCCCGAGGCTTCTCTCCTTGGCCTGCAGACAGCCACCTTCTCGCTGTGTCCTCCCATGGGCTTCCCTCTGTGTGCACGCGCCCCTCGGGTCTCTCTGTGTGTCCACATTTCCTCTTCTCGCGAAGACCCCAGTCCTCTAGGGTTAGGGCCCACCCTGACCACCTCATTTTGACTTAATCACCTCTTTAAAGGCCCCATCTCTGACTACAGTCACATTCTGAGGTCCTGGGAGTTGGGACTCAACATAAGAATTTGGGAAGCTGGGACACCTGAGGGGCTCGGTCGGTTGAGCGTCCGACTCTTGGTTTCAGCCCGGATCATGATCTCACAGTTCTTGGGTTCGAGCCCCACATCGGGCTCTGTGCTGACAGTGGGGAGCCCGCTTGGGATTCTCCCTCTCCCTCTCCCTCTGGCCCTCCCCTGCTTGCTGTCTCTCTCCCTCTCTCAAAATAAATAAACAAACGTCACAATTCGGTCTGTGACTGGCAATTACATTCACCCCCACCCCCCCCACCCCCGTTTCCCGGATAGGGACGGCTCATTCCCCCCGGGGCTGTACTTCATCACCTCACTCTATCCCTCCTTCCCCCTGCCAAGTGCTGTCTGACTGTCCTGACTGTTTTAATTGTATTTTTACAGTGAAGAGACTTGTGGGGGCAGCTCTTCCATGGGGTATGGGTGACTTTTGTCGTAAGAGGATGACAAAACATTTTGGAGCTTCTGAGGATTTTGACTTATTGCCTAAATCCCACTGAGTGTTTGTTAAAATGCATATTCTGGTTCAGGAGGTGTGTCGGGGGAGCCTCAGATGCAGCCTTCCTAACCAGCTCCCAGGTGACCCTGACACTTCTGGCCCGCAGACCATGCTTGGAGGGGCAAGGGCCTAAACCACAGTTTTTACATTCAGGGTATCCCCTGTGATTCAGCATTCTGTGGCTACAGGAGCACCGTGTTCAGGCCATGAGGATCCCTCTCACAATGCCATGGGAGGTTTCCAGAACGCAACTTAGAGCCCACCCATCCTGTGGATCACCGTCTGGATCCCTCCTCTTCGGCGAAGGCTGGCGGTGGCGGGGCGGGGGGGGGGGGTGGTGGTGGTGGAGGGAACCTGGTCAGAGGGGAGCAAAGGCACGGGACAAGGCACAGAGTCTCTCAGCTAGGGGGGCTGTGGAGGATAGGTAAGGAGAGCTCAACCACTATTCCAATGGGAGGAGACCACAAGGGCTTCCAAGAACCATGTGGACCAAAAGCAGGTGTGGATACTGGGGACAAGCCAGGATGAGGCTGGGGGAAGAGCAGGGGGTGGGAGGAGCAAGCTGGCAATTACCTTGAATTTAAGGAGCACGAAGAGATGGACGTTACCCCGATGGTCGCCATGTTTGAAAAGCTTTGCAGCCAAGCTACCACTATTACGTAATAGTTCACTCATTTCCCCATTTTTATCCAACAAAGAACAATTAAATGATAAAACAGGGCTTCTGGTCAGCACCATCTGAAGTTGGCTGCTGTTTCTGCCAGAGTGGATATAATCCTAGCCCAAAGCAAAGGGATCTGGCCTGTTTGTTGCCTGAGGGCCTTCTCAGAGATAAACGTGTGGTTCTCCATTCGGATTATGGAAATACTGAAAGTAGTTGGCTTATTCCCATTACTTACCTCTTTAGGATCTTGGAGTCAAGAAATGTCAGGCTGATAGAACTGAATTAGTCCAAGGTTCATTTTACGGATGATGAAGGTTGTGCCCAGAGAAGTGAAGGGAGAACCCTTGGTCCATGTTGAGAAAGAGAGAGCAAGGCAATAATGGGCTGGACAGGACCAAAGACGGGCCAGACTCCTCCCCTGAGCCAAATGAAGGACACTTCTTTAAGCCCTATGTTTCTAGTTGCTAGAGGAAGGACATCATCTGGGATGAATTGGGTTCTTTAGACCACTATTAATAAAGCCTATGTGGACAAGGCAGAACCTGTGTGAGACTCTGGAAGAAAGACTTGGCCAGCACGGGTCCCTGCCCCAAGATCCCCAAATGGAGGGGTTAGGTTGGCAAGTTGGGGCTTGACTTGACATTGAACCCACCCCCAACCACATGGCCTCGGGGCACATAGCTCTAAAGGCTTTTCACTGTGTTCTTTCCAAGAGTTTTCTTGATATCAGCCCCAAATTCCACTCTCCGCCCACACACTTGCCCACCTCACCACTCATCTTTCATCCATCCACTGCCCTACAGCCATGTCCGATCCAGTGCTTACCACCCACCTGCCTGTTCATCCACTCTCCCAACGCATTTGCTTCCCATTTCGTGTCCATACGTGTGCTCACCATCTATCCAATCACATGCCCACTCTCTGCCCATCCACCCCTCCTAGTCACCATCCACCTAGCTGTTCACTCACCATCCCACCCGTCTCCCACCTACTTTTCTATCCTACCCATCACCTCTCCGCTCACCCATCCGTCCACCCACACACCACCCTCCCAGCATCCATCTATCTATCCATTTGTCTATGCATCTGGTTCTTTATTCGTTCAACATTTGTTGACAGATACAGTGGAGAGTGAGTTCCAGCTTACGTCCTTCAGACATTCACGGTTTAGTGTATGAAAATAATAGCCTCTGATAAACACTTCACTGGGGGGGAAAGAGCAGAAAGAATTAGTGGCTAACGCTGCCTGGAAGCATCAAGACAGATTCTCAGAAGAGGGCATTTGGGTTGGGTCTAGAAGACACCTGGAATCTCACCAGTCACTCCAGGTAGAGGGAACGCTCTACACAATGGCTTACGGGGTCTGAAGAATACGCTCAAGTTTGGGGAATGGCTGTAAGCGGCTGGGGTTAAGATGATGGGAATGGACAAAAGGCTGGTAAGAGATGAGATCGGATTGGCTACCTGGGACCGGTTTTGAGAAAGACTTTGCATCCCACGTCACGGAGGTTGAACTTCATGCCAAAAAGCCGGGGTCATCGATGTGCCAGGACCATGATTTGTGCTTCAGAGCAATCTCTGGTGACAGTCATTAAACTGAGATGGAGGGAAGAGACTAGAGGCAGAAACACCAGTTAGAAGATAATCGCATTACTCTGGAAAAGAGAGGACAGGGATCCGGCTGTGGGAGTGGCGATGACAAAATTTGAAAACAATTTGGGGGGGGGGGGTGAGTCGTTTGCATTAGTGGAACTGAGATTTCTACCGGGGGCTACGGAGCTGGTGGTGACATCACTTGCTGAGTTGGGGAGCTGAGCAGGAGGAACCAGGTGGCGCAGCCAGAGGAGAGAAGTCACCACCCGCGTCTTGCCTGAGCAGCATCCGGATGGATCGGGAGTACTGGAGGCACGTGGGTATTCAGCCCAGAGTTCAGAGGACGTGCCCTTCAGGTCATGGGTGTGGCTGTGGGTGTTAGGCCTATGCAGAAAGAGCAGAAGGACCACATAGAATGCTGGAGAAAGGAAAAAGCCCAGGTCAGATGCTAAAGAGAAGTCCGGAGGGATGACTATGTGAAGATACCGTTCAGCTTGGTAATTGTTGGGGCCTAACCCAGTTACCGTCGTTGCATAACAAATTAGCCAAAACGTAGTGCTTTCAAACAACAACAGTCATTTCATCATCCCTCACTGCTTAGAACAGGGCTCAGCAGAGACTGGCCGTCTCTGTTCCCGGCCTCGCCGGCAAGTCTCCCAGGCTAGAGGCTGGAATCATCTGGACAGTTCGTCCATCACATGTCTCGTGGTTGATGCTGGCTGCTGGCGGAGGCCTTAGGTGAACTGGCAGCCAGGGCACCTGCACGCGGCCTCCCCACGTGGCTTCTGGGCTTTCTCGCAGCGTGGTAGCTGGATCCCAAGAGTGAGCATCTCAAGAGAATCAGGTGGAAGCTGGACTGCCTTTTGTAACCCGGTCTCGAGGGTCCTATACCGTCGCTTCTGCCACAGTCACAGGCCAGCTCAGATGCAAGGAGAGGGAACGCCAACCCCACCTCTTTGGTAAAAGGAGTGTCAGTGGGACATTCTAAGAAGGGCGGGTGGGATGAAAGGTCTTGTTGTGGCCATGTTGGAGAATACGATCTGCCGCAGATCTCCAGGTTTCAGGGCGAGGTGGGGGGAAGAAGTCAGGCTGATACGGGTACAGAGTATAGAGCGATCAGGAAGTGGAGAGAGCGTGTCCCGTGTTTGTCTAGGTAGTTTGGCATCGAGAGGACACAGGGAGCGTCGAGGAGGAAGAGTTGGAGGCAAATGTTTATTTTAGGAAGAGGGGGAACTTCAATCTGTAGACAGGGAGAGACTGAAGAGATTAGAGAAGAAAAATAATTGATGGAACAAGTTCCCTGAGAAAGCCAGGAGAGACAGCGCGCCTCGCTGTGGCTCAGGCCTTGGGCCCTGGAGGCAGATCGCCCGGGGTTCAGATTCCTGCTTGGTCAGTCATGACCGGGTGGCCTCGAGTAAATCACATTCCTCTTTTCACCTGAATTCCCCCACCTTTAAAACTAATAATAGAGCAAACCTTTTCAAGCTGTTATAAATATTAAAGAAGATAAAATATTGGGATGGTGGCTGGCACAGAGTGAATCGCTGACTTCGTGATAGCTACACATGGCTAAGTATCAGGACTGGGGCAGCATGGTGGGGGGCGGGAGGGCTCTGTTCTCCACAAGGAGGAAGGAGTTATTCCTGGGGAGAAAACAGGGTACTTCAGAGACGAAAGCCGGGAAAAGGTAAAGTTTGAAGGCAAGGGGGATGGAATCTAGAGACTTGGTGCCTCAACTTGCCTCTGTTTTGGTGTTGCATTAGGATTATTAGGGCACTTGACAAGACTGAGGGAGCTGGAGGGGGGCGGGTTGTGAGCTTGAGGAGGGAAGGAAAGGAAGCTGCCGACCTAGGGAATGGAGGGGGTGGGGGCAGGGCAGTGTGGCGGTGGGGACGGGCATGGGAAATCGTAGGCCGGATAAGAGTTAGGCTGCCCCTTGTGGGTCACTCCATGGAGGTAGAATAAGACCAACTCGTAGTCTCCTTCTTGGACACAGCTGTGAGATTTTCCCCAACAGGGTGACTGGTACCAGGGAAGAGGAATTAGGAATTTGGATTGACCCGGGTGCTCGGGTGGGAAGACCATAGGGGAGGGTGCCGAGGATGCCGAGAAGGCCACAAAGCTTACGATCGCCAGTGCAACCCAAAGCCAATCTGAGAGGGAAGACAGGAGGGTATTGGCCTGGTGGCCAAGGGATGGGAGAAGAGGCGGAGCCTGGAGGTCCAGCGGACACAGGAGAGTTACATAAATGGAATGAAAGAGTGGGAAGATAGGAAACATTGGGTCAGGGAAGGAAACTTCCCGAGCTCAAGGCTTTCACGTGCACACAGATCTTTTTTTTTTTTTTTAATTTTTTTTTTAACATTTATTTATTTTTGAGACAGAGAGAGACAGAGCATGAATGGGGGAGGGGCAGAGAGAGAAGGAGACACAGAATCGGAAACAGGCTCCAGGCTCTGAGCCATTAGCCCAGAGCCTGACGCGGGGCTTGAACTCACAGACCGCGAGATCGTGACCTGGCTGAAGTCGGACGCTTAACCGACTGTGCCACCCAGGCGCCCCTCACGTGCACACAGATCTTGGCCAGGGAAGAGCTGTCCACCCGATGTAATTTGCTGTGGCCCTTGACTACCTCCTAGGGTTCTGCCTTGGCCTACTTCCTAGATGGCCTTTCTCAAGAAGTCCCCACCCACCCAACACACACACACACACACACACACACACACACACACACACACACTCAACTCGGCCTCACTCGTATCCTCTTGAGTTGTGTGTTACTGAGATTCCTGGTTAGAGTGTCCCACAAAATCCCTGGTGGCTGCTAAAACTCACCGCAGGAAGAAAGAAAGAAAGGCTGCAGAGTGTGGACGATAGTAAAGGGGTCCTCCGGGGCTGAAGCACCCACAGATCCTGGCCATGCTGCGTGACCCAGCCCCTTGGCGCCCCTAAGATCTGGCACATCCTACCCCGGGTGGTGTTGCCATAAAAACAACTTGAAAGAAAAACAAACCAAAAAAATGAGGAAGTTCACATTCATTAAAGCAAACATTTTCCCCTCCTTCTAAAATTAACTCTTTGACAAATCTTTCTTGGTGGTTGTGAAGAGAGGAGGGCAGGAAAAAAAAACAAAAACACAGTATTCTTTGGATTCAGGGTATACTTTCCCGTCCATGGGGTTAGCAAGTTTCTAAAATTATGGAATTCATTGCATGACTTAAATAATAACTACGGTAATGAAATCTCCCATTTGATGGCTTACCGCGTTTTAGACACAGTGACAAGCACTTTTCCCCTATTCCATTTAATTCTCACAACACTGCGCTGAGGTAGTTGTTAAAATTCTCAATTTACAGAGGAGGAAACAAAGCTTAGATTAAATAACTCAGGATGACACAGTAAGCGATCAAACTAAGACTTGAACCCAAGATAATCTGATCCCCTAAATCCGAGCCTACAATCATGATGGTACACGGAAAGTTTGGAAAAGAAGACAAATCATCCCCAAAGTACCATTGTGGCGACATAGTGTTTGGGTGTCTTTTCATCTTGCCTTTTTACGTGTTTTAATTTATGTGCATGTTTGTGAGTATGAATCTATGTAATTATCATAGACTGCTTTGAGCAAATTTCCCTCCTCCTTCCGGTTAACATTATGCGACGTTCCTTTTCCCCTGGTGCTATCTTGTCTTCCTAGCCATCATTTTTAATGTATTCATAGTTTCATCTGGTAAATGCACCACAATTTATTCCTATCAGCTCCTTGTAGCTGAAGGTTTAGATTTTGGTATTTGCCCTTGTGCCGCTATTCTGAGGCATACCGTGTTTTTCCTGTGCATATAGTGCATATCACTTCCTTCACTTAGAGGCGGAATCGCTGAGTCTAGGCATAGGAACATTTTTATGGATCTCAGTTTGTATTTACCAAATGCCTTCCCAACACACTTGCATTAATTGACGTTGTCATGGGCAACAATTGTACCACACCCTCAACGGCACGAGGTAAGATTTGGGGTGATTTGATTGGCGGGAAATGCTACCTCATTACTTTAATTTGCAGCTATTTCCTTACTAATGAGGCCATGGCATTCTTCTAAATGTTGGTGAACTGGTTATGTTTTCTCTTTGGTGAATTATCTGCTCACGCTCTTTGCCCATTGACTTCTTGGCAACCGAGCACTTTTCTTTTCTCCCCATTTTCTGATCTCTACGTAAGAAAGAACGTTGCTGCAAGTATTATATTAATGTTTTGTGCATATATATATATATATATATATACACATATATAGAAACAAATATTTTTAACTGTGAAGTTAAGCTGGTTGGTCTTTTTCCTTTCTGGACTGTTCTATCATTTGAACACATAGAAAGTTCTCCTTCCCCCTGAGACTTGCTAAATATATACTTCTATTTCCTTCTGCTTTTTCTATTAGATTTTTTAAAAAACACATGTCTCTCTTTTATCCACGTGATATCCTTGTGTGTCTATAATGAAAGGGGGTGACCAACTCTAAGGAAGACCACCAGCCCAAGCTTGAGCAATGAAATTCATAGATAATCCACCACCAGCACCATCGCGAAACAGAAACCAACTAATCTTTTCGAATTATTCCTCTGCTAAATCTTTCCAAAGAACTGATAGATTATGTCATAAAATTGACTGGGGAAAGTTTATTTCCCTTGTCCAGCCTTTGGGTGAAGGGCTGATAAACTGGGAAATGACTCAAAGGAGAGCAGACAAAGGGCCTAGGTAGCCCATAAACCGGTCAATAAACCCTCCTCTCCCCACTGATTGACAGGTACATATGCGGCTCCAAGCACCGAGGCGGGAACTCACTGGGATGACAGAGGCTGGTCGTCAGCCTTCACTTTCCTGGGCTTCTCTGCAGAATTTGCTACCGTTGCCCAGTTTCCAGGTCCGCCTCTTCCTGGAATGTGTCTTTGACCTTCTGTGTTTCTCTCCCCATTCTCTTGCCTTGGACAAATTCATCTGGTCACATGGCTTCGGTTCCCACCTACCTACTAATGATGGCAAAACCCACGTCTCCATCCCTCCAGCCACACCCAGGACATCCATCCGGAGATGGCCGACTGTGTTTCTGATCCCGTGGACCCCGAATGAGCCCACCATCCTGCCCTATCACCACCCCCAAAATAACCTCCTTCATGTCTTTCTGTCTCTTGGACACATTGGCTCAGGGAAGGGCCTCACTCTCCATCTGTAAAGGAAGAACCTTGGCGTCAGACACCCCCGACTTTCCGCGCTTTCCAGTGTACCCCTTCCAACCTCTCAAATCCTTCTTTGCCACCTTCTCACCACCACGTGGACTAGTCTTCAGACCGGCCTCCTCTCCCTGCCTTCAGGAATCCCTCAGGGACTTGCCTTAGCGAGATACACAGGGCCTTTTGTGATCGGGTCCCCGTCTTCTTCCCCCTTCGTATTTCTTTCCCCTCTTTCACTGGTATGCCACACAGGAGCCGGGTGACCGCGACTCCTCCGACTATACCATGATTTTGCACGTGCTGTTCTTACAGCCTGGAACGCCTTCTCCTGCCCTGTGGTCCTCATCTCCAAGCCTTTGCTGGTCTTCGGGTCTCCTTGGCCATCCCATGCCTGGATGGGATGCACGCTGTGAAGGTAGACATGAGACCCAGATGCTACCGGCCTGCCACTATCTCACCCCCTTGGAGCTCATCTTCGGGAACAGACCCATAATCTGCTGTGAGGTTCCCTCTAATGAAGGGAATGCTTGGTCTAAATCTAGGTCAGAAGTCTGGATAGAGTCTTCTTTTGCTTTTGAGGGCTTATTTGGGGGCTGTCTATTTGCGAGAAAGCCAAGATGAAAGTACATTTGATTTCCATTTCTTGAAAAAGAAAACTCACGTGTGTTTCGTGCTTCACACTTGGATGCTCTTTAGTATTCTTTGTAAGATTCTTTCTCCGGGGTGGCTTAGCTGAGCTGTGTGGCTCTCACATAAGCTGCGGGGCCAGACCTGCGTTTGCATGCATAATCAGAGCTGCCTGTCTGCCCTGGTCTCCCCAGCAGGCAGCTTCCTTGGGAGAAAGCTCGGGCTGCCCATGTAGATGTGGGTGGCATCTTCCCAGCTAGGAGGGCACCTGACTGCTCAAAACAGCACAGTTCCTGAATACCATTGTGGCCCCCACGCAGCCAAAGTGGGCCGGCGGGTCTGGAAACCTTGAACGCTCACTCATGTGGCGTTTATTGGGCACCTGCTACGGTGCAGAGCTTTGGAGATCCCTGTCTTAGTTTGGGCCGGCCCCTCCCCCCCCCCCCCCCGCCCCAAAGCAGACCCTGAGACAAGGTCTAAGAGACACAGATCATTTACTCAGGAGAATATATAGGAGGCACGAATGAAGGAATGGCCAAAGCGAGTCAGAAGGGGAAGAAAAGCCAATGACGGGTGCTTTAACAAGCAAGTTACCGCCGTGGGCAATGGGGCGCAGTCTCCCTGGGGACTTTCTGGGGCATGGCGTGGAACCTGCTGGGAATCCTATCTCCAGAGGCCAGGAAGCCTGGGGCATCAATCCACCAACACTCATCCTCTGGCCCCGGGCGTGTGCCTGCTTGCAGCACAACCAGTCCCTCAGGTGGCCCGGAAGCCAGGACAGGCAGGCTCTTCAGGTAGGAGGTTGTCAGTGGACCCTGAAGCTGCGCACCGAGGCCGTGGGCAACTCAGGTGGGTCAAGGCGGTGCAAGGACAGGGCATCAACAGGGTGCACTACAGATGAAGAGACGAATCAGGCATGGCACCTCGGCCCTCAAAGAGTTCACCACCTTGTGGGAAAGGCAAACAGGCCAACAATCTACCCATCGGCTGCCCGGACAAGCCTTGGCTCAGAGATCTACACAAACCGCACGGCGGCGTGTAGCTCGCCCCGGGCCGGGAGAGTTGGAAGAGGAGTGACATCTTCCAGGAGCGCGTGCTCTTGGGTCGAGGCTTGAAGGATGCATGTTCCTCAGGTACAGAGAGAGGAGCAATGCGCTTCAAGGAAGCCCTGAGCATGCGGGGCTTGTGCGGTGAAGCGCAGGCTGCGTGGTGTGGCCAAGGCTCTGGCGGCTTTACAGGGAGCAGGAGACCCGGCCAGAGTGTGGGCCGGGGCCAGATTGTAAAGGAACTCGATGATGCCGGGAGGCATTTGCATTGCAGCCCCCAGGAGGCAGTGGGGGGCCCATCAGTGTTTAAATAGTGACATGTTCCGAGCTTTAGAAAGCTCACTCAGAGAGGAGCTTGGAGGGTGGGTTGGATGGTGACAGGTGAAATTGGAGCCCAAGGATCATGATTGGGAGGCGTGTCAGTCAGGCTCCGGGAAGGAAACAGATGGCATTCTCGGAAGGAATGGAAGATTTCCCAGACAGCAGAGTCCCATGGCTACAGGAGAGGGCCACTGGACAGGAGCTGGGGGCTTAGGTAGAGGAAAGCAGCCGGGGCCAAGCTGGCCTGGGCAGGAGAGGCCAGGGAGCCCAGGGAATGAATTCTCCCATGTCCCTGCCTCCCACTCTCTTACCTCCTGCCAGAGATGCCCATTGGTTAAATCCAACCTGAAGCTGGATGGCAGCTTCCCAGGGGATGCATCCCGCAGAGGCCAGCCTTTCAGGGCTCAAAGCGGGGTGGAGAAGCCAAAGGGTGAGTCTGGAGGAGCAAACAGGGTATCCCAGCCCACGAGGTCCCTGCAATTGGCCGGGCCAGAGATGACAGCAGGTGAGGTCAGTGTTGAGGGGTCTGTGGCACCTTGAGGTAGAGGTGGTGAATGATCTAAGGACACCGAGCTTAAATTCCTGCCACCGAAGGATCATTTCTTAGGTGCTGATCTCCTTCTGATGAGCACATAACTTCTGAGAGGGGTGAGGCTTTGTCCCCTCTACTGAAATGCAGTGTCAGTAGAGCGTGGGGGCGGAGCCTGGATGAATCTTAGGAAAGATGGCCCCCGTGGGGAGGAGCCACCACAGATTTCCATGGAACCATATCGGAAGCTTGGTAGACAAAGGGCAGCAGGAGGCTAGGGACACGGCACAACCTGGCGACGAAAGGCTAAGGAACGGCCCTGGAGGAAGGGCCCTGGAGGAAGGCTTAGCCTGGGCTACAAGTGCCAAGGACTGATCTGTCCAGGAGTCCGTAGGATCACACAGAAAGAGGCCAGCTTCAGGAAGACCCGCCGCGGTACGCACACAGCGCTTGCCGCCACACACGGGGACAGTTATGCAAACATAGCCCCTCGGTGTCCATCTGGTAGGGCTGACATAACAAAGTACACAAACCGAGCGGCTTACACAACAATGCATTGTGACACGGCCCTGGAGGCCAGAAGTCCAAAATCAAGGTATAGGGGGGCTGTGTTTCTTCTGAGGGCACAAGGGAAGATCTGTTCCGGGCTTCTCCCCTGGCCTCCGATGGCTCCTTGACTGTGGCAGTGTAAGTCTAATCACGTGGTGTTTTCCCTGCGTGTGTCCATCGCTGTGTCCAAATTCTCCTTTTTCGTGAGGACGCCAGTCTCAGTGGATTGAGACCCACATCAATGACCTCATCTTAACTTAATCATCTGGGAAGACCCTCTTTCCAAATGAGGTCCTGCGGGTAAGGACATATCTTTCGGGGGGGATGCCGTTTGACTCACAACACCCACCCCCAACACTCACGTGGAGTTCGTGTGACCCAAAGGCCCAAGGAATCTTAGGGATATTGAGAGCATTATCTCAGCGGTCCTCCTGAGGGCCACGGACCGGAGGGCTGACATGAGTCCACAGGGAGAGGAGTCCTTCCTGGAGAGTTCCAAGAGAATTTTTTAAATCAACACACACAAAATACAGGCATAGAAATCCCTACTTGAATTTCAGATATCTGGAAACTGCAGAAGTAACACGGTATTGTTCGCGAGGTGCTCGAGTCGTGCCAGTGTCTAGGTTGGGTTCCCACCCAAGCGGACCCTGAAACAAGGATCTAGGCACAATAATTGGTTTGGGAAGTGATCCAGGAGGCACTGGGAGGGGCGGAGCAATGAGAGAGGGAAACGGGAAAGCCAGTAGAGGGTGAGCTAATAAGCATGTTACCGCGGTGGGCAACTGGTGCCCAGTGGGGGGCCCCTGAGAGACGGAGGGGAGCATGCCTGGGTGTGGAAGCTGGGGTTTTTATCCATGAACTCCCATATGTCACTGGTGGAGGGCCCCCCCTCACAGGGCCAGAGAAAACCCTCAGGCAGGAAGATGGAGAAGCCACTTGCTGAATGGGAGCTGACTGCGGTTCATCTCCAGGATGAGCCCAGGCCTGTGGGTGGGGCCCCAATAGCTTCTGCTGGCCCCGGGCCTGGTACTTGAACCTCAGCACAGGAACGTGGAGTAGGTTTTATGACCGTCATGTTGCAGATGAGGAAACTGAGGCTCAGGGGATTTAAAAGCATTCTAAAACTCACAGGTTAGTAAGTGGTTTATCCAGGATCACAATCCACTTGTATGGATCAGCCTACTCTTTTTTTTTTTTTTTTTTTTTTTTTTAGAGGGAGAATGAGACACAGTGAGGGAGTGAGTGGGGGAGAGGTGCAGAGAGAGAGAGAGAGAGGGAGAGAGAATCTTAAGCAGGTTCCACACTCAGTGCGGAGCCTGACACGGGGCTCAATCCCACAACCCTGAGATCATGACCTGAGCTGAAGTCAAAGAGTCAGACGCTCAACTGACTGAGCCACCCAGGCGCCCCTCCACCAGTCCTCTTAACCACAAACTATATAACTGTTCAACGAGTATGAGTTTTGTGTCATGTTCCCTAAAAAAGATGAGGCTTGTTTTTCTGAGTTGGGTCGGGACCTAATGTTGACACAAAGCAGAGACGCGGTGACCCCCCCCCCCCACCTCCCCCGGTAGACAGGCGACACCTGCATCGCCAGACTTTTGAATGTGAGCCTAATGATTTTGCATTTCTGCAGACAGTGCCCTGAGATGTGTTTCTGAGATGTGCTGGAGGGGAGAGGCCCCCGCCCAGACCCCTACCGAGGCCTGTGGGGGCTTGTGGCTCGCTGTGAGGAGCCAGGCCTGAGGGAGCCACACCCAAGTCCCCGCTGGCACCCATGTGCCCCCCCCACCTTTGTGAGCTCTCTGTTTTCCAGGCTTGCGGCTGCCCCCCCCCTTCCCAGCTGTTCGCCAGGCCTGGGGTGGCGGGGGAGACCCTGCCGAGGGGCCGCTTAAGTTTCTCACCACCTACCGCTGCGATGACATTCTCCCCTGGTTGGCGTGGAGTGACAGTGATAGATTAAACGCGCCAATTAAATTAGATCCTATTTTAAAGAGCTTGAGCTGGATTTACTTTTAATTATAGTGCTGTGCTCGCTGATGAGGTATTGTCGAGGACTTAACAATTGCTTGATTGTGCGTCCGAGTGCTCAGAGCGCCGTTTTCTGGGGATAACCCAGAGGAAGGGAGACGCAGGCAGGGAGGGAGAGAGAGGAAGATGACCCATCTCCACTGACAATCCGTGTCTCTTCCTCTCGTTTTCTGCTTTCTGCATCCCACGTTACCTAGGGATCGAATGAGCCCAGCGCAGGGTAGAGAAGCAGGCCAGTGGCTGTGGAGTCACACTGGCTTGGGGCCCCCATCCTGCCTCTGCCCCTCTTGACTGACTGTGTCACCCAGGATCAGGTAACTAACCTGTCCTGTGTGTTTCCCCTCAGTGATTCATTGATTCGTCTCGACAAGAATTTACTGAGCTTCTAGAATGTTCTGGCACTGTTCTAGGTGTTGGAAACAAGGCGGCGAACAAAACAGGCAAAATCCTCTGTCCGATGGGGCTCCCATTCTAGTGGTGGGGCTGCAGGGGAGGCAGTAACAAGCAGGGTAAAGGCATGAGGGCAGAGACCCTATTTTAGACAGCGGTCAGCGAAGGTCTCTCCGAGGGTGGCGTTGGAGCAAATTCCTGAAGCAAGCAAGGGACCGGGCCGTGTGGATATCTGGAGGAACAGCATTCTAGACCAAGGGAGGAGTGAATGCAAAGGCCCTCTCCCCCATCAGGTGATGTCCCCGCTGCCCTCTAGATCCTCTGCCATGCCCCCAGCTAAGCCCTGTCCATGTGGCCACCTCTCTCTGCCTCGAGAGAGGCGGGTCCTTTTTGTTAATGTTTATTTTTGAGAGAGCGCACATGAGTGGGGGAGGGGCAGGGAGAGAAGGACAGAGAGAATCCCAAGCAGGGCCCGCACTGTCAGCACAGAGCCCGAACCGGGGTTCAAACTCGTGAGCCGTGAGATCCTGACCTGAGCCGACGTCAGATGCTCAGCCGACTGAGCCACCCAGGTGCCCCGAGAGAGGTAGATTCTTAAGTCTTTGTGACCACCCTGCTGGGGTTCTAGTGGCTGGAGACACCGACCTACATACTTGTCTGGCTCAGGGAGGGAGCGCAGTCCCTGAGCACTGATTGTGTGACACATCCTGGCAGTCCCCTTTGAGGACACTACTTGTGGGGACCCGCCCGTTTGTCGTAATGGGAAAGAAAAGAAAGTTCAAAAGCCCACGAGCCAAGCTTACACTTGCCTTGGGCCACAAGTCCAGACGCTTCGATTTCGGTTCCTGCTTTGCCGACCATGTACAAATCACGTGAATCGGAGCAGATCTCTTGCCCCTCTGAGCTTCAGTTTCGTTGTCCGTAAACTATGAAAAGCGTCCATTGGGCGGTGCCTGTGGTAGCTTGTAGCTTCAGATGGGGGGGCAGGGGGCAAGACTTGGAGAATTGGAATCATGAAGAGGAAGAAGGGAAGACACTAGGAAAAGGTCAGAGAGAAGCCCCTGGGCATCGAGAGTTTTCAGAAATCTTTGTCATCAGCTTCGAGGTGACAGGCCCATCAGTGGCTGGGGTGGCACAGAAGTTCTTGCCCTGACCCCGTTTGGGTCCCCAGAAGCAGAACTGAGACAAAAGGAGTCAGGGGCGAGCAGTTTATCTGGGAGGTGACCCCCAGACACACCGAGAGGGAGAGTGGGGAGGTCAGACGGGGCGTCACCAAGCCGGCTGCCATTGCGGAGGGCGGGGGGGAGCATTGCGAGTCCTTGTAGAACATGTGCCTCAGACTTGCCCCGCCCGAGGGCAGGGAGCCGGGCATTCATACAGCCAGTCCCATCGCTCAGTGGTGGAGGGTTGCTCTGGGGCACCGGGAGGGGTGCGGGCCCTCAGCGGCATCGCGCAAAGTGCACTTCTAGGCTTGGGGGAGCCCTGAGGTAAAGGAACGAAGGCCCCGGTGGCGGAAAGTTGAGTGGCCTTCGTTAAAGTGAACACGGGCGCGACTCTCACAGCGGGACGCGTGCAGCCCCGGAAACAGCCATGCTCAGAGAGGGGACGAGCCTGGCAGATGGAGGGACCGGCTCTGTATGACGCCCCCTGCAGGGGACGCTGTCCCCTGACTGGCAGGAGAGAGTGGCTGGTGGAGTTGCCATGGCAACCGGTGCGCGCCCACCCAAGGACCCCCTGGTGATGGAAGAGACTGAGTGGAGACCAAGATTCCAGGGGGTGCGTCTCTATGGCGGCTGGCCAGAGCCAAAGAAAATAGGTTTTCCTTACCCTTGACGTTCTAGTTGTGACCCATATTACACACATGCGCACACGTACACACTCCTCCCCAAGCTGGTTGGGGCCCGGGGAAAACACCTGTCATAATGTTGTGCCGACTTGCCTTGTAAGCAGGAACAAGTGGGTGTCTCTGTTTTCCCCGCCACAAAATGATTCAGATGGTACCGGTTCCTTGGCCTCCATCGTGGGAGGCGGCGGCAAGGGCTGACGTAAGAGCGTCTGGGAGGCAGCTGGAGCATCTTGAAAGAAAGAGGTTGTCAAGAATGCCTGCTATGAAATGCTAAAGTTTTCCTTTTTTTTTTTTTTAAACTTGAAACCTTATGAGTGTTCACACTGCATGTAAGAGATTCCAAACCAGCAGCTGTTCTGAGACACGGAGCCATCCAGAGCCACTGACCACACTAAGTTTAGGTAAAAAAAAAAAAAAAAGAAGGAAGGAAGGAAGGAAGGAAGGAAGGAAGGAAGGAAGGAAGGAAGGAAGGAAAACGAAAAGAAATCCGAAAAGAAATCCGAATGAAAAAGATGTGCTCCTGACTTGTGGCCAGATTTCAGGTTGGATCTTAAAAGCTTCCTCTCTGGCCAGCTTCCTGCGCTGACCCCCAGGCTCACTTAGCTCTGGGCTGCTGTGTATTCCTTGCCATTAGATATTGAAAACAGGAAATTAAGGGGCCTGTCGGGGGATGGTAAAGCTTGAAACAACTTCAGAGAACAAGCTGATGAAGTCATAGATCTTATCTCCCTGCCTTTTCCATGTCAGGTTTCTTTAAAGATAAGGTAGTGAATCAAAATGTTCTGCCTTTTTTTTTTTTCAAGATGGAAGCAGAGGAGGATTTCTTTAATACCCCCTTCCCTCCCAGTGTTTCCAAAGATAACCAGATGAGAGAAATGCCTAGATCCTGGGCACGTGCATGTAAAATGCGATTACAGGACCATTTCCCCACGTTGGTCCCTGAGGGCTGGGGGGTGGGGAGGGGGGGAGGGATGCAGCTTGGGAGGGAGGGGGCAGCTAGCCACCGGGCCTGGTGTCATTGTTGTGGGTGATGATGTTTTCCTTGTCCTTGCTGGTTTATTAAGGCAGGGCTCAAGCCAGAGGGGACACTGTTGGCCTGTGGCCAGGCTGTGCCACAGAACTACATGAAGGTGACTGCCAGGGGCTGGAGGAAAGGGGAAAATGTGTGTGTGCGTCCTGCCTATAGGAGCGGATGCACATCCAGCAGGAACACCAGCTCCGTGGGCATATTCCTGAGGGCTGGGTTCCCCGGGCTGGGCTGCCGCGGGCAGTAGTGTTGCAGTGACAGTGGCTTGAAATAGGCCAGGAGGACGAGCGTGAGATGGGGGGTGAAAGCAAGAAGGCATCCGACCTGGCCTCTCTGGGCTGAGAGGGAAGCCCAGCCTGATGAGCCGTGAGTGCTGATGTTGAGGGGTGCAGGGAAGGTGGGAGGCAGGGCTGGGGTGACTCAAGGGTACCAGAGACCTTAGGGTGGACTGACTAAGGACACAGGCCTTGGGACCAGCAGACTTTGGTTCAAATCCAGTTCTGCCCCAGGCGTGTGACCCAAGCCTTGGATTTTGGTGGGTCTTTTTTTTTTTTTTTTTTTTTTTTTTTTTTGCTGGTGAAGTTGGTCAATGCGTGTATCGTTATGGAGATTAAACAAGTTAACTTTTTAAAAAGTGCTTGAGGCTGTGAACTGTGCAGGGTGCTGTGTGAGGAGGTATTTATGTAGTTCCAGCAAAACTGTGCTGGGGGGGGGGGGGCGCTGCCAGGTTAAAGGGAAAAAACACAAAGGAAAACACACTCAGCTTATTTATGAAACAGCTTCTATGGCCTTTTGGTGAACCTCGAGAACAATTTACATCTGGCAAAGCAAAACTGCCATGAGCAAGAGATTCTGGGTTTTGTGAACTGTTTGGGACAGCCCACTGGGAAAGGAGGCCCCTTGACTCTCTTAAGCAGTAGACACCTGGCCTTGGCCCTGCCCCACCCTGCCATGGGTGATGGATGTGGGTCAGGCCCTACAGAGGCCGGGCTTTCCTCCTGAGGCAATTAGCAAAGAGGAACTTGCAGGAAATGAAGTAAGACCAAGGGGTCTATGGGGTAAGAGGGACTAGGGAGGGATGACAAGGATAATACAGCAGCAGTCGGGGCAGGAGAGGTTGTACAGTACGCAACCTGCACAGCTGTACATAGGAGCCTGGGAGTGGGGATGTGAGAAGAAACAGAACAAATTAAAGAAGAAAAAAGGTGACAGGCAGGGCAGCAGAGTGGGACTCAGGGGACAGCTGCTCCAGGTTTGATTTCATGGGCAGCCCAAGAGCTGAAGGACTGCTGCTTTTGGAGTTCTTTCTTTGGCCCAAAAGTTTAGCGTAAATGAAGAAGCACAGGCTATATAGGCCGTGTGCTTGTCTCCAAGGCAGGAAAAAGAGCAGATGAATTGTATCCCAGAGACAGGGACGCAGCAGATGAGTTTACTGCCCTCTGCCCACCCCCCTCCTGCCCCCTGCCCCTCCCCTGGGAGCACCAGCCTGGAAGGAAGGTTCCTCCAAGTACCCTGCCATCTCTGTTCATGGGCCCCATGTTCCCCACCTCCCCCCCATCCCCCAGGCCCTGGCGAGCTCGCTTCTGATTCGGGCAGAGCTTCCTATGTTCACATCCACAGGTGGCTCTTGGCCTTTAAAACCCGCTTCCAGGTGAGGCCTTTGAATGGCATTCCCAAGCACTCCCGGGGGCCAGGCTCTTCTGGGTGCGGGGGGCGTGCTTGGGAACTTTAACACCCAGCTCAGGACACCGCCACCACCCATGTCCGGAGGGAGCCACGATGGCTCTTCAGTGTGAGGAGCAATGGGCTCCAACCTCTTCGTCAGTGATTCTCATCCCCACCCCCCCCCCAGCTTCCCATGAGCATCACCAGGGGGGCTGCACAAATTCTGTGCCCACTTTCCATCCTGAACCAATGGAATTAGAATCTCGAAGCATGGGGCCCGGGCATCTGTAGTTTTTAAAAGCTCTTCCAGGTGATTGTAACAACAACGGTTGAGAAATTCTCTAGGAACTTCCGTGACTCCAAGTAGCAAATCACATTGCTTCTCTGGGCCTCAGTTTACCCATCAGCAAAACCAGGGAATTGGGCTTTGTAGTCCTGTTCTAAGATTCTGCAAGTCTGCGACTGAGGAGCAGGTAAGACACCTGTATACCTATATGCACGAGTACATAGGCACTCAACACACACACACAGGCCACACGTTCCTTTCCTGATCTGCTCTGCAACCTTCATCTTGCCCCTCCCAACGTAAGAAATCCTTGAGCTCAACTACCTGCCCCCCCTCCTTCCCAAAAAGGGCTGTCAGAAAATTCCAGAAACATTTTAGGTAGAAGACCAAAGTCAGAAGTTCTGGGTCAGTAACAAAAGGGAGAGTTTGCTAAGAGAATTGAAGGCGTGGACATAGGTTCCCAGATTGGAAGTGGCCTGGAGGTCCCCTCCTACTCCTCTGATTGATCCTGAAGCAAGTAGTCTCTGGAAGGTGAAGTTAGTTGCCTAAGGTCACTCAGGTAGTTGGTGGCAGAGCCGGGACAGATTTAGGACCCAAGTGTGGTCACAGGACTTTCTGCATCAAGATGACTCCAAACGTGGCTTAAAATGCATGTTCCTGGGCTCCACCCCAGATCTAATGTGTCAGATTCTGTGTGTGTGTGCGAGGAGGGTAGGAATCTGATTTAAAAAAAAAATTTTTTTTAATGTTTATTTATTTTTGAGAGAGAGACAGAACGTGAGCAGGGGAGGGTCACAGAGGGGGAGACACAGATCTGAAGCAGGCTCCGGATCTGAGCTGTCAGCACAGAGCCCGACACGGGGCTTGAACTCACGAACTACAAGATCATGACCTGAGCCGAAGTCAGATGCCTAGCTGACTGAGCCACCCAGGCGCCCCAGGAATATGATTTTAAATCTGCTCCCCTGGTAAACCCAGAATGTTCTGCACTCTACCACTTTGATAGCAAGGAAACTGACGTGGTGCACCGGAGGCCAAGTGGCCCAGTGCCCTCTCTGCCCTTTCCCGTCAATCCTGAAACCCGGGGCAAGTGTTAAACTGCTAAGCCTTGGGGGCTGGAGATGCTCAGTGCACATCCCTCTCTCCTGGACAGCTGGGTGGCTCAGTGGCCCGGAATGGGGAGGCAGTAATGGGAGGAGACTGACCCAACTGTGCCCCAAACCCAGTGCCTGACTGGATGGCCTAAGGCCAGCCACATGGCCATTACCTCAGGCTCTCCCCGTCCAGAAGCCCACCGGAGGAGCGGCCGCCCCGAAGGGAATCCCAGTCAACATCTGCAGCCCAGCCTGTCAAGGACGGCAAGGCTAGTCCAGGGGTCCAGATGTGACACGGGCAAGACTGGCTTGTAGCCCAAGTCAGATGGGATGTCGTTGACTGTTCTGTGGCTCAGCAGATGTTAGATCTGCTGTTTTCTGACCCCGTCCCCACTGCAATCTGTCAGTGAAACTTTAAGCTCAAGGGCCCACGCCGCACCAGGCTTTGTTTGCAGAAGAGGGAGTGGCCATAATAATCACGGGTGGCACGAGCTAAGTGCCTGTTGTAGGCCAGGCTCTGTGCTGGGTGCTTTACAGGCATTTCCTTGTTGGATCCATATGGGTGTGGTAGGCAGGATAATATCCCTCCGGAGATGTCCGCGTCCAAATCCCCGGAACCTATGACTTTGCGGGTGTGATTAAGTTATGAGCCTTGAGATGGAGAGATTAACCTGCCTTGGCCGGGTGGGCCCAGTGCAATCACAAGGGTCCTTAATTGGGAGAGGCGGGAGGGTCAGAGTCCGAGGAGAAGAGAGGATGGAGGCAGATCAGCGACGACCCCAGATGCTACAGTGCTGGCCTCGAACATGAAGGAAGGGGCCACGCGCCAAGGAATATAGGGGACTTCTAGAAGCCTGGAAAGCCAGGAATCAGATTTTCCCCCTCTGGCCTCCAGGAGGAACACAGTACTGCCAGCGGCTTGATTTTAGCCCAGTGAGACCCGATTTGCAATTCTGACCCCCCCCCCCCCCCCCGCCGAACCGTAAGAGAATAAGCTTGTGTTGTGTTAAGTCACAGTTTGTGTTCTTATATCAGCAATGGGAAACTCATATAATAATTACTCCTCAGGGCGCCTGGGTGGCGCAGTCGGTTAAGCGTCCGACTTCAGCCAGGTCACGATCTCGCGGTCCGGGAGTTCGAGCCCCGCGTCGGGCTCTGTGCTGATGATGGCTCAGAGCCTGGAGCCTGTTTCCGATTCTGTGTCTCCCTCTCTCTCTGCCCCTCCCCCGTTCATGCTCTGTCTCTCTCTGTCCCAAAAATAAATAAACGTTGAAAAATATATATATAATAATTACTCCTACTTCAGAGATGAGACAGTGGGAGTCTCGACGATTAATCTCTCTGCCTCCTTGGTTCCTCACAGGGTGACTTCCCACTTCTGCTTTGTACGGTTGTAAATGTTTCTGTAGCCAAGGTGGTCTCCTTTGTCTCTGTGCGTCCCAGTCGTAGCACAGTGCCTGGCCATGGTGAGCCCCACGCTAACGTTGGTTGAAGGAGTAAGTGAATGACGGGTACACCCACAGTCACCCCCACGGGCCCACAGCCTGGCTGGTCAGGATTTCAAGGAGCGTGCCTAGAGCAGAATCCTACCTTTTTGTCGAAGGACCTGGATGGGAAGGGACGGGGAAGGGCAAGAGGAAGGACAGAGGGAGACGAAAGGAGGTAGGGAAAAGGAGGGAAAGCAGGGGAAGGGGGACTCAAAGGGGAGAGGGAAGGAGGGAGGAAAGGAGGAGGGAAGAGAGGGGAAGGAAGAGGTTGCGGGAAGGGAAGGGAAAGGAAGGGAAGGGAGGGGAGGGGAGGGAAGGGAAGGGAAGGGAGGGGAGGGGAGGGGAGGGGAGGCAGACAGGGAAATGAGAAGGAAAAAGAGGCTGTTCTTAAGAGCCAGGAAAGCTCACTAGCCGCACAGAGAGCATCTAGTTCGTGGCCTTCCCTAGCGATTAGCCTGAAGCCAAAGGTTCCAGTTGAACTAGCAAGGATGCAAAGCGCATGCAGCAAGCCAAGTTCTATCACCCGGGGAGGCATGTCTCCACATGGAAGAGCACAGCCACGGAAGTCCAAGGAGACTTTGTTATCCAGTGGAAAGGTGTCGCAATCCAGATGAAGCATTTCCAAAACCAGGAGGACTTGAAATGTAGCCCGCGGTTGGTGCGCGCCAACTCACCGAAGCATCCCCCACCCCCGTCACGTGCACTCGAACCTGCTCTCCCGGACCGAACAAGGATAAAGCCTCAGCTTCCCTTCTCCATCTTTCCATCCCCCCCTCCCCCCCATGCTGCCATCCTCCCTTATCTGCCCTGGCTTCTCAAGCGTTTCCTAGGGAGCCGGCTGGGCAGCTTATTCCCAATGCCCTGAGGTGAACCTCTTCACTGGCCTGCGACCAGGAGCCTCCTTACAGCCAGGGATTGGTCAGGACGTGACTGGTGAAGCCGTTTGTAGAAATGCGCTCGCCCGGCGTATCCGTTGAAAGCAAAGGCCTCTCTGCTTCACACGGTCCCTGGGGGATTCAAACCAACGGAGAGTTCGGTCTCCCTGATAATAGAGGCTCTGATTCTTTGGCTCAGGGTGGGACGTGGGCACAGAGTGCTTTTGATGCTCCCCCGGTGACTTTAACGGGTGGCCAGGGCTGAGACGCTCCTGTCTTGCAGCATCACCCACGGCACCCACGTGCAACCACCAACTATGGGAAATGGAAGAAACACATCAAAGGACCATGTGGGAAGTGTTTGTAGGTCAGGCCTGGAAGGAAGACACCTCCCTTCTGTCTCTCTCTCGTTGGCTGGAAGTCGGTCACATGGCCACCTTTCACCCCCAGGGGCAGCTGGGAAATGCAACCCATCGGAGTGCCCAGGAACAAAGCAAAATGGGTTAAGGATCGTGTAGCTGGTCTCTGCCCATGCAAGGCCATTGCTGTCCCTGAAATATGATCTTAAGCTTAAAGAAAACGTGTCCGTTCTCTCTGCGTTTGCTTGTTTTGTATGACGAAAAGGGTATGGAATCTAAGGGAGTGAAAAGCTTTCGAAGTCCCTCAGGGAGTTAATGGCACAGCCTTCTATTGAGATAATCTGACTGGGAGGTCATGAATGCTGCCATGTTCGTTGGCCCTTGAGCTGAGCCAGGGGGATAGCTGTGGAACCACTGGATAGGAGGGAAGGCATGGTGGAGAGAGGCGGGGAGAAGGGTATGCTAGAACGTGATGTGAGAGGGAAGCCTAGGCAAGGCAGAACAGAGCCCGGGGGCAAAAGAAACAACTATAAGGAGAGAGGAAGGGGAAGGGCCCTGGCTTCAGAAATGGGTGAGCCACACCCAGCTTCTGCCTTCAGATGCTCCTAGGCTCGAGGGAGAGGGCTGGGGTGTGCGTACAGGGACTTCACTTAGATGGCGGTTGGATCGGGACGGGTGATGGGGGCTCCTGCTCAGCCTGGTCTTTCATGCCACGACTGAGGAGGACAGAAGAAACGCGCATGAGGGGAAGGGAGGGAACAGAATGCTTCTCTGCTGTCGCTGGTCTGCCTGAGCTGGGTGTGTAAACCTGAAGACGCATAGAAAGCATCCGTCTGAGGACTGAGCCACAGCCGTCCGCTGGCCAGAACGTGTATGTTGCCCTTTGGTTTTTGTACCTCAGAGCAGATTAATGGAGAGAGAAGTGATTCGGAAAAGAGTATCTGGAAAGCTCCACGAGGACTAATTTGAAAGGGGAGCTGGGGGCGCCTGGGTGGCGCAGTCGGTGAAGCGTCCGACTTCAGCCAGGTCATGATCTCGCGGTCCGTGAGTTCGAGCCCCGCGTCGGGCTCTGGGCTGATGGCTCAGAGCCTGGAGCCTGTTTCCGATTCTGTGTCTCCCTCTCTCTCTGCCCCTCCCCCGTTCATGCTCTGTCTCTCTCTGTCCCAAAAAATAAATAAAGGTTGAAAAAAAAATTTAAAAAAAAAAAAAGGGGGAGCTGTCCTTAATTGGGTACGTATCTTAGTTTGGGCTGCTATAACAAGTTCCCACAGACTGGGTAGCTTAAACAACAAACCTTTATTTCTCATGGTTCTGGAGGCTGCAAGTCCAAGGTCAGGATGTCAACTCTGGTATAGTTGTTGGTGAATGCTCTCCTCCTGGTTCATAGATGGTTGTCTTCTCATTGTATCCCCACACAGTGAGAAGAGAGAACTCCAGTCCCTTGATCTCCTTATAAACACACTAATCCCGTCAAGAGGGCTACTCCCTCATGTCCTGTCTACACCTGGTCACCTCCCAAAGGCCCACCTCCAAATACCATCACATTCGAGGTTGGGATTTCCCCATATGAATTGTGACAGGGGCACAAACATTTAGTCCACAGGAGCAAGTGGAGGAAAGAGATGAGCACCTATTTATAAATGGCAAAGGACTAAATGTAACATTTCCACCAAGTCCAGACCGGGAGAAGTGGGGCAGCACCCCGGGCAGCTGCCGATGAGGCTCTTCTAGGACACGACGAAAGACACGCACCAGAGAAGAAAACAGAGGCTCCTTTCTCCCCGCCCCCAAGCAGTGCTGCAGGCCCCAGACGTGAGAAGAACCAAGAACACCGGTGGGAAATGGGGCCGGCGAAGTTGAGGGATGGTGTGTGAGTCGTGGGTCAGTGGCCATATTATTTTATCTTCCTACCCTAGAGAGAGACGTACAGAAAAAAAAAACAAAAACAAAAAACGCACAGATCGCAGTTGTACAGCCTGATGATTTTTTTTTTTTTTTTTTTTTTTTTTTTTTACAAACTCAACACATCCGTGCACCCAGAACCCAGATCAAGAAGGACCGTGACCGGCACCCTAGAAGCTTCCTTGGAATTCCATTCCTTTTATACCTATAACCAGTGGTGGTCGCTATCCTGACTTCTAGCAGCAGAGATGAATTTTGCCTGTTTTGGAACTCCGTGTAAATGGAATCGTGTAATACATACTCGTGTGTCAGACTTCTTTCACTCCATATTCTGGTGACGTAGTTGCAGCTTGTCCTAGTTGCTGTATAGTGTCCCGTTGTGCAGACGTATTAACGTCTTATTTATTTCTCCTCCTGTCGATGGACATTTGAGTTGTTCCCAGTCGTTGGCTCTTACCGTTACCCTTTCAGTGAACACCCGCATGCATTTGTCGGGTAGACAGCGAGGAGTGGAATTGCTGGGGGCAGGGGGAGCATGTGTTTCTGCAGCTTTCGCAGATCCTCGCAAGCAGTTTTCCACAGCTGTTGGGCCATGAAGACACTCTTGAAAGTGAACAGGGTCGCCCACTGGCTGAGATGCCAGAGCCACGGGAATAAACTGGGACCGTCCCTGGCAAACTGGATCAGATCGTCACCCTGCTCGTGGCAGGCCTCCCGAGCCACACACCCTGGCGGTCCCTGGCCGGGCCGCCCTCTGAATAAGGTGGCTGTGGTTCACGGCACGAGGGGCATTCTCGCGACTGTATGTGTTCCAGAGAGCTGAAAAGCTGCAGATGTTCATGCAGCAAAAAATCCATAGCCTGACACCTTCCCCCAGCAACTAAGGGGTTCTGGCTAAGCTCTTTTATCATTTATGAGGATTCTCCCAAATATCTCCTTCTGCAGCCGCCTTCGTAGAAGTCCGTTGAACCTGAAACTCTTGGCAGGTCCCTGAACCACACAGCCAAAAAATGATACGCTACACACATCTGCAGCGAGGACCGGGAGGCTTTCTAGGGGGAGATTTATTGCCTTCCTTCCCTCTTTCTTTTGGAAGGTTTCTGGATGCCGCTGCTTGTGTATAGCACGAGCCTCCGGCTTATCACTACGGTAAGTATAAAAGCAATTAATTTCTCCGCCTTTTGGAAAACGGAAGTTTTAACTGCACTTCAGTGCCATTTGCATTTCTGATTTCTATCAAGTTCACACTTCCAGCAAAGAGAGTCCTGCTGATATAATTTGTTTTTTTTTAATTGCATATTCTCCGGCAGGAAGCTGCTGCTTTTGCCTCCAAAGCAGAAAACATGTACGCGTTGGGAGGAGTTCGGCTCTCGACCTCTGGCGCAGGTTCACTCACCTTGCCGGCGTCAGGGAGGCAAGGACAAGTATGGGAATTCGGAACAGAACCCCCCTGCGTTTCCCTGTAGACATTCACATATGTCGAGCTTGTGACAAACAGTTGCCCAATTTGAGTGAATTGGGCAGAGTCTGAGAACCCGGTATCCGGGCCGGGTTGTGATTTACTCGTATGTTCGGAGAAATTTCGTTAAGACAGGCCGGATCTATCTATTTGGCCGGTGGAACGGGACCTCAGGTGGTTCTGAGTCTAGGCCTTAAGAAGCCTCCCGTATTTCCATATCCTCCCGCTGTCTCTGCTTTCATTTAAGAAGAACGTGCCCACCTAGCCGGCTGGTCCGAGGGGAGAGATGTGTGGAGTGGAGCTGGCCCAGCCAACCCCCAGTCCTACGCCATGAAGCCGAGCCACTGCTGGCAAGCCAAGCCTGGCCTAGATCAGCCAAACCCCAGCCGCCCCCAGATCTGTGGTTACAACATCCTGCAACATCGTACAACACTGCCGCTTCATGCTGCCGAGACCGTGGGTATTTTCACCTAGTGCTCGCTAACCAGCACAGGCCCTGGAGGCCAGCCTGAAAAAGTGACTCGGCCGTTGTCACACGGCTGGGTCGTGCCAGAGGCAAATCTAGAACCCGCGTCCCCTGTGGCAGTTACCCTCGGAATTTTACGCCCACGTGAAAGATACTAACCTGGTCGCGGGTCTTGCGGCTCTTGGAAAATGTAGCTTGTAAAAATCATTGAGAGAAAGCAGATGAAACCTTACATGGCTCTTGGGATTAATGATGTAACAGGGACTGTTCCAGTGCTGGTTTGAAGTGAATCTGAACCGGATGTTTCCCACCCATTCCCCCCCCCCCACCACCACCACCCTCCTCCTCTCTGACAGCTTTGGAGTTCCCCAGGATGAAGGGTTTAATGGTTTGGGAGCCACTCCAGATAGCACCTGCAAGAACCAGGCCATCCAAGCTGGAGCTTGGCCCTCTTCTGGACAAGCAGAAAGGCCGAGCCCCTGCCTCAGCACCCCAGACCGGCCTAGGCGGGAAGCACAGGAAAGGCCTGGAAAGGCAAACTGCCCCATACGCCATGTTTAGAACTCTGCCCCTTCATACTGATGACCCCTGCGATGTAGGTGCTTGATAGAGGGGGACATGGAGGGGAGGCGTCACACTGGAAGCTTCCATCACCCACTTACACCTGCCTGTCAATAAAGTCTCCCGCCACCCTTTCCAGGACTTACCACTTCTGACCCGTCTCCCCGTGGCCTGCAGAGAAGGAATGCTGGCATAATTAGGATGCCAACAGCTAACCGAATTTCTGTGCATTATCTTTTCTTACCAGTGACTGCCATGGCTGCCTGCCTCCTGGCATAACTCCGGAGCTTTTGTCATGCTAAAGGACTCTCTTTTCTCCACCTTTAAAACCCCCTGTCTCTGTGAGGGCTTGGGCTCCAGATAGAGGCTGGGTATGAGAAATGGGAGAAAGAAAGCCCATGCTGCCATATAATTGTGTGTAGTTGATATTTGATCAATATCTGCCTCCACCCTATGTTATACGTTCAAAGAGGGAGAGGTCACATCCACCTTGCTGTATGCCGAGCTCACACCGCACTGCCAGGCACATCAGCAGCATCAATGAATATTATATGAATGAATGGATGAATGAATGAATGAATGAATGAACGAACACAGCTGTTCTGGGAGATAAGCTCGCAGATAGCATCTTTGCATACCCGGCCTGACACGGTTCAGCGTGTCAGACCCAGGCCTGTGGGTCCTCTGGCATCTGGTTGAGGCCCCTCTGCCACTCCCCATGGCATCATGCCACGCTAAGCTTGTCTCGACAGATCAGTCACTGCCGAACTGACATCTCTATTGCCCAGGCCCCCCCTCGTGGCTGGAGGACACGGGAAAGAGACTGGGAACCGCGGCGGCCGTGGCGAGCGATCGAACTCTCCTCCCCCCCCCCCCCCCCCCCCCCCGGGACGGGCTGGGTCTCTCGCTCCTGCCCAGTCCTTATCCTGGATTCGCTGGCAAGGGCTGGTGAGCTGGCAGCATCTGCTACTGTCTGGGACCGAGGCTGCTCGTGGGGTGCCTCATGCCAGCTGGGCAGCCGAGCAAAGTCACCAGTACAAAGGAGAGTCCAGACTGGCAGGTGCCACCAACCGCCTATGACAAGGAAGAGAGTTTGACAGGAGGTGTCTGATAAGGGGATCACATGGGCTTTATCCTTGCTCACTGCCATGAGAGGGGTTATCCGAGCCCAGTTCAGAGAGGATGAAAAGAAATGTTTCTGAGGGCTTCTGACTTCTCTGGTACCCGTTACTGCCTTAGTTGGGGTTCCCCTGAAAGGCACCCGCAGGGCAAGGTGTGGGTGCAGGTAGTTTATTGGGGAGGTGATGCCACAGAATGGGAGTGAGGGGGCTGGGAGAGTGAGACAGGGCAGGGAGGAAAGCCCACTTAGAGGGGGCTCGTGAACTCTGGGCATCTGCGAGGGCTCCGCTGAGAAACCCCGCGGAGCCCACCTTAGGGAATGGGGAGGCCGAGGCATCTATCCCCCCACTCCCACTGCTGGAGGGTTGCCCCTGGGCTGTGATGTCGCGCACATTTGCTGGTTGTACCCGTGCTGAGCTAAGCAAGCATCCGGGGTACCGGAGCAAGCCCTCGGCCAGGGAAGCTGAGAGGTTCAGCCCTTGGGTGGGCAGGCGGGGGGCGAGGCTGGAGGACGCTCTGGAACTGTCCACCTCAGCTACAGTCAACGCAGGTGGCTCTAGAGGGTGTGGGCGGGACATCAACAGGGGCTGAATGTTTTCCTTCCGATCGTCCTGAAAATAGAAGATATAGATCCCAGCCCTCTTCCGCTTAGTCCTGGGATCCCAGCTCCCCCAGGCCTCAATTTTCTCATCCAGGGGAAAACACTAGATTGTGCCCATTCCAACTTCAAGGAGTTGTTGGAGGAGATCAGATTAAAGCAGAGAAGCAAATATAAATTATTGTTATGTTTCTACAAAATCCTGTTCCTTTAATTAAGTTGTCCAAAAAGCTGTATTGCTCCCCTGTCAGTAGGTTAAACATGGGAGGTTTCCAAGGATACAAGTTGTCAAAGATACTTTAAGAGACCAAGGGTAAAATCCAGTTTCAGTGCGTCAACCTGCAGTGGGTTCCAGATGTTGCTCTGTATAAATCTGGTCTCACAGAAAAGAAAACTGTCATGGCCTCATTCAGAAAAATGCCTCCCAGATTCGGCTGGCCCTACTGCAGCCTGAGTTATCGGTCTCCTCTTCGCTCAGCCCCCTTTCCCCGCAAATTTTCCATTTCCTCAGGGTGATGCTAAGAGTGTCCCTGCCCCTTGGGTTCTCCGTTATGTTAGTTCAGTGGTACTAAATGCTGTAACTGATAAACCCACGTCTCAGGGGATTATTACAACAAAAAGATTTTTTTCTTTTCTTTTTAAAAGTTTACTTATTTTGAGAGAGAGAGAGAATGTGTGTGCAAGTGTAAATGGGGGGAGGGGCAGAGAGAATCCCAAGCAGGTTCTGGTCCATCAGCGCAGAGCCCGACACGGGGCTCAAACTCATGAACCGAGAGATCATGACCTGAGCCAAAATCAAAAGTTGGACGCTTAACCAACTGAGCCACCCAGGTGCCCCGAAAGGATTTTTTTTCCCTCATTCACAGTCCAGCGTGGGTTGTCCTGGTCAGAAAGAAAGCCTCCATGCAATGATCCAAGAACCCAGGCATCTTCCATCCTGTAGCTTTGTCACCTTCAACATAAGGCTCCCAACATTGCCTTGAGAGTTGTCTCTGTTTCCAGCCAACTGGAGAGGTGAAAGAACATGGAAGATTGAATGACAGGCCTTTAACAGTCCTTTAACCGCTTCCGTCCGTGTTCCACTGGCCGGAACGTAGTTAATGTTGCCACCGCTAACTGCAAGCGAAACTGGGAACAATGGTGTGATGATGGTCTACCTCAATGCCCAGGAAAAAGAGAAGAGAGTTTGGTGGCTAGGTAGATGTCTGTGGCATAGTTTCCATATTCCTATGATCAAGGAAGAGCTAAAAATTGGGAGTTCAGCAGAACAGAAGACACTGGCCAGGAAGCAAGTCAAACCCAAGGAAGTTGGGTGGGGCAAGAGAGGAGGCCCGGACAGAGGCCGTGAGTGAGCAAGCCAGCTCTGTAGCTGTATTATTCTCCCTGTTGCCTATACACCTTCCCTCCCACAACCCTGAAGTGCTTAACTTTCCCCCACAAAGCCACAGATGTTCACAACCTCATGTCTTTGCCCATATTTCTCTTATCTGGAGCTTCTTCGAACCTTATTTATCTGGCCAACCATATCTCACCCTCAATGAACCTGCCTCCTGGTGTTACGCCCTTGTGTAATCTGTTCCCCCTTGACTCTGGGCTAGTCCTGTGACTACCTAACCAACAGAACGCGGTAGAAGTGACACTTGGACACTGGCCTGACCCTAGGACTCTGGTCCTAGAAGCTTCTGCTTTTGTGTCCTTGGAAGCCCTGAGTCATTATTTGAGAAGTCTGGCGACCCCACTAGAGAGACGATGTGGAACAGGCAAGGGAGAGGCCCCAAGATTACATGGAGAGAGAGGAAAGGTCAGCTGAATCCAGCCACCAACCAAACCAAATCACAAGAGTGATTGAGGGCAGAGCAGCGGAAGAATCGCCCAGCTGATCCTAGTCCAGATTGCAGAGTCAGGAACAAATAAAATGTTATTTTCAGCCACGGCATTTTGGGGTGGTTTGTTTGTTAGGCAGCTTCACATTCGGTGCAGAGCCCAACGCAGGGCTTAAACTCACGATCTTGAGGTCAAGACTTGAGACCAGACGTTTGACCGACCGAGCCACCCAGGCGCCCCAGGAGCCTTCCTTTTTTGACACTTTCCTCCACTCCCACAGAAGCCTACACACACATCTTTCTTACCATTTCTCCCTCTGTACCATATCGTGTCCATTCTTGTCTCTCTACCTTTCAGGGCTGTGCACTCTTCAATAGGGTAGAGCAAATCTCATTCCTTTCTGTGTTTCCTATGCCTACTGCAGTGTCTGACCCGTAGTAGGTGCTCAGAAGTGCTTCTTAGAAAAATGAATCATTGGTGTTTAATTGGTTCATGAATTGGAATATGGGCTGAATCTAAGGGAGAGAGCCCAAGGGAGAGCCAAGGGAGAGAGCCAAAACTGCATTTTGTGGACTCCTTTCAAACTAGGGTTCTGCCAGTCTGACACAGTCCTGAGAGATTTGGAAGGGGGAAGTGAGGCAGGGGCCATCTCTCTGAGGCAGTTCAGGTGGCCATGTGACTGTTGGCAGCAGCTGGAGCCCACAGTGTGCTGTCTGGTCAACATATTTATGGATGTGGGTGGCTTTATGGTTGTGGGATGTGGGTGAAGGAAATGCGCAAACATTTCCTGACCTCTGGATCATAGCTATGATGCGTCTGTCCTATAACACAAAAGCCAAAACACTTTTCTCCTTCCTTACTTCCAGTGATTTTGAAAGCACCTAAATCCTTGCATTAAATCCCTTTCCACCTGAAATACCTACATTGCTTTCTGTTTCCTGCACTGACTCCCTATGTAGACATGTCGGTTAGGAACAACAAAAGGGAAGAAGGAGAGAGATTTCCCGTACTGAGAAGTTGTGGAGAATCAGATGTGGGGTAGCCCTGGGAGAAGCTGAGAGGTTTGGCTGGCTAAGCCCTAGGCAACGTGGAGAAAGTGCTACAGGGGCCTGGGATACTGGAAAACATCACTGGACCCAGTCTAGTGAGTGTTGAGAGCCCTGGTGGCCAAGAGTAGGAAAAGGTTCCAAACTAGGGAAGGTGTGACTGGAAGGCACGATTTCCTCATGTAACTAGGAAGTCCAATCAGAGGATGCCTCTGGGGCTTTTGGAGGAATAGCGACCACAGGCACCAAAGCAAGGGTTTCCATGCACCATCCGGAGCTGCTGAGCGACACGAACTCCAGATCAGGAGCTGGGGCAGGAAGATTCTGTGTCTGGCCCAGTGTGACTGAAAAGAATCGAGGCTAAAACTCAAAAGGTGGAGCATTGTGGGGTGAGCCTCAAGCACTCTATGGTCAACCACATTTTACAACACGGTGGTGGTGAGGCTCCAAGCAGGGGCAATGATGCTTTGTGGGTAATGGATGTTTCCCCAGAGATTAGAAAGCAGAATGGAATTTACTCCACTTCCATAACAACGATGCCAAAGAGACCCCTGAGACCCTGCTTCCAGGGTCCTCTCTATGTGAATGTTGAAGACTTGCTCATCCAGAAGACCTTGGCTTGAGTCTCAACTCAACCGCTTTCTAGTTGTTTGACTTAAGGCAAGTTAATTAGCCTCACTGAGCCTCCATTTCTTAGTTTGAAAACGGAGATGCCCATGGTTTCCCCTTCATAAGGCCTGCTGTGATGATTTGGTGCAACGTCGCCTTTGAAGGCACAAAGCACAATGCCCGGCAAACAGAAGATGCTTTAAGAATGATGGCCCTGGGGGCGCCTGGGTGGCTCAGTCAGTTAAGTGTCGGGCTTCAGACTTTGGCTCAGGTCATGATCTCACGGATCAGGAGTTCGAACCCCGCATTGGGCTCTCTGCTGTCAGCACAGAGCCTACTTCAGATCCTCTGTGTCCCTCTCTCTCTGCCCCTCCCCCTCTCTCCTTCTCTCTCTCTCTCTCTCTCTCTCTCTCTCTCTCTCTCTCTCTCTCTCTTTCTGTCTCTCAAAAATAAATATTTTTTTAAAAACTTAAAAAAAATTTTTTTTAATTATGTCCCCGAACCCGGTGGATGGTGGGAAATAATCAACAGCCAGTCTAGGGAGGTCCACTTACACAAAATCTTTTGTCGGCATTTAAAAATTCTTTGAATGACACTTAGAAGGAAGAGAGACACTCCTATAAAATTATGGCATTGTTGGTAAACATATCTAAATCCATGGTGCTAGGTAGAAAAAAATGAAACACTTATTTTCAGTGACTGGCAATGATAAAATTTCATATTTATTTATCAGGGGTTTACAGTTTGCTAGATACTTTTTGAAGCGCTTTATATGCACTGAATCATCTAATACTCCCAACAATCCCATAAGCTAGATACTACTAGTACCCTTATCTTGTTCTAGATGAGGAAACTCGGGGCTCAGAAAGGCTAAATAACTTACCCAAGGTCACACAGCCAGCAGGATGCCAAGTTCAGATTTGACCCCAGCTGTTCCGCCTAACCAGCAATTAACCTCTACCATAAAATGCCTCTCATTTGAAGAATATTCTAGGAGAGTGGCAAGATCAGAACTTATTTGTAAGCAGGAATTGTTCTGTTATTAAAGAACTTACAAGGGAGACTGGAAAAAGAAATATATTGCTCGTGCGAGTAAATATTTACATACACCAAAATATTTATGTTCATATATGTGAGGACTGCTTTCCGCAGGGGGAGAGGAAAACGTGTAAATATTTACTCACTGGAAATAGCTGACAAGTAGTTAGGAAATAAGAATATTTATACTGTACATTGCTTTTGTGCTTGTCAAATTGTTTCATCTGGAGTCTGTGCACTAATTCCCAAATTGGACAAGCAACACAAGAATCCTGAAATTGTAAATTCAAGGCTCCTTTTGGAGGTTCCTAACTTGGTTATGAGACCAATTTCCAAATAAAGTTAATTCCAATTTCCCTAAATCATGTTTTCTAAAAATGTGGAGTGCCTTTTAAGATGTCCTCATTCTTTCTAGGAGGAATTATCCCTGGGCCAGAAATGACAGGCTCTGTCTCTATGCCCAGCGTCCCACGCTGTGGGCTCTGTCTGGTTTCTAGACATACCCTGGGGGCCACTGCTGGGGCAATGGTTGCGAGTGGTTGGGAAGCAGGTCAAATATCGAAGTGGCTGGACCATGGCCCAGTTCAGTGGTGGCTCCCAGACAGAGCCAAAGACAAGAAAATTTTCAAATAAAAGACCCACTCTTTTGACATGAGTAGTGGGGATTTTGAGAGAGATTATAGCAAGATGGAATTCAAATAAATGAATAAATATATACTTTGGGCCTAGCGTTCTGTACTGGCCTGGGGTATCACGTGTTTAATCCTCACTGGGTCAGATATCCTTTGTATCAGTCAGATTGCTCTTATCTGCTAATAACAGACAATCTTGATGTCACTGATTTAAACAACAGAGGGTTAACTACCTTATGTAATAAAGAGGTACAAAGTGAGCACATTCTGGGATTGGTTATGTCAGTGGTTCGCCCCTGCCAGCTGAGTCTCATGTTCCTTCCATCTTTCCCTCTGCCTTCTTGGCGTATCGTCTCGTCCTTGGTGAGATTGCCTCATGGTCCCAAGATGGCTGCCGTAGTTCTGGAAGCCATTTGCAGATATCACGAAGTGTAATAGAAGAGGAGGGATTTTTATCTTTGTGTGTCTTTGTTAGCCAGGTCTTTCCTGGATGGCTTCAACAGACTTCCCCTCACGTAGCACTGGCCAGAATTAAATCACATGCCCATGCCTAACCAATCCCCAAGGAAACAGGAGGGCCATGTTTAATGTCGGCAAATCATGAGTCCTCTGCCTTCTGAGGACGGGGCTGTGGCCCAATTTCGTTGAAGCACGTGGCCTCCTTGAGCAAGGGGGATTCCTGAACAACCCTGATGTTGGGTAAGAAAGGATGAAGAAGGTTGTGACCATGCATGTAGTAAATGCTACGGCTGTAGTTTAACCCCAGAGCCTTTTGTGTCAGACCATGGCCGTCTTTAAGAACCTCCAGCTGGGGCGCCTGGGTGGCGCAGTCGGTTAAGCGTCCGACTTCAGCCAGGTCACGATCTCACGGTCCGTGAGTTCGAGCCCCGCGTCAGGCTCTGGGCTGATGGCTCAGAGCCTGGAGCCTGTTTCCGATTCTGTGTCTCCCTCTCTCTCTGCCCCTCCCCCGTTCATGCTCTGTCTCTCCCTGTCCCAAAAATAAATAAATGTTGAAAAAAAAATTAAAAAAAAAAAAAAAGAAAGAAATAAGAACCTCCAGCTGCTACTGCTTTCATATTACTGGAGCATTTAGGTGTGTGGGCACAATTGATGTTTTCCACTGAGCTCCCTCCTCTATCTCCTGTCTAGACAATTGTAAAAGGGCTGTTTGTGTAAATTTCATTCATTCATAGGCATTACCCACCCACCATTGGCCGTAAGCCTCCTTTCTCCCTCTCTGTCCACCAATCCCGTCAGAGGCCATACTTGCCTTAGCGTGGACACCTGCACAGAAAAGCATCTCTGCACCTGGGCAGCAAATTGTGAGGAGTGAGAAAAGGGACTCTGTTTTTGTTGTGGATACCTGAGGCCGCCCCACACTTTGTGTCTCCCAGGCTGAGATTCTGACTACCCGGCACTCAGTCTCCCCACCGTAGGTTGTATACTGCTTGTCATCCAGCCCCTGCCCCTCTGGTTTCTAGAAAATATCTGCTCCTCTCTCCTTAAGACAATGTCTACAGTATCTCTTCATTTCTAGGTCCCGGAGCCCTTGACACAGGCCAGAGAGCTCCCCTCTTTCCACTTCCTTTTGTTTCTAGAATTTTTCTCTCCTCTCACTTAGGGCATTGTCTTATATCAGATTGCCTTGTATTGGTCTGTTTCCTCATTTGATTGTGAGTTTCCTGAGGGCACAGTCTACATCACTTCATCTTGGCTCAGCTGGCCTCAGTGGAAACTAAGATATCGTTAGCATGGTGGCAGCCATCTTCCTTGCAAGTTATATGCATGAACTTTGACGTGCACGGGAAACGTTGTTTTGGCTCATAAAGGAGGGAGGAGATTTGCCCATGTTCCTTTGTTTTGCTTATTCGTCTGGTTTGTTTGCTTGTTTACTTGTTTGTAGTGCTAAAGCACTAGGAGAGTGGAGAGGAAAGACGGGGAAGTGGAGAAGAGGTTATAGCGTCTGTTCTACCATGGCAGAGGCTGCTGGTGGCCTACCTAAATGTCCTCAATTAACAAAGTCTCGTTTTGTTCAGGGTGGCAGTATGCCCAGCTAAAAGTCTACATTTCCCAGCTACCTTGCAGCTAAAGGTAGCTACATGCCACAGTTCTGGCCACTGAGATGAGATATAAGTCGAAGTCATTAGATGAGGTTTCTAAGAGAGCTTGCAGAGTTGACTCTGTGGTGCACCACCCAGATCTCTCTTCAGGAATGAAGAACGTGTTGCCTTAGCCATTGGGAGTGCTGCTGGAAGACGCCCCTTGCCTGTTAGCACCTGCATGGATTGCCTCAGCTGAAGGAGCCACCTTCACAGGAGGCTGACCTCCAGTTACCTGTCAACATGGGGTATTGACAATGTCTGGCCCATTCATGCCAATGCGAGTCAATTCCCAAGGGTCAGCCTGGCTCCAGAGCTCCCAATGAGATTGGTTGAGACCTTCGTTGGGACTGAATCCCAGCCTGGCTTCTCCTGCTGCCCTCTTCTACTTCCTTCCTCTCCCTTCTCCACATGTCAATCCTACAAGTACGCCTTCCTACACCTCTTAACGTGCTGATATCCATCTAAGCGTCCGAAGCCTGAGGAACTCAACCTGTGGCGGCTCCTTAAAGAGGCAGACTCATTCAACCTACACCTTTTGACCCTTGGCCCCCCTCTCTCTTCCCTGGCACATAGTACGTGGATGGCGCAGCAGCCATCTTGTGACCATGAGAGAAGATGCATACCCACGAGAGAAGCCACACACTCGGGACAGCCAGATGCAGGCACAAAGGGTCTTCTGTTCCTGGTGGCATTGTGGAAACGTGGTACAGTCCTGAACTGACTGCCTGCCTCTGTATTTCTTGTTCCATGAAAAGCAGAGACAAATCACAATTTGGCTAAGCCACCATTGTATGCAACGAAACCTATTACTGATTAAAATAGCCATCAATAGCATGTGAAAGACAGTTTTGAGGCTTCGCAAAAGAGAGGTTCATTCACTTAGCAGTCAACAAATAGTCAATACGCTGCTATTATTGTTTCCAGGTCTGTGCCAGGTATGGGGGTGGGGGGTGGGGGAAGCATTAAATAAGACACACAAGGTTCCTGTTCTCACAGAGCGTAGATTCACATGAGGGGAGGCAGATAAATATATAAATGAGATGCGTGGACAAGGCAATTGCAAAGCGTGATATGGGCTATGGAAAGAACAGTCATTCTTTACTAATGCATAACTTGAGGGGGTCTACTTTTAAAAAGGTGGTCAGAGAAATGCTGTCTCAGAAGACAGTAGCGAGGTGATCTTTAACGAATGAGAAGTGAGCGATGTGAGGTTCTGGGAAGGGTATGTAAAGGCTCTGGGGAGGGCGGGAATGCGTCTGAGGAATAAAAAGGCTCGTGTGCCTAGATTCTAAGGAGCATGGGGGAAGTAGGTGGGGGCCACACGACACAGGTCCCTGTGCAACAAGGCAGTGTGCTTGGATTATTCATAAGGAGAGGCCACTGAAGCAAAGGCATGTGACGTATCCTAAGTTACTCTGCAAAAGATCACTTGGGCTGTTGCGAAGAATCGGCTGGAAGGTGGCAAGAGTGACAGTGGAGAGGCCATTTAGGAGATCAGGTGGGAGACGACAGAAGTTTAGAATAAGGTGGTAGCTGTAGACATGAGGCGAAGTAATAATAGGATTCAGAATTTTGGAGGTCAAGTCCAGGAGGACTTACTCGTGGACTGAAAGTAGGGAAGGGGAGAGAAAAAGAAAAGCAAGGATGAGTGCTGGGTTTCTGGCTTTAGCTTCCGGAAGAGGGTGGGGCCATTTACCAAGATGGTGAACACCCAAGGGAACACATAGGTGGTGAGGAAAGTCATTTCCTTTTTTTTCATGTTAAATTGGAGACGTTTATTAGAAATTTGAAGACATCGATATCAGGACCATGAAAATGCACCACAGATCTCTTAGGTCTCCAGCTCCCTACCCTCTTTACTTCACAGGGGCTTCCCTCCACGAAATCTCTTGCACGCCCAACCCAGTCTGCTTCCTGGAGGACCCAAAGTAACACAACCAGGCAGGTAGATACATGAACTGGAGTGCAGGGGGGAGGTCTGGGCTGAAGAAATACATCTGGAATCTATAGATGGATCCATATTTAAAGTCACGAACTGGATGACATAACCACAGCGTGGGCATAGATAAAGAAGAGAATGGGGGGGGGGGGTCACAAGCTTGCAAATATGGAGTGGGGCAAATAGAGAAGTTTGAAAAAAATGAGGAAGGTGTGACATTTTTTTATCAGAGGGAACATAACAGACTTCCTAGGGAGGCCTGCCACGTGGTTAGAGTGCCTTTTTGAAATGTGTGGTCGTACATTTTAAGTGGCATCAGTGAGTCTCTTTGGGTCAGTTTCAACATGCAAGACGGGGACAAGGGGAGCTGTCTGTGACCCAAGGGACAGAGAGCCGAGTTTGGAGAACAGGTCATTCTTCCCCCATCTCTCTTTATCTCAGCTCTCAGCATCCTAAGGGTTCGAGGTTGGCATTGGCAGGAAAGAGCTGCTGTGTGGTAGAGCTGTGGCACCGACTGTGGCCCCCAGGGGAGCCGGGTCCTCTGGGAGGCCCTGAAGCAGGGTCCGTGAGGAGAGGACTTGTTCTCACGCGTGGTCAAGATTCTTTCCGGGCATTCCCAGCAGCATTCGGAGAAAACCTTGTGAACCCGAGCCTTGTAGGTGAGAACGATACAGTCTCCAACCTGATCTAGGCTACAGCCTAGATACTGAGATGGTTAATTTTATGTGGCAACTTGGATGGGTCTGGGGGCCAAGATATTTGGTCAAACATAGTTCTGGATGTTTGCGTGAGGTTGCTTGGGGATGAGATTATCATTTAAATCAGTGGGCTGTGAGTAAAGCAGATTGCTCTCCATAATATGGGTGGGCCACATCCAATCAGTTGAAGGCCTGACAAAAGACTGACCTACCCCAGCAAGAGGAAATTATGCTAGCATTTGGCCTTTGGACCTACACTGCCACACCAGCTCCTTCCTGGGTCTTTGGCCTGCCACCACATCCTGCAGATTTTGAATTGGCCAGCCTTCATAAACATGTAAGCCAATTCCTTACAATAAATCAGTTTCCCTCTGTCTCCATCTACTCACATCCTACTGGTTCTGTTTCTGTGGAGAACCGTGACTAATACAGGTGAAATTCTAGTGTGACCTCGTTTGTTCTCAAAGCCTGGGGAAGTCTACATACCAAGGTTAGGTTTGTTTTTTTTTTTTTGTTTTTTTTTTTTTTTTTTTTATCCCCAGAACTGGGAACAGCATCTGTCACGTAAGGGCCCAATGAGTATTTGTTGAATAGATAAACAGATAGATAGATGAACGAATATAATAGAAGGATGATAGATGGATGATGGATGTGATGGATGGGTGGGCAGATGGATGAAAGAATAGATAAATGATTGGAGAGATAATTGGATGGTACTGTGGTAGAAAGAGCATTGATCTTAGAGTCAGAATTATGCGTTTCATTCCCAATTCTGCTATTTACTAGCTTTGTGACCTTGAGTATTTCTTTATAATAAAAATGGGAACAATAATAAATAACGATACTTGACTTACCAACCCCATAGGAACCTTGTGGCGGGCGAATGAGGTGCCCCCCAAAACGAATACCAGCCTAGATTGCGTTACTCGTGTAAACACACACTACTCAGATCAAAGACCAATAGTCCCATGGTGTGTCATGTTGAAGTACATATTGTGTGCTCTTGAGAGCTAATGATGTTTTAGAAACCATGAAGCACTCTGTACTTCCAGAGAACTTTTGTTATCAACATCATTTTTTCCCAGGCTCTGAGCCCGGTTTATTGGGCCTTGCTTTAGTTGACCCTCCTGAAGATTCTTGAAACCTTTCTTGCTGCCTGTCTCCGTGCTAAAGAAACTACACTTTTTGGACCGCATCGCCGGTCCACTTAACTTCTCATTATTTTTTAATGGCAAAAGGAATCTTTTGGTTTACGGCCATTGGAAATACAAGGCTTTGTCTGGAAATAGAGGAGTCCACACTCTGAATCTGTCTCCTTTTCTACATCTCACTGCTTTCCTTGGAATTAGTTTCACTCTCAGGCAGTCTTGCCCCTCGTGGAAAGATGGTGTCCTGGCCTTCTGTCACCTGCAGTGTTCTTTGAGTCTAGCTCAATTTCCGATCCAGCCCCCTTTTCTCTTAAATCACTCCCTCACCCCAAAACAGACGTCCGCATATTCAACCAGCATTGACTTCTTGCTTTATATCCCGATTGATGGTCAGACCGTCACACAGCAGGCATGGTAGAATATCTTCCACCAAACTGGTCCTGGGATAAATAATTAACGCCCTGGAACTCCCCTTGGCTGACTGCACAAGATCGTGTGATGAAAAATCATGATGTGTTGAATCCTGGACTCTGAGAAAAGATACTCTGGGGCTGTCATGGGAAGACATTGGGGATATTGGGTTTCATTTTCAAAACTCAGCTGTGGTTCTGAGGCAGGACAATTCAGTCTAAGAGGCCCTCTAAGGCCACCCTGAAAGAGATAAGCCTCAACAATTATTGCGATGGCTTCATCATGTTGGATTTAATAAAATCAGAGTGCAACCCCACTCCACAGCAAAATAATCCCATCTGTCCATTTATGGAACCAACCGCGTTTCTTCTGTATGGGAAAAAATGGGATGGGGCCTTTTTTAATATCAACTTCTCTAGAGTATGGATATGAAGATGTCCTAGAAAAACGGGACATGCGTTTACGTAGCACCGAGCCTGTAGCAGTGCTCAGTAAATAGTCCTCCACTATCTGACGGCCTGACTCTCAGCCATTGATCTTGTTCTATTAGAATGGGAATTCGAAGGGCATCAGAAATGGCTCTCTACGGGCCAGGTTCTGACAGGCCTCTGAAATTGGAGTTTTCTGCTTTACTTCCACAGAACAATGTGTTCAGATATTCATTCAGGGTCATGAGTGAAGCATGGTATTGGCAGACAGCTCCCTGACCCAGAAAGGCAGTGTGGGCTCGAACAAGAGGCAGGAAGCAGGACGCCATCCCAGTTCCTATTCTGAGTGCTTCTGCCCTGGCCCCCTGAAACTAGAACACCACCAGCGACGGCCGCCATTTTGGCTCTCTGTATTGGCAACGAACTCCAACACATTTTTCTACTTCACATCATAATGTTAGTGCTGGAAGGAGTCTTAAAGATCTATCTAGTGCAGTGTTTCCCAACACAAACTCGACTAAGGAGGGGCAGGCTCTCTAAATCCTCCACCACGGATCAATTAAAATTATATAGATATAATATATATTTATTAAATTCTTCAATAAACAGTGGAAACCTATTTAAAACCCTCTCTCATTCCTTTCTTTTATCACCGAAATAAAACATTAATTCACATTAAAGACATTTTATTTAAAGATGAATTTTATAGATTTTAAGAACTAAAGGTTTTCAGCGGTAAATTTGCAGTCTGGAAAATTTGTCCTGGACTGATGCCAGGTTGAATGTCAGGAGACCCTGATTCTATTTCAACCCCTTTTGTTTCTCCTATGCAGAGAGAGAACTAAGGCCCAGGATCACAGAGCTGGACGCCAGTCCATTGACCTTTCTGCTGTCCTGGGCTTCTTCACAATGAAAGGCAGTAGATACCAATCAATCTATGAATAGATTCGGTGTTGGCAAGGCTCCGCGCCCCACTCGAGCAGAGAACAATTTGTATTTACCATGTGGCAGAATTCACAGTGCATGTGTTCACCTTGTTGACTACTCTGGTGCTCGATTTCCATCCTGAGCACGACCCGGCAGCGAGGATGTGTTTCAGTACAGCAGAAAAACCTGCCGAGCGGTGGCTTTGGCCACGAGTACGCTTTGGGCGCACTTAGCAAGAAGCTGGGATGCGGGCGGTTGCAAGGCTGGTTCAGCAGCTTAACGAGGTCAGCAAAGCCCCCCCCCCCCCCTGTTTTGCAGTCCTCGGCCCAGTCCCTTTTCACTTTTAGGTTTGCTGCCTCATGGTCTCAAGACGGCTGCTGCCGCCTCAAGCATCAAGTTCACCTTCCGGCGTGTAAAGCAGGAAGTAAGGAAGAGGTAGGAGGCCTTATTCTCCTGTGGCCCTTTGCTTTATCCGCTGGCTACTACCTCCCAGCATCCTTCCATCCCAGATCCTCTGACGTCTCATTGGTTCTCTTGGTCTAATCACCTTGCTGGGGCATGTTGCTGCTGAACAAGCCGAGCTTCTACTAGCGAGGAAAGCGGAGGAACGGACCTTGCCTCAATAACCAGCAGTGTTTCCACTGGAAGAAACAACCATGCGCTGATGCCCCACATCCTTTGAACGTCGTGAAGCCGTAATAAATTGGTCTCTAAAAATATAGAGACACCCGGTCCCATAGCACATCGGAGCCCACGGCGGTCCATCTGATGAGCATTTGTAAGCCCCTCTCTGAAAAACACACCAACCCAGAGGCAGTGCTGCTCGAGGCCCTGGGACAGCTCCCTCTCTGCGCTTCTAGAACCTGCCACTCTGTTCCCTTCCAAAGCCTTTGGGCCTTCAGAAAGGTCTAAGAAACTGTTAACAGCTCCGTGTGTTTGCCCATTGCATGCTACCTCGGGAGTTCCCTTGACTACAAGCCAGGTGCCCTAAGAGGCCCTGGGCATCGAGCAAGCTGACGTCAGAAGCGGCTGGAATAAATGCTCTTGCTACTCAAGGTGTGAAGCCTTCTGCAGGTGGAAGCAATTCTTTTTTAAAAGCCAAGGCAGGGAGGCTGGGTGGCTCAGTCAGTTAAGCATCCCATTTCGGCTCAGGTCATGATCTCACGGTTTGTGGGTTCGAGCCCCACATCGGGCTCTGTGCTGACAGCTCGGAGCCTGGAGCCTGCTTCGGATTCTGTGTCTCCCTTTCTCTCTGCTGCTCCCCTGCTTGCTATTCTCTCTCTCTCTCTCTCTCTCTCTCTCTCTCTCTCTCTCTCTCAGAAAAAAAAAAGCCAAGGAGAAGGAGGTGCCTGGGTGCCCCAGTCAGTTAAGCGTCCGACTCTTGATTTCGGCTCGGGTCATGATTTCACGGTTCGTGAGTTCGAGCCCCGCGTCTGGCTCTGCACTGACAGCACAGAGTCTATTTGAGAGTCTCTCTCCCTCTCTCTCTCTGCACCTCCCTTGCTCACGCTCTCTCTCTCCAAATAAATAAATTAAAAAAAAAAAGCCAACGGAATGTATTTCTTTCACACTGACCTTTTGGATATTATAACACGGAGGCGAGAGTAGGGACAGGAGCTTCTTAGGGCCCCCAGACCACCTCATCAGAGGGCACTGCTTCCCCTGTCCAAGAGGACAACGTCTGGCCTCAGATGGCCCCCGGGCCAGCCTCACTCTCCCAGCCAGTGCCAGCCAGCTCCGTGGCTTTGATGGCCACCAGCTCATTCCAGACAAACGCACAACGGTGTCAGCCTGCATCGTAGGACAAGTGTGCCCCATCTCCAGCCTCGGGAAGGGGAACTTTGTCTTTCCCAGGGGCCTGCTGGTGCGTGCGAGCACGTCACAGCCTCTGCAGTCTAACTTTGCACACCTTCGGTGACTCAGAGTGCAGTCACTGAGTTTCCGGCTCTTTGGAGGCACTCGGAGTGCTGTGGAGACGGTTTCTCTGAAGAGGAGTCCGTTTCCTCCTCCAGACTGGGGGCTCCTGGAGCCCGGGGCCGGCGTCTTACTCATCTGTGCATCCCTCCTGCCTGCCTCTCAGAGGGGCCTCCGTAGCCCTTTCCTTAATGACAGATGAACGCATAGACCAAGAGGGAGGATCAAGCTCTCCCCTGGTCGAAAGGCAGGGTTGAAATACAGAGGGAGACAATTATAGCCTCCGCTATCCGGCAGCAGACCCACGGCGAGGTCCCGCGGTCCCGAGTTACACCACGCTCTCCTGCACGCACCGCGAGTCTCACAGCTGCCTTCCTATTTACCATATCCCTGTGGCCAGGGCCATTTCCTGTGTTCGATTGAGATCTATCGATAGAACACACTCGGAGAGTTTCACTTTGTGCTTCCCTCTTCCCTCTGCACTAACGACATGAATGTCCTTATTACAGCCACACACAGGCCCCCGGTCTCTCGCTGTCTCTGTCAGATTTGCTCGGGACTGTAGCAACCCGCTAACACTGCGGGTCTCTTGGCCGAAAAGCAGAGACTCTAATTGTCTCCTCCGTTTCCCACCCTTGACTTTAGATCAGGGGAGTCTGATCCTTCCTTTTGATCTGTGCACTTCTGTGTCCTTTTTCCTTATTCGTTAGGGGGGCCTTCTCTCCTTCCTTCCTCCCTTCCTTCCTTCCTCTCTCTCTCTCTCTCTCTCTTTATTGGATTATAGCTCCCTTATCTCTTATCACCTGTTTTAATGAATAGGGAACCAACGACAGGGAGATGGTAACCAAAATGTGATCAGAATCAAACCACACGTGTGTCCCTAGGTCTCTAGAAGATGCTGGGGGCAGGAGAGAGACGAGTTTGTCTTCCTCCGTGTGTGGAGAGAGAACATGAGCTGGGGCGCCCACCAGATGGGACGCAAGGAGGGGGGAGGGTGCAGGGTGGGCCTTCCGCATCCCCATAGCTTCTGCTCCTAGGCCACCTGATGGGCCCAGAGCTCCTAGAAATGCAGCTGCCTGGGCTGGCTGTGTGCATTCATGCTGAAGCATTGCCTTTTTCTCCTTGAGCACCTGCCGTTCGGAACCACCAGGATGCAGAAGGCACACACGCGCGCGCGCCCACACACACACACACACACACACACACACACACACACACACTGGTGTTTCCAGCTGTGCCGGAGTCTGGAGCACATGAGCTCCCAGGAGCTGGCCTGTGCAGGCTCAGGCCAGGGTGAGACTGAGGTCTGGGAAGGAGCCGAGGCTAGACTTGAAGGAAGAGGTCTGTAGCCAACAAGTCAGTGTGTGCAAGCTTCCCTGTGCCTCGGTTTCCCCCCGAACTGTTTCTTGAACAGGAATCACACACTCTCTGCTTGCCTTACCTGTGTTCTGTAAGGACATCATAAAATATCCCTTGCTCAGTGCCTGAGTCTGTTTCAAGTGCTTTCGTTTTAGGAATCTGTCCAGGATTGGCCCCTATAGCAGCCCCACTTTTCACATAAGAACAGAGGCACAGAAAGATGGAATAACTTGCTTGAGGTCATGCAGCTGGCAAATGACAGAGGTGAGATTTGAAGCCTGGCAATCTGGCACCAGGGTCAGGGCTCATAACTCCCACAGTGTACTGTTTCGTGCCGCATAAACAGAAGTGTTTTGAATGGTCACCCGTCACAGATGGCTCATGCCACAGACCCCAGGACTGTTTAGGCGGGTCGAGGAAGCAGCCTTCCACCAGTGCCGGACAGGAAGTCGGCGCGTAAATATTCCAGCTGGCTCACCCCTTGCGTGGGACCACGCTGAGACCTACTCCCCTGCGTCTCCCCAAGTACCCAGTGGGACTGAGCTGTGATCGCCCAGAGCAGTAAACCCCTCATGAGCTTACCCCTTAGTGGCTGCCTTCCCTTCTCATCCCACTCCCTCCCCCCCATCAGTGCTCCCTCAATCCCCTCGCACACAAGCAACTTGTTTTTTAGTGTTTATTTATTTATTTTTGAGAGAGAGAGAGAGAGAGAGGGAGAGAGACAGAGAACAAGCAGGGGAGGAGCAGAGAGAGAGGGAGACACAGAATCCGAAACGGGCTTCAGGCTCCTAGCTGTCAGCACAGAGCCCGACGCGGGGCTCGAACTCACGGACTGCGAGATCATGACCTGAGCTGAAGTCGGCCGCTTAACCGACTGAGCCACCCAGGCGCCCCTTGCACACAAGCAACTTAACCGCCAGCCCAGTCTCAGAGTTGGCTTCTTGGGAAACCCAGCGAAAACAACTTATACCTTATTTTCTTTTTTGTTTTGAGAGAGAAAGAGAGGGCGGGGGGAGAGTCTTAAGCAGGCTCCACGCCCAGTGTGGAGCTCAGTGCAGGGCTCAATCTCATGAACCACGAGCTTATGACCTGAGCCAAAACCAAGAGTTGGACGCTCAACCGACCGAGCCACCCAGGCGCCCCAACAACTTACACCTTCGAAAGAGCTTTCTCATTATTTTATCTTAATAACAATCTTAACAAAGTAGATAGGGCAGGTGATACAACCCCTTTTACAGATGAGCAAACTGAGCCCCCAAACCATTCAGAGATAGACCCAAGGTCATATGGTTTGTAAGCAGTGGAGCAGGATTCAAACCTGGTTCTCCCAAATGTCAGACTCTCAGGCGCTTGTGTCATGTGACCCTGAGGCTCCTCGGGACTCTCATGTGTTGCTGGACACGAGGCAGCATGTCTGAGCACTTTCCACTGTCAACAAAAGGGTATTCACGATTCCTGACGGACACGGTCCATGACTGCTGAGGACCAACATCCTACCTACAACACTGTGACAATAAGGTGTTGCCTCCCAACTTTGTTGATTTCGCACCTCATCCTTAAAACATTTTGAGGTCCCCCATTAGATACATATATACACTTGTAAGTTACATATATACTTACAAATTATATAAATATATATCGCTATGCTAACATGATATGTACATAATATGGTCAATGGGACTATTGGTTCCAATCTTTTCCTCCCCTCTATTGTATATTCACATCCTTGCGGCCTTGCCATGGCTTCCTGGTCCACCCCTTGACATTGGGCTCGCACCTGTGACTTGCTTTGGCTAATGGGGTGTTGGTAGATGTGATGCAAGCAGAGGTCTGAGTTGAGCTAACCCCCTTTCTCCCTTCTCCCCTCTCCCTCTCTCTCCCTCTCTTTCTCCTTGTGTTTCTCTCTTCAGTCTCTCTTTCTGTGTGCGTATGTATGTACGTATGTATGTATGTATTTCTAATACTTTCTCTCGCCCTCAGTGGCTCATCCCATACCCCTCCTGTCTGTGATGCGCACATTCTATTTGTGAGACCGTTTCGCTAAGTTTGTGGGAATCTGGTGTGTGTTTATGGATTTATGCATTCGTAGTGACCATGAACCTGGCACATGCGGTGGGTGTAGGATAACGACACGGGCTACCCTAGGACAGTGTCGGTTGTCTCGATGTTACTGCTGACGAAATCTCTTTTCCCTCTCAGAAGTGTCCCAGTTTGGACCACAGATTCTTTGGTCACCCTCACCATATGCCAAGCACTGTGCTGGATATGGGGACCTAAGGGAGGCACATTCTCTGGGGGTGGGCGGGGTGGGGGCAAGAAGGCAGTGCTTCCTGGAGAAGCGGTGCCTGGGCGGACTCTCACGAGACAGAGCTGCAAGAAGTCGTGCAGGCACAAGAGTCTCAGGGACAAAGGCCCGGATACAGCAGATCGTGCATGGAAATGAAGCCATGAATTTAAGAGGCGTAGGCGGCGGTGTTGGATCCATAGCTAGTAGCCTCGTTTGCCATCCTGAAGAGTTTGGCTTCTTCCTTGAAAGCCATGGAAGGTCGTAAGGGGGATTAGCAGAGAGGGGGCATGATCAGATGTGCATTTTAATAAGATTATCCCGGCAATAACGTGGATTGGAAAGGGTCAGACACCGGAGGTGGAGAGGCCAGGCCGCAGCTTTTGCGACATTCCTGGTGAGAGATGACGAAGGCTTGAATGAAGCCGCAGTGGGGAGGCTGAGAGGAAGAAGCAGGAGGTAAGGCCCGTGTGACATGGTGACAGGCTAGATGAAGAGAGGCTCTGATAATTTCCTTGGGTGTTGCACAGCCATCTGAACTTGCCATCTGACTTGTAGACAACTCAATAGATATGCCAGCGAGGAAGCCAGAAGCAGCGTAATTAGCGAGCGTGGGCCCCATGGCCAACGCCCAGCCCCTGTCCCCTCGTCCCACCCGGGAAGCCGCCGCTGAAAGGCTCCCATGATGTGCCTCTGCCTACTCTATCTCTCTGGCTGAGGCTCTTCTACGGCCATGGGGACGTGTGCGGCACACGCGGGGACTGGCTGAAAAGACGGGGGGATTAACGCGCGAGGAGTGATCCCCCCTCCACTGGGTAACATCCAGCCTCACAGAACGCCCACCACAGGGTGGAGCCCCTATGCCCAGAGCAGTAACCCACTTACAAGCGCGTTCTTTATCAGCTTGCTTCCCTTTTCTGCCTCCTTGCTCACGGTGCTTCCTGAAACCATCTCCCAAATAAATTACCGAACGCTTGTCTCAAAGTCTGCTTTTGGAGGAAGCCACGCACTCTGCATTTGGACACCAGCTTGCCTCTTACAATCTGTAGGTCTTCAGACAACTTCACTCTCCGGGCCTTGTGCCTCCCTGTACTTGGCTTTAAAATGTAAACAATAGGGGCGCCTGGGTGGCGCAGTCGGTGAAGCGTCCGACTTCAGCCAGGTCACGATCTCGCGGTCCGGGAGTTCGAGCCCCGCGTCGGGCTCTGGGCTGATGGCTCAGAGCCTGGAGCCTGTTTCCGATTCTGTGTCTCCCTCTCTCTCTGCCCCTCCCCCGTTCATGCTCTGTCTCTCTCTGTCCCAAAAATAAATAAACGTTGAAAAAAAAAATTAAAAAAAAAATTAAAAAAAATAAAATGTAAACAATAATAGTGCCTTCCTCACAAAGGATTACGTGAGTCCCCGCATGTGCGGTGCCTCGAATAATGCCCGGCCCATGATAAGTGCTATGTATGTGCTCGATATTATTTTTTTTTATGTCCATCAATATTTATTGAATGCCCATGGCCAAACAGTGTAATGGTTATTAAGACCAATCAGGGAGAGTCCCTGTCCTCATCATACTTCTGAAATAACTCACCGGTAGGTACACTGGGATTCATCAAATCTGAGCCGTGTTTGGAAGAGTGAGGCGGTCTATTTCAATCATTTCATTTCGTATGTGTTGAGACAAAGGGTCCGAGGGGTTGATTGCCTCGTCCAAGGTCATATTGCCTTGTCCTGTGTCACGCTGCTCCCTGGTTACCAGGCCTGGATATGCCAGAGGCCGGCAGAGATCTCTGACACATTTCCCCCGGTAGTTTTTCCCATTTATTTATTTATTTAAAAATTGTTTCGTTGGAGTAAAGTGGACATATGGCGTTATGGTCGCTTCAGGCGTGCAACATAGCGGTTCAGCTTCTCTACACGCTACGCTGCGTTCTGTGCATTAGGGGTAGATGTTATTATTACTCTTAACCAGTTCGTCTCAACCAAATGCTTTTTGCAGCGTAAGATTATGATGTCAGATGTCTTCCGAGATATCTCCTTCGCGTAATAGAATACCTAGTCAGGCAGGCAGAGGCCAGTTGGGGATTTCAGAAGGGATTGAAAACAGGGCGTCGGTTGCCCAGGTGTTGGGAGGCTTGAGAGAAACAGAAGAAGAACCCAAGTGAACCCAAAGGTGAGAGACTTCAGGAAGGGGCGACCACCCCTGAGGCCAGGAGAACAAAAGGGAGGTGGTTATCAGGGCCTCCGGGTGAGGGGGATGGGACCGTCACCTCAGGGACTGAGGAGGGGACGTAGTTCGTCCCGGAGCCGCTCAGAGTGGAAGGAAACGAGACGAGGAAGAGAAAGGCAGGCGCTACTCCTTTCTGCCTCCCACCTTCTGATCTCCTACCGGGGCCTCCCTGTTTCTTTTGGACACTTGTGGGGGTCTCACGTGCCCTTGAGCCTTTCTTTCTAGACTTTTCCTTTTCCTCTTCCTGCAACACCCTCTCCCTGGCCTCCCATTGCGGAGTCCACCCGACCCCCTGCAAACCCGTGCTTCTGTTGGCATACATGCGATTTTGACCCAAAGCCCCAGAGGATCAGGATTTGCGTTTCCAATATGGCAGCCGCCTGTCACATAGAGCCGTCCTGGAGGGAAGCCTCTAGCCTGTGTTCTTTGATCTTGAGGCGAAATGAATATTCTAGCTTCTGCCACCGGGTGGTTGGGGGAATTGTTTGGTCGTGTGCTCTATCAAATTCAAGGTATGGAAGAGGCACTGCCTGCTTCTCAAAAGCCCAGTTGTCTTCGTGTATTGACAGAAAATACACCAGATATCTTTCCTGGGTATCAGACCCAGCGCAGGCCAATTCAAGCATCCAGCGGCAACCGCACGCAAAACACGTTCTAGATACGACGAAGGAGGAAGCCCCAGCTTCCAGAAATGCTCAGGAGGATTGCACATGAACTGCTGATGAACCATAATCGAGATAACATAAACTAAGATTGATACAATACCTGGACACTTTTCATACATAAAGTTACCATCTCATTTCCTCACAATCACCCTGTGAAGTAAGCAGGATCACCACTTTGCAAAGAGGAAACCGAGTTCAGAGGCGCTCGGCGACTTGCCCAAAGTCACGCAGAGGATCAATTTACAGAGTGTACCTTTGGATGTAGGTTTGCGCCCAAATATGAGCTCGTTGACCCTGCCCCGTGGCACACGAATAGGGATGTATCTAAATGAATGTGGCAAGAGTTAGGGCCCCCAGGCAGCCAGAAATGGAGGAGGTCGGTGAGTGCGCAATGAAGTCCGTGAGGACGCCTCGGAGATGATAAGATCGGGGCTGCAGTCAGAGGAATTGGATGGGGATTGGGAAGCTAGCGGGGAGAGAGTAGGCACTGTAGTGAGCAATCTGCCCTCCAGAACCGCACGGAGCCAGAACCTCCGTGATCGCACACAGTTACCCCCACGAGAACACGGAAGCCCACCACATTTAAGAGATTTGTGAAATGCCCTCCAACCACTTAAGAAACAGAACTTAACACTAGATCTCAGGGTTCCTGGCCCCAGATCCTTCTGCGCTCCCCTGGCTCTTGAGTAGTAAATCGGCTAGAACCCAATTTCTAATGAGAAGGTCATCATTCCTTCCCTAGGATTTCCAGGACTCGCATGCATGGATGGATCCCGTTCCGTTTCATGGTGCAGGTCATGATGACGTCCGAGAGAGTTAACCTCCACCCTGTGCAACATTGGCCTCGGACACAGTCAAACCTAGGTTTAGATCTTACACCAGCAGCACTTGCCGTGTGACCTCGAACAAATTCTCCGCCTCCCAAATTTCTGTGCTGCCATCTGTAGGAGATCAAATGAGGCACTAGAAAGAGAAGTCATGGTAGGGGCTCAGTCAACAGTAAGATTGCTGGATTTTTTGGTGGCAAGAATTAAGAAAAAGAATAAAAAGGAAGAATCGTCACATGAACTAAATAACCAACCTGATATACATATTTAATGTTTATTTTCAGAGGGAGAGAGAGAGGGAACATGAGTGGGGGAGGGGCAGAGAGAGAGAGGGAGACAGAGAATCCCAAGCAGGCTCCATGCTGTCACCACGGTGCCCGATGTGGGGCTCCATCCCACGAACCGGAAGGTCACGGCCTGAGCCAAAATCAAGAGTCGGACGCTTAACCGACCAAGCCACCGAGGCCCCTCTGCGACCTGATGTATTTAATATAATTAAGGATTACGTAGTACATCACTGTGCAAACGCAGGTGCCATTTCTCACACTGCGAGGCCGACTTCGTGTTTCACACGAAGGAAACACAGACAAGGAAACCGAGGCAAGGGGCATGGGAATGATTTGGACAAGGTCCCCCAGCTGGGCAGTGATGGGATCAGGACTCCAAACTGGGCCCCTTCCCTCCCTAGCCCATGTTCTCTCTACTGTGCTAATGAGAACATTACAAAGGAGACATCCAAGGAGGAAACGTGGGCTTTGGGCATTAGGGAGAGGAGAAAATTAGGTGGAGGGTATGTGCCTGTGTGTTCGTGTGTGAGAGAGAGAGAGAGACTGTGAGCGTCACCAGCTGGGTTTCCCAGGAAGTGAACTTGGAGACTGAGTTAGCATGCAGAATGGTAATTAAGGAGAGACCTTGGGATCAACATCTGGGGAGGGAGGGGCAGGAAGCGGGAGGGGGCAAATGGAGCTGACAAGCTGCCGTGAAGCGGGCCTTGGCCAACTCCGTGGAGAGCCACGGAGCTGGAATGCGCCTTCAGAGATGGGTCGAGAAGGCCATGCCTCTGTAAGTCTGTGTCAATCAGTCACCGGATGTGGGCTGCTCGGCACGAGGCGTGGCCACGGGCAAGGTGCCCTGTGCCACCAAAGCCATCCCTGCCCACCCCGACAGCTGGAGGGTGTCCACCCCCGACTGCCGGCACCCCCAGCAGCTAGGCACCAAATTCCTCCTAGATGGGGGATCTTGGCGGCCTGTCCGTGGACCCGCCAAACCTCGCATGCCTGAGAGGGTTTGCATCTGAGTGTGAGTGTGGTTTGTATGTGTACGGTCTCTGCCCTCCCAGTTGAACTTGGCGTTCCCACACTGAATTCCCACGACGGCCACTGACCCTCCAGCTTTATTTTCTGTGCCAGTCTGGGAAGGGTCTGGATGGAAGGGCAGCTGGGAGCACCAAGCTTGACTGCAGAGGAATCGCCAGACAGAGGCCCAGAACTACCCGTCCGCAGCTGGTAGGGCAAGGATCCTGAACTGGAACCTGGGAACCAGCCGTGCAGGGCAGGCGAGTGTAGACGCAGGGACAGGAGAAGGCACCCTGCGGGAGAGGGGCTCAGGGACATGAAACCCTGAGAAGACGGAGAGATGTTGCGACAGAGACAGAGAGAGACCCACATAGGCAATGAGACACGGAGAGAAACATGTGGAGAGACAGATTCACAAAAGGACAGAGAGAGAGAGAGAGAGAGAGAGAGCAAAAGCCAGTCAGAGAAGGATGCGGAGAGAACAAATAGAAAAACAGAATGAGCAAAGACAGTGTGACACAGTGTGACAGAAGTGGCAGGGAGGGGTCCCCAGCATCTTCCCCTCCCTCGGGTGGTGGCTTGGCGCCCTTCCAGCTCTCCGAATCCATACATCTAGAAGCTTCTGTTTTTAGTTCAAACATCCGGCAAGTTTCATCTCCTCCATATCTTGAGGCTGCAGCTCCTGGGTAGGAACCGACGGGGAATTTGAGAGAAAGATCAGAGCTGCTGGGTTAAGGGGTCATGGCACACGGGCATCAAAATGATGGGCCTTGGGGGGCCCTAGAGCCACTCGACTCCCGAGGGTTCTAAGTGAGAACACTAGGAAGAGCTAAACCAGCCCCGCCTTTGTTTTCATTATTATTTGTTTATTTAAAAGAGACGATTGGGCAGCAGTTGCTAAAACATACCTGAATTACAAGGTGTGCCGTGGTCGTGTGTTTACAGAAAATGACTTTCGTGTCCCCCCCCCCCCCCCCCCACCACCGGCTCAGTTACCGTCGGCGGCGAACTGTGCCTTTTCGGCCTTCCCCTCCTTCCCCCGCCCCAGGGAACCGGCCCCAGACAGACGATGGCCTTTTTTTACGGAGTCCGCCTCCCACCCTCACTCGGGAACTGGCTACGTGACACTAGCCAGCGTGAACCAAGCGGGGCTCGCCCTCTTGTCCGCTCCCTCTTGGAAGCTCGCTGCCACGCTGGGGGAAGCCCGAGCGACGGGGAGAGGCCCCGGGCCTCGGCCTCTGCTGAGCTCGCCCTGCGGAGGTGGGCCTTCCCCGGCCGGCTCTGCTCAGATGGCGGGATCGTGAGCCGGGAAGTGAGCACTGATGTCTTAAGCCGCTAACGATTGGGGCCGTCGGTTCCCCAGCCGTAGGTAGCTGGAACCAGCACCTCATGCGCCCTCGGAAGAGTCTGGTCCCGCTCCCTGGGGCCGACGGAATTCCTGCTCGCGGCTCCATACTGCCTCACGGCATTCCTTCCAGGCATCCGGTTGGGTGACGGGGACGAACTGTGGACTGGCTTTCAGATCCCACCTGCGCAGTGATGGGTGGGTTTGGTTCTCTGCAGAGGTGTCTTTGTGAATATAAGTTTTGCTCACTCCCAAGATAAATATCTGTTTGCATAGACAAGCAAGGGCTGGTGAGCTAGGGGGAATAGCTCTACAGTTTGCTTGCTTATCAGGTACTTAAGAGTTTGAATGCATCAAGGTCCCAAACCTAAAGGTTAATGTTTTGACACTGAGAATCCATCAGTCGGGGGGGAGAGCATGGGGGGAAGAGTTTGCATTAATTATTAGTCTGACTCTTAATTTAAATCAATGAAAATGCCAGAATGACAGAGGTGTTTGGACTGAATAATAATCACTGGGGCTGACACGGACCTGAACAAAGACGTGTGGAGCCCACGGGCAGGGCGTAAGCATGGAGGCGGGGCTGGTCCCGGACAGGACTGGAGATCCCCGGCCTTGGCCACAGTCATCCATCAAGGGACACGAGAGGCAGCCCACAGGGCAGGGCAGAGACGCTCTGGGGTCTCTGGAGCATCCTCAAGTGCTGCTGAGCAAACGTGCCAGTCAAAGCCACTTGGCTTCCGAATGTGCGGGTTGTTGCCCTTTGAGAAATGGACCAAGTTGTGGGTGCTTCCTTGTGTCAAGATACAGCCTCATTGGGGGACCGTTGGACGTTAGCTACCAGTTGTCCTCATGAGCCACTGTATTTGGCAGATGAGTGAATGGAAGCCCAGAGACTAGAGGGGCCTTAGCCCACGTCACACAGCTGGTGAGGGACAGAGATAGCGGGACACTCGGGTCTTCTCACTGTCCCCCAAGCTGTCCTTCCCCCAGGTCTCCGTGCTTGGAAGCTCTATGTAAGTGAATTATCCTGATGTATTTCCACCCTCTGGGAGCCCGACACCAAGCAGTTAGGCCCTTCCCTGATGAGGAAGAGGACAGGATCATTTGAGAGAGATGGATGATGGTGAGACGGAACTCGGCAAGAGAGTAGCTGGCTAATTGCCGGAATTTGCGAGAACCCGGGTACTCTGGTCCCCAAACAGCTAGCCTGAAATTCCACTGGCAACTCACTTCTTTGAATTAAACATTTCTACCTTCCTATGGGCCTTTAAAACACATAAATGGCCCTGAAAGTGATAGCATGAAAGAAATTCACGTTAGTATGCGTTAACGTGATTAAGCCCATCTCCTCATTTGATAGACTTGTCTCCGGCACCTCCTTCGCTCCAGACCCTGGGATCCCCAAGTGGAGTCCTTGCCTGGAGAAACTCACCATCTCGTAGGGGAGATAGACACGTGACGGCAGTACAGTGACTGCCCTTTGCTGGGCATCGGCTCTGCTCCAGGCTGTGCATGAGGAAACCGAGTTTTAACCAAGCCCACCCCCCCCCCCACCCCTTCACGGTGTTCTCTCCAGGCCGAGAAATTCGGGGCTGGTGAGAGGCATTGTTCAGGGGAGGGCATCATGGAGGAAAGAACCTGGGTCAAGGCAGAGGAGGATGAAAGAGTTGTCTGCTTCGGGAAACCAGCAGTTAATCACGACTTCAGCCAAGGGTGCGAGGGCATTCTGCCCAGGAAACTGAGCGAAGGCAGGCAGGCAGGGCCAGCTCTCCCAGGGTGGTGCTAACAAAATCTGCATTTTTGTCTGAGCTCTAGGGAGTCTTCTGGCAAATATTAAGCAGGAGAACATTTGCACAGACATAGCTTTAAAGTCCGGGGCTCTTGGAGCATGAGGCTTCAAAGCGCAGGCCTGGTTTCAGAACCTGGATTCCTTCCTTGTTTCACAACAACACTAGGAATCTGAGCTCTCTGAGATCATCGGCCATGGCTTCTTGATGAGTGCTGTAACCGTGGATCTGGAAGTCCCTGGCATACAGTAGATGCCTGTGGGACACCGTTGGTTGCTCCCCCAAATCCGTTCTCCGTTTCCTCCTTGGACACGTAGTCAGCCAGGTAAAGACGACATCTCCAGCCTCCTTTGCGGCTAGATGTAACCCTGCAGCGAGGTTCTCCCCAGTGGGATGGAACGGCAACATGTGTGGGCAACTGTGCCTCACCTGCTTTAAAAGCTGCTTGCCCTGAGATTTCCTTTCTACCTTCCCGCAAGCCAGGACTCGCATGTGCCCCGACCGGGCTTTGACCTTACAGACGACGGCCACGCCCTAGCGAGTGGCAGAACACGCTTTAGCCAGCTGGAATCCCTCAAGAACCACAGGGAGCCAAGCTGCCCTCCAGACCCAGACCCAGACCTCCGCCCTTAGAAATGTTACCCAAGAGACAAATGAGTTCCTCCGTTTCGTAAGTCACGGCGCTAAGGGGGGCTTTTTTGTTACAGCGCCTTAGCCCTTACCTTAACTAGCACAATGCTCAATACGCACTGAATAAATGAAATCTATTCTTCTGCAAATGCTGCGGGAATCTTACATTATTTCTCCAGCAGGACCGTACCGTGAGTGCAGGACCCCTATCTCTGTTTACCATCCCAAAGCATCTAAGTTGCTGCCAGATTCTTATTGAGTTGAATTAAATAGAAGAAAATCAATTCTGATGAGATGAGTCTCTTAGAGCAGCCATTTTAATAGTCTGCTTAAGGGGAGAGAAGGATTATCTCCCTAGACTGGTAAAAGTGAAAGAATTTAGGAAGTGTTTGAACCTCTTTGGATGAGGAGTTACAAGTGCCGAAAAAGTCAAGATGCACGACTAAGGTGAAAACGTCGTGGGTGACACTAGAAAATTTGCAGAGTTACAACCGGCAGAGCGTAAGCATTAGCACCACAGCTGAAGAGTCACGGGGGAGAAAGGGAACCCCTCTCTGTGGAGAGAAGCATCGTGCATCAAATTTAACAACGTCGCCACACCCACACCCACCCACACACACACACACACACACACACGTGCATGCGCACACGCACACACAAAACTCCGTTCTGCTGAGAACTCGTTAGTTACATCGGATGTGACATATGGGCGGGTAATACAGTCTGGAGCCTAGATTTCTTTAATTAACCAATAGCAATCAGGAGTGAGGGCAATTCCAGGGGAATGGTAATTGTCTGGAAGTTCTGGATGCCTGCAGGCTGAGCCTCAGGCCAGAAACCCAGCCAGCTCTGTCCCTGCGAAGAGCTCGGAGCCAAGGTCACGACTGCCATTTTAAGCAGGGTCTTTTTTCAAAAAGGTTGCGATCACAGCTGATTGTCGTGGGCGAGGATTTCTTCTGTGATGTGTACAACCTTGGGGGAGGGAGCGAGCTGTATGGGGCATCCCATAGTGCTACAGTGGGGGAACATAACAGCTTGCTGGGACTGTGGGGACCAGATTCTGCAGGTGCTGGGTGGTGGGTGACCAGTGCCTCGGGCGCTCAGTCTGAACTGCAGTTCCTCGGCTCAACAAGTACTTACTGTATAACAAGTGCCTCCCAGGCTTGAGGCCGGGGCTAGATGTTTCTGCAGCACTTTTAAACATTTGGGAAGAAATGCGCAACAACATTTTTTCATGTGGTGGGACAGATTGCCTTGTCTTCAGCTTGGTACATTCCACAGGACCTACCTCATGCTCTGGAGGGAAAAGGGGCTCAGTAAATGCCACATCGAATTTCAGTTCGTGGAATGATGCCAGCTAGACTTTAAAAAGTATTTTGATGTAGGGGCAGCTGGGCGGCTCAGTAGGTTAAGCGTCCGACTCTTGATTTTGGCTCAGGTCACGATCTCGGGGTCGTGGGAGTGAGCCCCGTGTCAGGCTCTGTACTGACAGTATGGAGCCTGCTTGGGATTCTCTCTCTCTCTCTCTCTCTCTCTCTCTCTCTCTGCCCCTCCCCTCCTCAAAATAGATAAATAAACTTAAAAAAAGTATTTTGGCATAACCTGATCAGAATGTCACGTGGATTTTTTGGCCTGTAGACTGGTGCTTTTTTAAAGTAAGAGAAGGGGCTTTTCCCTCTGGAAAATTGTTGAAATGGTTCCCTTACAATCCTGCTTACATTCTCCATTTGCTTGGCAAGCTCTCTTTTCCCTGATAATGCAAAAGTAAACAAACACCCGCCAGGCCACTCTCTGGATCATCACAAATTCCAAATAAGAACAGTCTGAATTAATGAGGTTTTTTATTTACTGTTCTAAGTGAAGTTGAAAGATAAACAGCTCTCATTTGTCTGGGCCCCGGGACAGTGAGCTCAGAACGTTCCCAGGCTCAAGTCAGGACACTTCACGTCACTGAGGAGGTGAACAGCCAGAGAGGAAAGCAATAAGGTGGCTCTGGGTCCCTGAACTTCCAAAAAAGCGCCTCAGGCATTCATTTGAACTTGGAAGGAGGTCGAGTCCTCATTCCTGTCACAGGCTGTGCTCTCTGGAAGCAGGGGCAGGGGCAGGGGCTCATGGGGCACGATGTCTGCTGGAGATCAACATCTGCGGAAGGGAAGGGAAAGGAAGGGAAGGGAAAGGAAGGGAATGGAGGGGAGGGGAAGGGAGGGGAGGGAGGGGGAGGGAAGGGAGCAGGAATGGGGGCCGGGTGGAGCTTCCGTGCGCACCTGACTAAGGCCGCACCAACCCAAGGGGGGTGCTCTGGGCAATATTTGCCCCTAGAAAGACTCCTGTCAGACGGAAATGTCTGGCCCTTTGCACCCCTGCCCACCCTCCCTGACTGCTCAGTTTCAGGATGTAGCCCACCTCGGACAAAGGCCTGACCTGGGGCCAGACAGCTCTTAGCAGCTGAGATGCTCCGGGAAGGAGCTGTCAGCTGGAGGCTGTCTGCCGACCACGTTCCTCGCAGTTGGGCAACGAGATCTCCCTTGAAGGGGGATCTGGGCAGTGCATCTCTGTCTGTCACAGGCCCAGAGGCAAAATTGGTTCTCAGAGCTGCCCCGGGGTTTCCTGAGCAGGCTGGCCCCGCAAGGAAGTCGGCTGTCTTTCCCCGCGTGGTTTCTTCCTCCTCCTGCCCTTCTTCAGACCCTTGTGCCTTTCTCCTTCTCTCCTTTGTGTATGATACTCATTTTAAAAAAGGATCGAACATCAGTTCATCGCTACAGGCACCGGGTATGAGCAGAGATCAGCACCTACCGGGCCCTGCTCTCAAAGAGCTTACATTCCAGAGAGAATGCTATTGAATCTTCAACAAAAGGAATCGGTTATTGATTTGATAGGCGTACGAAAGAGGCCTGGGCAATACGAACAGTGCGTGGGTACTAACTTGTGGCAGTGACCAGTGACAGCCACCACTCATGAGGTGTTTGCTGTGTGCCAAGCTGCGTATGCTGGCATCTGTTTCTCACAGTGAGCCCCCGAGGTGGGCGTGATTCCCACCCCCACGGAGAGGCTCACACGGGTTAAGTAAGCTGGCCGCCTTTACTTAGCTAGCAAGTGGTGGAGAAGGTTACGGATCCGTATCATAGAGTCGAGCTTCAGAATCCGTTGTCTTAACCTTTATGCTGAACTGCCTCTCCCGATTCTTTGATACAGCAAAGAGCTATTGTGACCACTTGGGATGGGCAGGAAGAGGTGGGACTGGCAGGCACACGGGGGACTGGCAGGTCCCCCGTGTTGCAGGACACCTCCCGGAGGAAGAGGGTTTAGAAGGATGAGCCGATGGGCGAGAGAAGAAAAGGGACATTGCGGGCACGACTGCTGCGTGAACAAAGCTTGGGAGCACTGTTCACAACCGAGAGGCAAGATTTGAGTGCAAATTGTTTACTTGGGAGATAATTCGAGAAAACACCGGTGGGAGAGTGGGAAGAGACAGGATGGGGAAGGCAGCCAACTGAGGGAGTGGTAGGTACCAAGATAGTTCCCAGTGTGGGCAACTTCAGGGCAATTCCTCTGGGGACCTGCGGGGGGCAGTAGAGCACACGCCTCAGGTATCTCAACCAAGGGGCAAGAGAACTGGAGGAATTATGTCCCAGAGGGGGTCAAGGGTGTGGGGGACGCTGATTCCGTGGCTCCTCCCTCCAGCCATCTGCACGGGGAGAGTAGGCTCCAGTGGCCAAAAGCCCTGCACGCAGGTGCTGGTAGTTGGAAGCCGGCCCACATGCACAAAAATGTTACGCATCCAAAGGGTCCGGTCGGGACACAGGCGGGGTGTGCTAGGAAACATCCTGGGGCGGGTGCAGGAAGTGGCTCCACGGGCCTCGCGATAGGTGGAATCAGGACCCCCAAATACGCCCACATCCGAATCCCCAGACCTGTGCGTATGTCGCCTGATAGGGCCGAAGGCACTTTGCAGATGGGATGAAGTTTAGGTTCGTGCAATGGGAAAGGTAGCCTGGATTGTCCAGATGGGCCCAGGGGAATCGCAAGGGGCATCGTACGTGAGGGTGTGGAGCAAGACGTTGGAGTGACGTGAGGAGAGGCCGCGAGCCAAGGAGTGCAGAGTGCAGGTGGCTTCTAGAAGCTGGAAAAGGGAAGGAAATGCATCCACCCCTCAGAGCCGGCAGAAGGAACCAACCCTGTCAGCACGTTAGCGTAAGCCTCGTGAGACTGACTTTAGACTCCGGACCTCCAGAACTGGAAGAGAATGCACGTGTGTTGTGTGAGCCCCACGACTGTGGTCATCTGTCACAGCAGCAGTGGAAAACTAAGGCAGGCCTCTTCTGTCAGGCCACCGCGTGCTCCGTGAGCACTTTGACTTTTCCATCGTCATCTTATATTTCTGTGGCACTTAAATTTAGAGAATTTTCCCTAAATTCTTGTATTTCTGTGGCACCTCGTGACAGCCCTTTGGGGTAGGTACGGAAAGTCTTGCCTCCATTTGTTCTGAGAAACCGACTCTCAGAGAAGCCAGCTCAGCACCTTGGTGGAGGGAAACGACCGTGTCCTCCATAGCCTTCTGCCCCACTCTTGGCTCTGCGTGGCCTGGATGCGGTGGGCCCTCTAACTCTGGAGCAGGCCTTCTGATTCTCGAAGCCACCCTCCAGCTGCAGCTCTGGCCAGAGCCTTCGGGCTGCTGCCTGGGCCAGGAAGACTCTCAGGCTGTCACCTCCTGAGTCCCCATCCTTGGGAACCGTGGCCTTGTCCTAGAGGGGAAGACAGCTGTGCTAGAAGCACTCTTAGGGATGGCCTTCAATGGAACAATTCCCTGAGCCCACCGCCCTTGACCTCCCATCTGCTGACCTTGTTATGAGTTCACAGTATGACAAGATGGGGATCTCATATTTTGGTCTCCTTCACATCACCCTAGGGTAGTGGCAGGAGGGGTAGAAATATTCCTGACTCTGCTACTAGTCAGCTGAGAGACCATGGGCAAGTTATATTACATCTCTGAGACCGAATTTCCTGATTAGACAGCCATTTCTTTTCTTTTCTTTTTTTTTTACTCTTGTTTTTTTGTTGTTTTTTTTTTTTTAATTTTTTTTAACGTTTATTTATTTTTGAGACAGAGAGAGACAGAGCATGAACGGGGGAGGGGCAGAGAGAGAGGGAGACAGAATCTGAAACAGGCTCCAGGCTCTGAGCTGTCAGCACAGAGCCCGACGCGGGGCTTGAACTCACGGACCGTGAGATCATGACCTGAGCCGAAGTCAGACGCTTAACCGACCGAGCCACCCAGGCGCCCCTACTCTTTTGTTTTTAATTCAATCCACATTAGTTAACATGTAGTGTCATAATGATTTCAGGAATAGAATTTAGTGATTCATCACCTACATATAACACCCAGTGCTCATCCCAACAAGTGCCCACCCCATGCCTGTCGCCCACCTAGCCCATCCCCCCACCCAACGCCCCTCCAGCGGCCCTCAGTTTGTTCTCTATATTTAAGGGTCTCTTACTGTTTGTCTCTCTCTCTGTTTTTATCTTATTTTGAGACAACCACTTCTGACTCACCTTACAAAAAGGCACAGTTGTGACTTAACTCTTTAGGGTGAGCAAAAGCTCACCACAGAGTGTTTTACCTGCCAATTGATAGGGCACTTAAAATTTCACCATTAGATATTTAGTTCCTTATGGAGATGAAGTTCTATTTTTCTTTTTTTTTTTAATTTTTTTTTAACATTTATTTTTGAGACAGAGACAGAGAATGAACAGGGGAGGGGCAGAGAGAGAGGGAGACACAGAATCTGAAACAGGCTCCAGGCTCTGAGCTGTCAGCACAGAGCCCGACGCGGGGCTCGAACTCACGGACCGTGAGATCATGACCTGAGCTGAAGTCGGACGCTTAACCAACCAAGCCACCCAGGCGCCCCGAAGTTCTATTTTTCAAGGGTCTCCTATTGAAATGAAAACAGACGGAGTGGTAGTTATACTTCAGGTTATGATGAGTTATCCCTTTAACCTGGGGTTATTGTATCGATCTTTCTAGGCTTGTCTTCTGCCTGTGTTTAGAGCATAGCCTCTTTGGTAGGAAGACGGAGTAGGCTCCTTATGAAGAGAGGTAAGGAGGTGCCGAAGAAAATCTTCATACTACCTTACAATCTGGTCCTAAGATAGTGTTTTTTTTTTAACGTTTATTTATTTTTGAGAGAAAGAGGGAGACAGAGTGTGAGCGGGGGAGGGGCAGAGAGAGAAGGAGACACAGAATCGGAAGGAGGCTCCAGGCTCTGAGCCGTCAGCACAGAGCCCGACGCAGGGCTCGAACTCACAAGCTGCGAGATCGTGACCTGAGTTGAAGTCGGATGCTCAACCGCCTGAGACCCCCAGACGCCCCGTGGTCCTTAAGCTAGTCATAAGACCAAAGCTCTGAATTCAGATCTGTTCTTAATGAGCGTTCCTTCCTAATCTGGCTTCATGGGACACGTGTTTGTAAACCCAAATGCCATTTTACAAACGCAAATGCCTATGTGTCTGAGGTGAAGAAGAGTCCGGGGAATACAATCTTCTGGTAAATCTGGGGTCCCCTCCCCTGCATTTCCGTACTTGAGGAGTCCAACTATAGAAGTAAGATTTAGTTGGTGCCATAGCTGGGGTCCCTCAGAAAACAGCCCGAGGCCAGCTTACTTGCTGATGCCGTCTGAGGGAGGTGACCCAGGACAACGGGAGAGAAGGGAGGCAGGGAAGCACGGAAAATCAAGGCAAGAGGGTGCATTTCCCAAGACGCACAGCTGATAGAGCAGTCGTGCTGGACATCTTCAAAGGAGCTGTGTGGAATCCTTTACTGGGCCACGTTATCGTGAGTTTGGTTTGAAGCAGCTAGTCTCTCGGCCCAAGGGCAACCCATCTGCTAAGTTATCAAAGCAAGCTCTGCGCGGAGCCTTCCTCCTCCTCCGGGGAACACGCCTGGGCCAGCCGGCTAGAGGAAGAAGCACGTAAGGAGCGCGGCCACGTCACCCCAGTCACACCAGGCAGAGCTGTTCCAGATCAGCCGACCACAAGCAGGCCCTCACACTTATGAGCCAGGGTCGGCCGAGCCATCCAGCTGACCCCCAGCTGGCTGCAAATGCGCGAGCAAACGCAGTGCGAATCAGCCGAGTGTAGCCCAGGGTAGCTGAAACTTGCAGCCCTAGGAATGAAACAAATGCTTATCGTTATATGCCACTAAAAATTTTCTTTGGAGGGGGAGGAATGTTCCACGGCATTATTGTGGTGACTGACAGAATGCCACCCACCCCAAGTTCGGCTCTCCTTCTGTGAATTCCCATTGGCTCTCTCGGTCCCAGTTTCTCGTTTGTCTCATGCTTTCATATACACAAGTGTTAGCCTCCCAGACCTGACTGCAAACTCTTGAGTGCCCAGGTTTACATTTCTCTGTTTCCCTACAGAATATTTAGCCACCATACTGAGCACACAGTAGACCTTCAAAACGTCGATGTGATTTCTAAGCTCACGCGGCATGGAGTATTTGCATTAATTTCCCGTGCCACTGCTATTTGATTTTTATTTTTTTTTTTAATTTTTTTTAACGTTTATTTATTTTTGGGAGAGAAAGAGAGCAGGGGAGGGGCAGAGAGAGGGGGAGAGAGAGGGAGAGAAAGCAAATCCCAAGCAGGCTCCCCATTGTCAGCATGGAGCCGGACGCAGGGCCTGAACCCACGGACTGTGAAATCATGACCTCAGCCGAAACCAAGAATCAGATGCTTAGCTGAGCCAGCCAGGTGCCCCTCTTTTATTGTATTTGTTAATTTTTTTTTTTTTGAGAGAGAGAGAGAGAGAGAGAGAGGAAGTGAGCACAAGCAGGAGAGGGGCAGAGAGAGAGAGGAAGAGAGAGAATCCCAAGCAGGCTCTTCGCCGATAGCCAAACTCATGATAACACGGCTCAGAGCCTGATGTGGGGCTCGATCCCTAGAACCGTGAGATCATGACCTGAGCCTAGATCAAGAATGAGACACTTACATGACTGAGCCACCCAGGCGCACCTATTTGCTTTTCAGAATATGAGCACCAGGAGAGAACTTAGGTACCAGCAGACTCAAAACGCAAGCGTCAGAGAGACTAAATCACTTGTCCGTGGCCACGTGGCTGGCTAGAACCAGAACTAGACACAGTGGCCAGGCTCCTGGATATGCTTCCAGTGCTCCTGCCGTCAGTGTCAGGGCCAGATCCCCAGTTGATCGACAGGGGCTGCCTGGCCACAGTGTGATAAGGATTCGGAACCTAGACCTGGGCGCGGTGGAAGAGAGTCCCGTGATCGATTAGCCACATCTTCCAAGGGTGAGGAAGACGTGAGTAGGGGGACGGATGCCCTATGGTCACCATCTCAGCTCCCTCCTGGCTTCCTACCCTTGCACGGGCCTCAGCTTAATGTCACTGCTTCAGGGAAGCCTTCCCTGATGCCCGCGATGAGGTCGGGTGCCCTGTCGCATGTTCTCACTCCTCTTACGTGTTCCCCTGGTGGCAGGGTGTTTCCCTGAATCTGCGATCCATCAGTGCTAAGACCTCCCAATATTTTATGTCCCAATCGGAAAAAAAAAAAAATACGCTACCATTTAAACTATGGCACGATGCTTTCATACCACTTACAATTTTTATTGTATAGTTATTAAAAGAGCACTTTTAAATTTATTTAGACAGATTTGTGTGCTATGGCGCTCTTGTGCAGAGGAAAATATCCCCAAAAGTAACTGGCTGAGGTAATAATCCTTAACCTTCTTCACATGGAGAAGTTGAATATTCGGAATAACTTTGTGACTCAGAGCCACTGAGGCCTGAGTGCCTCCGCTCAGCGTGGGTGCCACATTGTCACCACCGGACCACCCATCGCCCCTCTGTCCCCGGCCGCTAGTTCGTGTCGCCAGGCCCCACGGCTACTCGTGTCGACCAAGGGCTCTGACGCACCCTCACACATGCCATCTCCGTGAACGTCTCTTCAGGTAAGGGGGCTGGAGTTACTTTGCTCCCCAACTTGTAAACGTGGCTTTTGAGGCACGGAGCCGGGAAGCCCCTCGGTCAAGTTTATAAGGGAAAGTAATGGGCAGAACTGGCACAAGGCCCTAGGTAGTCTGGTTCCTGGTAAACTGAATCGCAGATTCACGGTCACACTGTACGTACAAGGGTCAGTGCCTCTTCTTGCAGCGGGATACACGACACTCGTGACACGTCAGCAGAGGAGAGAGACCCCAAACATAAATGAATACGATGCAAGAGGATGGCCAGCGAATGCCAGGGTACAAGCCCATGGTGTTCTGGAGGAAGAGGGGTGGGACGTGTTCGTTCGACTGAAGGCATCTGGGAAGTCTTCGGGGGGGGGGCATCTGAAGGTTGCGACGGAGCGGCGTCCCCCTGGGGAGGGGCCAGCAGAAGCCACAGGTCGAGGTCTGCAAGTGTAAGGTGCATCGTCCCAAGAGCGGGGTGTTTGTTTCAGCCAGAAAGTAAAGAAGCAGTCTGACTTGTATTCTGTGGGAGGAGGGGGGTCCCTGGATGTTTTGCCCAGGGTCCCCCTTCAGAACGACAGCTTGTGGGCAGTGTACAGGATGACATGATGGGGGCCAAGGAACCAGGTAGAAGGCCATTGCAGTGGCCCCGATGAGAGGTTTTGAGGGCCCGGTCTCGGGCAGGACCAGTGGGAATATAAACAAAGACCAATCGGTATGCGGCACACTGCGGAGGGAGACCCAGGGGACTATATGGTTCTTCACGGGGTGACCAAGGCGGGTCAAGGGGCAAGAACGGGGAGCAGTCGAACAAGTCCGTCCGTATGTCAGAGTCCTGATGGCCGGGGCCATCTGGGAGGAGGCGTCACGTGCGGTGGCTTGTGGTGTGGCTGTGGACCAAGGAGAAGGGGCCAAGGGGCCAAGGTTGGGAGTGGAGTCACCGGCACGGGGCTCAAGGTTCTTATGTCAGTTGGTAAGACCACATGGGGTCAAAATTCCTCCCAGAGACAACCCCATCTCTCCAGAAGTTTGCCATAGCCACCCACCATCCCCGCCCTGCTGGAATAGATCAGTCCTTCTTTCACGGGCTACCAGATAAACCAGTTGGCTTGCACCCTGCGGCTGTGTTCCGGGGAAAAAAGAAGTCACTTCTCATAGTAAAATCCTATGCACTGGAAAATATCAAAATGAGTATCTGGCTCGTTACAAAAGTACCTCCAGACTCCGCTGCGAAACAAGACAGTCACATCAGAAGAGAGGGCAATGCAGAAAGCTAAGGTGACTGAGAGAAGCCCCCCCTCTCCCGCCCCACCCGCGTCCCAGGCTTTCGGTGTGGAGCCGAGCGCAACACACAGATTGTGCACTCTCTCTCTCACACGTGCACAGAGCAGCGGTTCAATTTGCTTAAGCGACATGTGTTTGTCATGTGACTCCTTTGCATTTACACAAGGCTCTCTGATCAGGTGTGGAAGGTTGTAGAAGCACTAGAGAATGCAGGCCCTGCCTTTGAGAAACTCATTTTAAGTGAGGCTGGCCCAAGAAGTCATGATGTAGACCAGCCCCAGGGTTACCTGGTGGTGGGCAGGAGATTTGCATTTTGCTCTCCATTTCCAAAGGTGTTGGAGAGTTTTATAGAGGCCCAAAGACTGTGATTTTATTGGGGGGAACGGGTTAGAAGGTGAGTATCGATCTGGTTCACTAAAGAAAAAGACAAGTTAGAGCCACAGAAAGGAGTGGAGAGGGTGCTCCAGGTAAAGGGAACGATGTAAAGAAAGACACAGAGCTTAAAACCGATTGTAGTAGCACGTTGGAGCACAATTAATGTATCAGAATCATGTTCCATTGCAAATCAGAAAGTGTCCAAGTAGCAACAGCTTAAGCAAATAGGAGTTAGTTTCATAGAACAAGAAATCTACAAGTTGGCCGTTGCTTGTGTTGGTTCAGTCACTCAAAGGTGTCAGCGATGGAATTTCTGCCACTTTCTTGGCCTGTCCCTCATGGTGGTCCCAAAATGGCTGCTTAGCTCCAGCCATCACCTCTGTATCTGCATTCAAGATAGAAGAAAGAGGGAAGGTGATGCCAGCTGTTTTAGTTCGGGCTGCCCTGCAAGCAGAGCCTGAAACAAAGACTAGAGTTCACCTAGTTTATTTGGCAACTGATCCTTGGAAGCAGAAAAGGAAGCACGGTGAGCAAAAGAGGAAAGGCAAAAAGATAATATAAAGGTGCGCTAAGGAGGTTGTTGCCTTGGGTAACGGAGGCTCAGTTCCACCTGGACCTCCAGAGACCTGTACACAATGCCTCCCAGAAGTGTACCCCTGAAGGACAAGTGGCTGGAGCATGTACCCCGCACCCAGGCCCTGTCTGCTGGTGGAGGGTCAACTCCAAGGGCATGAACCCCACACCTCCAGGCTTTGCTTGGGTGCAGGCCCAGCATCGGGGCAGCCCTGGAGCGAAGAGCACGGAGATGCACGGTTCGCACTTGAACGTGGACGTCGTCTTGGTGAAGTGAGTGCAAACAACTCGAAACTGCCCGCCGTCTCACTGTGGCAGCTGAGGCTGGGTTCGGAGGTGGGCCGAGGGCATGGGTCGTGGGGCGCTGCAGCCGTCTGCCACAGCAGCAGACCTCCCTCCCGGTGTCTAACTGGCCTGAGCTGCAGCACTTGGCCACTGCTGGCAGAAAGGGAGGCCGGGAAGTGGGCATCGCAGCCCCTGCAGCCTCTAGGATAGAGGCGGGAAGGGAACAAAGCCATTGCAAGGGCCATTGACAGGAAAATGGTAAGACGTCAGATCCTTACACGTGAGAAAGGAACTGAGTCCCGGGTCGAGCGAGGAACTTGCCCGCCCAGCCGCGTAGTTGGGGGCAGAGCTGGGGTGTGAACCAAGCTTTGGAGACCTTTCCACTCTCTCCGTAAGACCCCTCAGGCTGCAGGAGAATGTCTGGCCCGGAAAGCTGTTTAAAACCAGGAAGGAAAGAAAAGCAAAAGTCCCCTGCATCGCTAAGGTGGCGTCTGTTGTCACAAGACCTGGAACAATAAGCCTGGACCCTTGGACTTGCTCCAAGGGGCGATGGGGAGCCATCGTAGAATCTTAAACAGGAGCGTGGCGATTGGAGTTGCGCGTAGGTAGATATTATATAAATATAAGGGTTATTTCTCCGTTGATTGCGGCTGCTGATTCAGCCAAGGGGAAATGGAGTTCTGGACGGGCTCGCACCTCCAGCCGGCACTGCAGGTGCTGTTGAGGCGAGGCGCAGGCTGCTGTCTGACATTCTCAAAAGGCCCCTGCTCTCCCGAGAACGGCTTGATGCTTATTGCTAATAACAAGGCTGGCAGCCGGCTGCAGCTTTCACTCAAAATTCTCCAGCTTTCAGTAATCAAAGCCAGGCCTGGGTGGTTCCCTGGCCCTAGAATTTCCTTTATTTTTGAACATGGGGAGAATAAAAAGAAGTACAAGTTGTTTTATAAGACAAGTGCGGCAGCGATTTCAAATAGGCATTTAGGCATCTCTTAGGGATTAACATCAGGACTCATTTAAAGGCTTGGAGTGTTAATAAGGATGAGATGTATTTATTTTTCCCCGGGTTCTTTTTAGGAATCCCTGGGCAACGTTCTGGAATTGATCTGCGCTGGTTCGGGTTTCATGCATCCCCCCATTTTCCATGCTGACTCTCCCACCCCTCTTTTGACTGAGCTGCACCTCCTGGTAACTTGGAGAAAGCGCCCCATCCGGGGCGCGCAACTGGGCGTAATTGGTACGCGGAAATGCTGTCCGTTGGGTCGAGGCAGTCTGGCAAACAAAATGGCCTTCTTTTTACCTAGGGAATCTGGTTTGAAAATTGGACATTAAGTTACACTTCTAATTGAAATGAATTTGATGGTTTCGGAACAGTCCCCAGTGATCCCAGCCCACATCATAAAAACCACCATAGGCAAATTGGCACCATTCAGCCTGGGCTCAAACAGGCTAGGGAGTAAAAGAAGATGTAAATTGAATTTGTGGTTGCTTTTATCTTCAGATGGACAGGCTGAGGGGAGCTTCCAGAGGAGAATTCTTGGGTCAGATGACATCGTCTTCCTGACAGTCTGGGAGACAGTGTGGTGTAGTAGGGAAGCCCTAGGTTAAGAATCTAGTCTTGTCTCTGCCAGAATTGATGTTGTGTTCTTTGGTGAGTCGTTGAAAACAAACAAACAAACAAAGCTTTCCATGCCTCAGTTTCCTCCTTTGCAAAATGGGGATGATGGTATCACCGCGGCTCACGGGTCGGTATCGGGTTCGGTTCGGGCATCGAGTGGTTCACGCAATGGCCCGAGGCAGCCCTCAGGACCCGGGGCTCCTGACGGATGGACGAACATACGCTTTCCACTCCGCCAGCTGACACCCAGAGGACAAAGCTGCTCATCCTCCCGTGAAACTTAGGTGTGAGGTAGATGAGCTCAAAGGACGGGGACAAGACAAGACAGTGAGCACACCCAAGGGTGGACAGTGCCTTCCATTGCTAAGGGTCCCTGAATCACCTCACTGTCCACATCGCACGGCAAGGTCACGCGGCTTAGCCAAGGTCACACAGCTAGTATCGAGTAGAAATGGCATAGGCCAAAGCCCGTCGTCCCGCTCTACCGTGGTTTTAATGACTGTTCTGAGAGGAAATGGCGAAAATAAATAAGACTCGGTCCCAGCTTTTGAGAAGTTCGCGGTTTAGCCACAGAGGTGATGGTGTACACGGAAATATGTGTGCACAAGCAGAGTGAAGATCTGAGAAAGCATAAACACAATTACCTTTAGGGAGTAGAAATGAGGCGAGAGAGGGGGCGGAAGGTGAGCGTATTTGTCAGCTATTGCTATCATAACCAACAATCCCGAACCTCAGTAACTTGGAACGGTTCTTACTCACTCATCTGCAGGTTGGATGTGGGTTGCCTGATGTGGCCTGGACTCTGCCAGGAGGCCCTGCTTTGGGTGGGGTTCAGGTCTGTGGTCATGAGCCAACTAAAGGGGCAGCCGTTTCTGGGGGAAGCTCCTCTCGTGGTAATGGCAGAAACACAGCAGGGGAAGTGAAACCACAGGGGCATAGGTGCTCGGTTCATTTTTCCTAACATCTCATTGGCTGTAGCAGGTCACATGGCTAAGCCTCGACTTCAAGGGACAAAGCAAAGGGTAGGGAGGGACACCGAAAGGGTGAAGAATTGGGTCCGGTAATCTCATCTACCCCCAGACAGCTGCAGTTTTTACAGCAAAATATCTGCATTATTAATTTTTAAATGATAAGTCTGTATTATTTTTTAATATAAAATCCCAATTAAAAAAATACTACCATGCAAAACCCATTCCGGGAAGATTAGAATAGCATTCCCTGGGGGGACACAGCCCAAGGTGACATTTCCCAGCCCATCTCCTATACGCCAGTACACACACACACACACACACACACACACACACACACGCACACACACTGTAATCCAGTGGTTGCTATAACATAAGTGTATCCCCAGTGCAGTGGGAGCCCGTATGAGAGGTATTTTTCATTCATTCGACAACTGTCCATTTGGTATCATTGTGTGCCTGTGCTTTGGAAACAAAGGGAAAAACAAAACCAGTCAGATCACCGGCATCATGGGACTCAAAAGTCTAGCAGTGAAAATACTCTGAGCAAGTCCAACTGGAATGAATTCTTGAAGGAGGGACGTGGAAGCTATAGAAACGAACAAGAGGAAAACCTCGTGTAGACTGAGGTTCTGGCAGAGATTCCTAGGGGTTGCGGCCCAATAATTTTCCTTTATTAATAGTCAAAATCCCAAATTTTAACCGACCAGTTGGGTACTCAGGATAAAGACGTTTCCCAGCGTTCCTTGCGGCTAGCCATGACTGCTAAGTTTTGGCCGATAGACACAAGTGCCCTTAGAGGGAGGAGGCATACCATTCTTGGCCCCTCATTTTTCCTGCTGGCTCGAATACGAACGTGAAAGCGAGGGCCCCAGCAGCCATCTTGTTTACATCGCTGTCAGGTTGAGCTTCTGTTACTCGTAGCTGAAATTTGTCCTAACAGATAAAGGGGTTCAGGGGCAGACCTCCCTGCAAAAGTGAAATTAAGCTGATACCTGAGTGATGAGTGGAAAAAAGCCTAGGTTTGTCTGTTCCAGGCAGAGAGAAGAGCGTATGCAAAGGCTCGGGGGTTGGAGGACGTGAGAGTTTAGGGCAGGTGTGCAGGGGAGGGAAAGGGAAGGTCAAGGATTGCCCTCATAGGATTCCATCTCTGTCACTCACCCACCCTTCTGCTCCTTCCTCCTTCCCCCATCCTTCCCTCCCTTCTCCCTCTCCACCCGCCTCCCTCCTTCTTCTCCTTCCTTCCTTTCTTCCTTCCTTCTTTTTGACAAATATTGGCTTCAGTTCCTACTACACAGCTAGGCAGTGTGCTAATAAGCACTGGGCACATACTCTCACGGAGCTGCCGGTCTTTGGGAGGGACAGCTATTAACTGGAGAGGAGGGAGTGACGGCTGCTCATCTGTGCTCCCCAAAATGGGAACCCTGGTCTCGGAGCTCCTTATCGGAGCCTGCTTCCTGGAGAACCCACCCCGAGATAGGCCTCAGGGCAGGTGAGAGCTTGTCACACTCACCAGAGAAAGTGCAGGAAGATCTGCGTGTCTGGAGGACGGGGAGTGGAGGGGCAGTGGTTGGCGAGGAGACGTGATCTAGAACACCATATATGACCTGAAAGGTTTTTACAATTCCCTCCGATGGCCGCACGGGTTGGGGGAACCGTAATACCAGTCGTAAGAAGCTGCTGTCGGTCAGGGGGAGAGAAGGGGGCTTTATCTGGTGCGGTGGCCGTGGGAGTGGAGAGCAACGGACAGACCCTCCATGTCCTCGGTGTTTGCGGAAAGAGAGTCATCAGCCCTCAGTGCCTGGCTCGACCTTGGAGGGAGGGAGGTGCTGAGATGATAAGTATCGGGGACAAAAGATTTGGGGGGTGAGAATCACGAGCCCCGTTGTGGACGGGCGGATTTAGAGACCGTTGAATGTCCGAATCTGCGGTCAAAGACCGCTGTGGCTGTGAGATAACGCATTTGGAAGTCGTCATGCCAAGCCCTCCAAAGCTTCGAAAATCTCATTTCCTTCTAGAAAATCTTCTCACGTGGACAAGAGACAGAGTGTGGTCTGGACTTGCCCAGCCCTGCCCTTTCCGCCTCAGGGATTTCAGGTTGCTGACGCTCCCTTAGCCCTACCCTTAGCCTCGTCCTCCGGCCGAAGTGCCCTTGTCTGATGAGTCTTTCCTAGAATTGCTGTGCGCCCCACCCTTATAGACGAGCCCCACGCCCACCCGCACCGTATTGGGCATCAGCTGCTGCAGAGGAGCAAGGGGTATCTGCCCCAGGGCAGCCCAGGGACCTGAGAAGGCTCTCGAAGCCTACGCCTAAAACACTCTGCCTGCTAATATCTGGATTGTGCGTTGTAGATACGCAGTAAGAGCGTGTGGAAGGCAGGAGGTCATTTTATCGTTGGGTTGCCCAGTCGGCGTGTCTGTCGTAAAGCCCATCTCTTCGATTTTCCAGGCAAGTCCTTGTCAAGTGGAAGTTCCTCCCCTAGAAGTAGCTTGCCGCAGAGCGGAGAGCGTCGGAACAGAGGCCCGTCTTTCTCGTCTGTGAGAAGCAGGGTGACAGTCCCCATGCCGCACAGCTTACAACAAGCAGAAGACTCCAGCCCAGAGATGCTTTTGCCTTCACAGGGGGACGGTGGGCTTGCACGCCATTAACCCCACCCCACCCCGAGTCTTGTTCGTGGAATGGAATAATCCCAGTTCCCCTCGTTTTTCCTTAGATACGAGGTTTTGCAACAAAACATTTGATGCCTGCTGGCCTTGGCAATTGGCATTGATTCAGAGATAACACGCAGTATGCTAGACATTTGTCACACTTGGGCCACGTGCACGTCTTTCCTCTTTTGCAGCCCACTATTTTGCTCGCGGGGAATTTCCTCTTCCTGGGCGCGTTCCGGGGGTGGGCGGGCAGTAATCAAGGGGCCCGCCCACTCCCTGTGGAAGCCACCGGGTGCTCTCCTTCACTACCCTCCTCCATTAAAAGGCGGTCAGGTGACCTAATCTTCCGGGAGGACCTTGAACGGGGAGCGGGGGACATGAAGCCGAAAGAGCGCTTGGCGGTAGACCCATTTGCCCCAGCAGTCGGTGCCTTGTCCCGACCTCCATGGCACGTGCTGCCAAGCCGGGCTCCTGCCTGCCTTCATTGATCTAAGCTCCCAATATCGTGCCATAGCACCCCCTTTGGCCCACCGTAGCCGGGAGTCAGTTTCTGTCACTTGCGACCACAAAATTTTGAACCGATAGATGCAGTTTCTGAAAGGGGCATATGTTATCATTAATACCCAGCATTACTGAAGAGGGAGGACTAATTAGTGCAAACCCTCTTACTTCCCCTATCCGTGGGGCGGTCCACAGAGGATTTATTCCTGAGCCACTAATGAATTTTGCAACTGTCACAAAACAATGCAAATAAGTAAGACCCACATCTGCTGAACACCATCATGAGGTCAAACTGTGTGTAAATAAATGCTTGCTTCAAGGAGAGGGTAAATCCTAAGGTGAGGAGTGACAGGGCTTTGTTTGCATAAACCCAGCAAGGTATTATGGGTAGGATATTAATTAAATCATGCTCCTGGGCCTCACGGAGCCCCAGCTCAACGGCTTCAGCTTGTTGACAAACCGAACGCAGGGCCCCCGGAGAGAGCACTAACATTTTGATGAACAGGGTTTGTTGGGGGTGATGTTTCCTACCTAGCATTTTAATATCATTTTTGATGCTTTATCTGAGCAACCGGGAAAGGATGTTGAGATAAAAGAGAGGGGCAAACATCACATGTCCGGAAGATGAACTTTTCCATCTAATACTGGTCCACGGGAATTGCTTCCTGGGAAGGAGTTTTGGCTGCCCCCACCCCGCCCCAGGCCTTCCCTGTGCGCTCCCCCATTATACCATCTCGCCTCCAACCCGTCCCCCCGACCCCCGCGGGGAGGACATCTGGGAATAATGTGGAAGGTGCTTCCGGTTTAAACGAAGTTTTCATGCTTCTGATAGTCTGCCCAAGACCCCTTCAGTCTGTCGTTTTGGTCTTCCTTCCTTTCATTTTCAGGTTGACACAAAAGGACTCATCTGAGCTGGAGCGGAACGTTGGTCATCGAAAGGCTCTCTGTGGCCACCAGATGTACTCGCTCTCGGAGAGACGCGGACCGGGTACGTTCAGGCTCCTTGTAATTGACTAATGACCCCGGTCCACCCATCCCAACCATTCCCCGCCTTCATTTGCACTACATGGCCTCTTTCAGCTCAAAATTTCATGCTTCATTTGAGGATTTGAAAGCCTCTTTTATCGGAGAATATGCAGACAAATATGAACTAATTAATGCTCCCACTGTCCCCCCCTGCCCCGGGAGGATGCGTTCGTCCCGTGACCCTCCGGCTTCCCTGGCATTCCCTGACTTGGGCTGATGTCCGGCATAGGAGGTGTCACTGCTGTGCTCCCTCCCTCGCCCCACCAGCCCCAGCCGGCAACGCTCAACCCTGTTTCTCCCAAAATGCATTAAGAATCTGCCCACTTCATGCCGTCTCCACTCTCCCGGCTGGCCGCTTGCCTTGACTACAGAAGCAGACCTCCGCTTCTTCCCTTGCCCCTCCATTCTGCTACCCAGTTCTGTACCCAGCAGGTAGAGGGCGATTTGTACGACGGACATAAATCTGGAAATGTCACTTCTTACTTCTTCTCCCTGTGGACCCCTGCCTGCTATCCCCAGCCTCCTCCAACATGGATCTTTTGGTTTCTCAAACACACCACGGTCTCTCCTGTCTGAAAGCTTCTTCTCACTTGGTCCCCTCTGCCAATATTTGGACCGGGAAGTGCCCAGTGATGGCCGATCTCCTCCATGAGCTTAAAGTCTAAAGAGGTATTCTAAGCCTGAGTTTTAGGGTGACTTTAGGGGGCTCGTGTTTGAGGACTGTTGCTACCTGATCTTTGTAATTCATATTGGCAGGTGTCTCTCAAGGCACCAGAGATGGCTTTGTAGGTACTTTCCAAACAGAACTTGAGATTCGGTGTCTGGTGAGGTCCTGTTTCCGGTTCATAGATGGCCGTCTCTTTGCTGTTTCCGCACATGGTGGAAGGGGTGATGGAGCTCCACCCTCGTCACCTAGTAGCTTCCCAAAGGCGCCACATCCTAATGCCATCATATTGGGGGTTAGGCTTCAACATACAAATTTGGGGGGGGGCACAGACAGTCTGTAGCAGCTCCATATCACCTACATTCTTAATTCGTAATGACATAAAATTACTCACACGTTTAGGGGCGCCTGGGTGGCGCAGTCGGTTGAGCGTCCGACTTCAGCTCAGGTCACGATCTCGCGGTCCGTGAGTTCGAGCCCCGCGTCGGGCTCTGGGCTGACGGCTCAGAGCCTGGAGCCTGTTTCCGATTCTGTGTCTCCCTCTCTCTCTGCCCCACCCCCGTTCATGCTCTGTCTCTCTCTGTCCCAAAAATAAATAAACGTTGAAAAAAAAAATTAAAAAAAAAAATTACTCACACGTTTAATGATCAGTTTCTCAAGTCACAATCTGGTTTTATATTCAATCTCTTCTTTCCACACCAGTAGCAATATAAGAGGCATGTAGGAATTATTTATTCTGTGACTCTGTACTGTCCTCTCCAAACAGCTCCACACCTTTAAAAGCCCCCCATCAGACATTGATGCTGGACGCTATTCCTTTAAGGCAGAAAGCAACCTGCTAATGATCTCTGTCTACCCTGGCCAACACGGTACCCCCTGGCTACATATGACTATTTAAATTTGAACTTCAGTAAATTAAAACTAAACCCAATTCAAAATTCTCTTCCTCAGTCTCACTAGCCACCATTTCAAGTGCTCAGTACCCACCGGTGGCCAGTGGCTTCTGTATCATGTCAGACAGCACAGGTAGAGAACGTTTCTGTCGTCACTGAAAGTTCTGTCGGATGGGGCTGGGAGAGAAAGAGTACAGTCTGGCCTTGCCATTTAGCACATGACCTAGGGCATGTTTCTTCACCTCTCTGAGCTTCCTTCCCCTTTCCTGTAAGATGGGGATCATCCTAACCGCCTCACAGTGATTTTCTGTGTGAGAGAATCGAGGAAAGCAATGTTGGGGGGCAATGCCAGCAACCCGTCAGTGACCTGGTTCTCATGTGGAGGTGATTCCTAGGTTCTCCCAAAGGGAACTTGCTCCTCAGCACTCAACCCTGAGAACCACTTCAGTTCTTCTCACCAGCATCCCTCCCCTACTTCCTACCCATCTGTGGTCCCCATAGCTGTTGGGACTGTGTTGTGCCTCTTGCCTGCTTTACCAGAACCGATTCCCCGGTCTCCCTGTCTGTAGCATTTGGCTTGGGTGTTCTGTGAGCAGCGCCCAGCCCCAGTCCTGGGCTTCCCACTGTTTCCATCGCATCTCCCCAACTCCCACACCCACCCTAACTCAGTGTTGTTGGCCTTCCTTGGCTCCCAGGAAACTCGGTCACCCCCACCATGGAGGACTGGGCCCAACCTTGGTTCTTGAGAGTGCTGCAGACACTTGGAGGTGTGACCATGACACCCATTCAGCCCCTAGATCAGGTGGCAGCAACTTTCTCTGAGAATGTCCCAGGCTCACCCTCGGTTGTCCTCTGCAGTCCCATTAGGACTTGCGGAACATGCAGCCATCTTGTACAGCACCAGGGAGTCCAGGATGGCTCCACATGCTAACCCGATTGCATTTTTCTCTCTGTCAACCTGCGGCCAACTCTGTTTTTCAGAGACGATGGCACCGGTATATCCCATCCCACATGCTCTTTTTACAATGTGAAGTTCACACTTGTTCTTCAAGAAGTGGGGCCCGTGTCCCCATGGGAACGCCCATGATTAAGGCAAACGTGATGCTGTGTGACTTCTGAAGTCCTAAAAAAAAGCATACAGCTTCCACCTGGGTCACCCTTGGAATCCTGCCACCGTGTTGTGAGGAAGTCCAACTCCCATGGAAAGGCCACATGTAGGGGCCACATCCCCACTGAGCTCCTAGGTGATAACCAGCACCAAGTGCCAGACGTACGAATGAGTGAGGCTTCATGATTCCAGACCCCAGTTTTCAGCCTCTCCCAGCTGCTCCTTCATGGAACAGAGAAAAGCCGTCCCCATCATGCTCGGCTTAGATTGCAGATTTGTGAACAAAACTTATGGCGTTATTTTGAGCCACTAAGTTGGTAGGTGATCTCTATTATATAGCGGTAGATAATCAGAACGCTACCCGAGCAGACGGCACTGCCATTCTTACTCTGCTGCTATGTATATGGCTATAAACAGGTGCCTTGGGGCCACCCTGCCTGACAGTCTCCACACTCGAGTTCCAAATGGGGAGCACAAAAATCCCACTGTCACTGATATTCTCCTTAACCATGTGCTTTCTCTCCCTCTCTCTCTCGTCCCCTTCCCATCCTCCATCTGGGAGGAAGGGGCAGATGTTTCTCTTCCTGTCTGGAAGGAATTTTCCTCATAACAAAACCTCTTCTTCCCGAGAATCATATGCCTCTCCACTTCTTTGGGGCCATAATGGCAGACGGAATGGCTGGGAGAGACACTGATGTACCCATAAAAGAAGGTCCAAAGACACCCAGCCTGCTATACAAGAATTCAAATAAGTTACTGACCTCGTTACAGAGTCACCATGTGATAGGCACCATCAAAGGGGGATAGCACACCATGGAAGGCAGAGGAGACAGACACACCTGCATGATTTTCTGTCTGAAGGGTTCTAGATGTTATAGATACATTGTATAATAGCAGAGTACCGATATAGAAGCCCAGACCCACAAAAATGCCTTAATCTTATGGCCCAACTAAGACGTATCTGTAGTATATTCTCCACATGCCATGGGAATACTTTCTTCACTTTTCGTTCAATTTCCATACATTGAATTCTCTTCACCAGCAGGAAGCCCAGATATGTGGAGTTTCCTCCCTTGAATGAAATCTGCAGTAATTTCATCTTTGCTGAGAACAAGTTCATCCTCACAGTGAGTTGTCCCTTCACAGTTCTATGGATGTGTGGATTTATCCAGAAGTAACCCCATTTGTATGGCCTCATTCATGTTCTTTGCCCTTAACTTGTTAATGATGCTATGTTTTAGAATTGGCGGAAAACTTCAACCGTGGGGTAGTGGGTGCTTAATATTGCGACTGCCTGGTGCCTGTTGTCTAAAGATTGCCCACCTCATTCACACACAGGGTTTGCTTCCAACACACTCAGCTGCCATGTTGTTTCCGCCTGGCTCCACTTCCCTGACTATAGCTGGTTTGCCCAGAGGCAAACACGTGATGAAAACACATGAGCCAGGTTCTCTGTCTTCCAAATATAAATGGAGACATTCAGAAACTGGAAGTTAGTTGTTGAGTTGCGTTAACAGTAGAGTTCTGGAAGTTTTAAGGTGGAGGAGGCAGTGAGCGCTCACATCCAGACCGTTGCCGGGAACCAAGCCGTGGCCCTCCATGGTTACCCAAAGCGTTGTTGTGGATGCTCTTCTCCCATAATCCACACTGATAATAGATATGACCATCAAGTCCCTGGGTTGACAAATGGCCTGGCTTAGTTTGGGTCCCTCCCAGAAGCAGATCCTAAGCCAGGGATTTGAATAGAAGCGGTTTATTTGGGCAAGGCCCCCTCTGTCTGACCTTCCCTCACTCGCACGTTCTCTGTCTCTGTCTCTCTCTCTCTCTCTCTCAAAAATTAATAAACGTTAAAAAAAAAATTAAGGAAAAGGAATTGGCCCATGTGGGGCGCCTGAGTGGCTCAGTTGTTTAAGAGTCTGACTCTTGATTTCAGCTCAGGTCATGGTCTAATGAACGATTAAGATGTAGGGTCGCCAGCTACCTGCTGCGTGACCTTGGCCAAGTCACTGTTCCTGAGCCTGTTCTTCCCTGTAAAATGGGAAGAACACCTACCTCAGCGGGTTTCTATGGAGATTAGGAACGGTGTATATGTTGAAGTCTTTAATGTAGATATTTGGAGGCTCGATTCCACCAGGACCTCCGAGAAATACAGAATGCCTGCTGGACTTACCTGCCAGAAACACAAGGCTGGGGTTTTATTCCCCATTCGTTGAGTTGAGCGTATACCCTCAGTAGAGTTATCTCCCCCACATTTCTGGGCTTTGCTTCCTGACCGAGCAGGTTCCCAGGCCTTGCTTGACGAAGGCCTTGAGGCAAAAAGAAGAAAAATGTAGGGGTGCGTGCCACACGTCTGAGTCGAGACCCTATTTCAGCTCATGCTCTGTCTCTCTCAACAATAAACATTAAAAGAAATTTTTTTTTTTAAATATCTGCTATCTTATAACCTTCCAAACGGCCATCGTCAGAAAGGTGAGCCTACCAGGTGTTGATGAGGATGTGGCAGCTTTTCTGCAAAGCGCTCTGATTCTGTAGGGTAGGTGGCCCCTGCACCACGATCTAGTGACCTCCCTGCCAGGTGCAGAGCCCAGAGGAACGGTCCCATGTGCAGGTGCAGAAAGACATCTTTATAAAAATGTTGCCAGTTGGGCTGCACCTGGGTGTCGCGCCTTAGAGGAATGTCCACCTAAGGTGGATGTCCAGGATGACGCGCCACACCTCAGAAAGAAGCAGCCCCCTCAGTCAACACGCAGCCAGTTGCCTAAACTAGCAACCCACTCACAGAAAGGCGTTGACTATGTTACCTGGAGGCGCGCCCGTGGAAGGACCCATCCCAAGCACCCAGAGGGAGGCCCGGGTGAGGGGCAGCGGTAGAGGGGCGGGTTGCCGGTGATGGGAGAGGCGGGGAAGGAATAAGACGCGAGCGGAGCCTTACCTGGCCCGGGGTTCATTATGTGCTATGAACCGGGGAGTATGATTAACCACCTCCTGGTACCTGGAGTCCTAAATAGATTTTTTTAAGTAAATAAAGTGCCTGGAACACAGTAGGTGTTCAATAAATGGTTGCTGAGAATGTGGCTGCAGGGACAATTGAGCAATTTTCCACAAACAAGAACGCATGACATCTCCCCCAGAAACTAGAAGGGCGGGAAAGGAATGGCTTTTTCCACTCTCTGCCTCCTATCGGGGCGGGGGAGGGGGGGGGTTAATATTGGGTCATCGGACCCCTAAGGAGGCCTGTCAATTTGAATTGGGAAAAAAAATCACATATTTATCTTCACTAACCTCTGACTGCAATTTAGCAAGTCCACAGTTATATTAGTAGTATCTATGAGTTTATCACCAAGAGAAATCATGGATATTTTTATATCACATTATAGTTGTTGCAGGTATCTTGAAATATGCTTAGCACTACTTGGAAATTATGGTAGTTATTAGACCCGCCACTAGATCATATTTAATGCCTTAATAAATGTGCATTTATCACATATCTGGGCTTTTTAAAAATATTTTTATAACTGTATTTCAACATAACAGGTTTCCTTTGTGACTTTCTGTATTTCACTTTACGTACTTAACGCTATTATCCTGAGACAAGGTCGGTAGATTTCACCACGTGTCAGAGGGGCTGTGGCACAGCAAAGGTTAAGCCCCTCTCAGTACGCTTTATCTTCACCTCCTTGCGCCAGAAACGTGGGAAAATCCACGATCACGACCTTCCTCTCTCATCCTCATGGACACGAATGAGTTAAAGGGTGGCCTGAGCACCGTGGTGTCATCCAGCTGGTGCCGGTGCCAGAGTGACTACTGTGGGGACAGGGGAGGCGCGAGCAGAGGGGAGGCGGGAGGGGAAAAAGAAAAAAAAAAAAAAAGAGAAATGGAAAAATAATTTCCCCAGCTTCATCACATCACTGAACTTTACTTTTAATAAAACTATTATTAAATAGAAACGGCACGCTCATTTTTTGCATTTAGATGATATTCAGAAACAGGGTCTCAGTAATTATTTGTGCGGAGTAGGGCTGGAATGTTCTAGTTTTCTGAATGCAGGTGAACGAACTAGCCTCTCCTCTTCCAGGCGTAGCCTTTCCCCGGGCTGTAGAGCGTTCTCGCACTGGTCACGGGGTACCTCACTGTGATAGGGAGGGCAGTTGCACCCCCATCCTTGTCATGTTGGTGTCGGAAGGCACCCCAGAAAAGAACCACTCTCTTCTTTGGACACATCCCAGCCATTGAGACCTGGGCCGAGTTTAGGTTCTCCCCAAAGTAGAGCCTCACACAGGATTCCAGCCCAACCGGCCTATTTGAGAAGCGCAGGAGACCGCGGTGGAGGCACAGGGCAGCAGGACAAGAAAAGATAGCCAGGGACACTTGCGTTATGAATCCAGCCACCGAGGTAGCCAACCGCATTGCGATATCGTGGGGAAACTCTGGAAAGGTGTTGAACCCATGCCTCCGCATTATCCCTTCGAACGGGCTAGGGAGCTGGGGCATTTATGCACCATCCCCCAGAGTCGTTGGTTGACGGCTGCTCCCAGGTCGAGAAGGTGTTCCGGCTTTTACACAGACAAAGCGGCCTTTTGCAATTTTGAAAGAAGTCTTGGGCACAGAGCCACAGACGCTAACTCTTGGGGGTGAAGGGAGCCGTTTGAATCAGGAAGGTGGGTGAGGAGATGGTGAGGTACTGATAGCATCTGCTCTACGTCCAGTGCTTGCCCGCCCTCTGCTGCTCTGCAAGGTGACAGTCGCTCCGCCTCCCTGGCTCAGTTTCCCCATCTCTGCAAGAGGCAGGAGCTCTCCAAAGGTTGCAAACTGGAGGCCTGCAAACCGGTCGAGGTCCTCCGGTGTGTTTAGTTCGGTCCGCGCAGCTTTTTAACAATTTTATAATTGTGGGGCGCCTGGGTGGCTCAGTCGGCTAAGCGTCCGACTTCGGCTCGGGTCATGATCTCGCAGTTCACAAGTTCGAGCCCCGCGTCGGGCTCCGTGCTGACAGCTCAGAGCCTGGAGCCTGCTTCGGATTCTGTGTCTCCCTCTCTCTCTGCCCCTCCCCTGCTCGCACTCTGTCTCTCTCTCTCTCTCTCAGAAATAAATTAAAAATACATAAAAATTAAAAATAAAAATTTTATAATTGGAGCAACTTAAAACGACAAGGTTTCACAGAAAAACACCTTGTAGTTTTCTCTAGAAAAATCCAGTTGGCAATACTGGACGCCAGACTAGGTGATCCCCAGTACCATATGGTTCTGGGAACCTAGACTTTTTCTCTGGCCAGAGTCAAGTGGTTTCAGGGGCAACTTTTACATAGCTGAGGGCGGGGAATTGGGTTAAAACCTCAGGTAGCCTCAGCCTGCCCCGCTAGGGTTTAGAGCCAGGATGTTTTAGAATCTGCTGGCAAACCGGCTGCTCACAGGGAAGGCCCCGACCATCTGTTCCCAGAGACGGCGAGGGAGCCAGCTTCCTCCCTCCACACCTGCCCCCAAGCTCAGGCCCAGGGACATTTCAGAACCCAAGAACAGCTCTGGTCTGTGCCAAATACGGGACCCCAAATTCCTCCGCTCTTTCTCGCGTTCTCCCTGGGCTCCTTGCCTGTGAGATGAGTCAGCTGCCTACAGCTGGAAGAATCTTCCGTGGCTGCTGGGTTCCAGCCAACCCCCAGAGGCCACCAACTGTGCCCATCAACAGAAGTGGAAGTCGAGGGCTCTCAGCCCGTCGCTGCGCTGCCCTGGAAGGCGGCAGCTGATGACACGGGCTGGCCCCTGATTGCCAATCTAGATGGCGCTTTAAAACATCCCTTCCCCAGCCATCCCCTCAAAGGCAGCTGTGATTAGTCTGGTCTCCGAGGCCTTCGAGAAAAACCTCAGTGACTGAATAATAATGGAACGCCGGTCTGAAGGGTGGAGAGCCAGAATCCAAGGGTCTTTTTGAACAAAGTGAAGTTTTATTCATTCCATGTACATGAGATAAGGGCTAACGGGATGGTCAAGGAGCAGCTCTGGCTTAATGAATGGATGAGAATCATGGGCTGGGTCATTTTCTTTCTTTAAGAACAGAAACGGGTATTGTTAAAATGGTTTCTGAGCTCTTGGAAGCAATTTGAATCCTTGGCCAAGCTAGGACTCGCCTTTCCATGGAATTGAGACCATGGCTCTGGCATCAGACAGCTTGGCTTTTAAGTTGGTACTCTAGCTGTGTGACCTTGGGCAAGCCTCGGCCTCTCTGTGCCTCAAAATCATCACCTGTAACGCGGAGAAAATAAGAAGACCTTCCTCACAGGCTTGGTTGGAAGATTAGATGAGACACCCATGTAAAGCACCCCAGACAGTCCCTTGTTCAGAGTCGGAAGGCAGTAAACGTTATATATTATCGTGGCATTACTACGAATGATTTTTTTTTTTTTTTTTCCCAAGGAGAGCACCGAGATTAACATCAGCTCCGGTTCTCAGTGACAAAAACAAAATCCAAATTTCTGAATAGTGGGGTCTGAATTGATGAGCTCATCCTAGCACCTTGCTTTGCTCCCGGCCCTGATAGTAAATCCCATCAGCCGTGCGGGGCGGGGTGGGGGGGGGGTGGGTGGGGGCGGGTGCGGTGTGTGCTCTCACCCACAAAAGCCCACGGTGGCCTGGTGGCACAGCCCAGCCTTGGCCGCTGGCCTGAGTTGAGAGGGGGGCCGGCGCCTGGCCACAGTGGAGCAGGGCTTTCGTTCAGTGCCCACGGACCCAAGGCATTTGTGTATTCGGCTGGCCTCCCTGCTCATTCGCAGGTGGAGGTGAAAACGCCAGAATCCAATTTTTTGTCACCTTGTGAAATTATGAGCCTCCGTTCCCGTTGCGTTGGTATCATCAGAGCGCAGCGGACACGTGGGGGGATGGCTGTCGCCGGGTTACTCCTTGTAAGTTCAGACAGTTCCACATGCTGAATGACAACATATTTGCCGTGACCTGGGTAAATTAAAGCGATGCTTCCTGCCTGGGTAGACTTTGACGTGATTCGGTGCATCTGCTTCTGATGAAGGGCTACCTCGCTCAGTAAAGCAGGAAATAAAAACGCACAGCGCTACCTTGCCCCCTCTCCTCCTCTCTGCCTCCCCCCTCCCCTCCTTCTCCTCTCTTCCTCCCTCTCCCCTCTCCTCCCCTCCCCCCTTCTTACTGCCTTGCCCCCTCCCCATTCTCCCTCCAGTCCTCCCTCCCCTCCGTCTGTTTCCCTCCCTTTCCCCTCTCCTCCTCGCTCCTCTTTCTCCTTCCAGTCCTCCCTCCCATCCCTCTCCTCTCTCCCTCCCTCTCTGTTCTCTCTCCCTTTCCCCCTCCCTTCCTCCTTCCCCTCCTCCCTCCATTCCCTCTCCCTTCCTTTCTCTTGCACTTCTCTCCCCTTCTCCTTCCTTCCTTCCCTCCCTCCCTCCCTCCCTCCCTCCCTCTTCTTTCTTCCCTCCCTCCCTCCTTCCTTCATCTCTCTTCCATCCTTTCATCTTTCCCGTCTAGGTCTCTTTCTTTCTTTTCCCTGTCACTTTTTCCCCCTAAGAGGAGAAACACCGGTGCCGAGCTGCTCTGTGTTCTTGGTGCCAGACCCTGTTCTCCATGTGTACACAGTCTGAGTCCTGTGTCCAAACAGAAGACAGAAATGTGATGAGGGCCGGGTAGAGGAAGGGATTTGACAGGTCTTCTGCATCCCAAATCTCCAGGATGCAAAGGTAAAGTCAGGCTCTTTTCTTAAAGGTTAAATTTCACATTTTAATTGCCTCACGTGGAGGCTGCTCGGAGCTGGGCTCCCACAGTTGGCTTGGCAGCCCGCCCAGTTCACTGAGGCTTAGGGCTGTGGAGTGCCTCCCACCTCCCTCCAGCTCCATGAGAATTGGGGCAACGACAACAAACACCGATGAGCTGAACGCGAAGCGGGTCTGCAGCGCTAGGGGGACCTCATTTTAACCCCACGTGCTTGTACCGAGCGGACGCTTGTTCCGGCCACTGTCACCGAGTAACAAACCACTCTAGGACTCAGTGGCTTAAAACGACAATTATTACCATCTCTTGGGTGCTGTGGGTTGATCGGACTCGGCTAGATGGTTCTCACTTGGGGTCTCTCGAGCCGCTGCAGCCAGAGAGTGGCTGGGACTGGAGTCTTCCAGAGGCTCGACCGGGCGAGATGTCCAAGGTGGCGCATGCACGGGGCTGATGGTTGGCGGGAGCTCGGCTGGGACTCTCGTGTGGCGCATGCACGGGGCGTGATGGTTGGCAGGAGCTCGCCTACGTGTGGCCTCTCCTTGTGGCTTGGGCTTCTCTTGGCATGGCGACCGAATCCCAAGGGTATCCTAAGAGGGAGCCCAAGAAGCGGAACGTTCCAAGCACTAACGTTCAAGAAGAGATACCCCAAAGAAATTAGGTGGAAGCTTCCTGACCTTCGATAACCCAGCTTAGAAGCCACACACGTATCACTTTCTCTGTGATCGGGTGGTCAGAGCGGTCTTTCAGTTGTCTTCAACTTGAAGGTCCCGATTACCCCGAAAGTCTAAACCACCACCCTTCTTGTCTTTCAGTTGTCCTTTTAGAGCACAGGTGACAAACCAGAAGTCCCCAATGTGAGTGTAGCCTGAACTGGGTTTTAAAAAGTTGCTCCCATATTTTAAAACTTGGAGATTCCATATAAAACTGAATTTCTAGGGGTGCCCGGGTGGCTCAGTTGGCTGAGCGTCCGACTTTCGATCTCGGCTCAGGTCACGACATCATGGCTTGTGAGACTGAGTCCCACATCAAGCTTTGTGTTAATGACGCGGAGCCTGCTCAGGACTCTCTCTCTCCCCCTCTTTCTCTCTCCCTGCCCCTCCCCTGCTTGCGCGTGTACACTCGCGCTCTCTCTCTCTCTCTCTCTCTCTCTCTCTCTCTCAAAAAACCAAACAAAAACACTGAATTTTTAGGTAGCCACGGTCCCCACCTATCCCGATATCCCCGTCCTGAGACTAGATATCAGGACCCATTTATCCACATGGCTACACTGGTTTTTTTTTTTTTTTTTCCTTTTAATTTTTTCATTAGAAAAACAGTTATCTTGGTACTCCGTCTTTATCAGAAGCGGGAGAATACAGTACTAGGCTGATAGGGCCACGTATCTAACACAAACGGGGAAAGGCATGAACAACTTCGGTTGAGCGTCCAACTTCAGCTCAGGTCATGATCTCACGGTTCGTGGGTTCGAGCCCCATGTCGGGCTCTGCGCTGACAGCTCAGAGCCTGGATGGAGCCTGCTTCGATTCTCTGTCTCCCTCTCTCTCTCTCTGCCCCTCCCCACTTGCATGCACGCGTGCTCTCTCTCTCTCTCTCTCTCTCTCACTCTCTCTCTGTCTCAACAGTAAATAAATAAACATTAAAAAAAAAACTTCCTATGGTGTTGTTAACGCACACCAAAGAGAATCTGTGTTAACTGTTCTCACATCTGTTTCTCTCTCCCTCCTTCCTCTCCCTCCCTTCTCTCCTTCCTTCCTTCTGTCCCTTCTTCTTCCCCTTCTTCCCTCCCTCTTCCCCCTTTCCCCTTCTCCTTCTCTTCCTGTTTCTCTTTCTTGCTGTAGTTGGCCGCAGAATGGGGAGACCCGCTCAATTCTTGTTAATAACCGGAGTTGATTTCATTTCTCGTCCTATGCTATTACTTGAGTCAAAACAGTTTTTCTCTCTCCTGCTGCTTGTCTTTTACATGACAGCCAACAAAATAAACATTTAGGACCTCAAAACACTATCTTTGGTATAATAGACACATCAAAAGACCTCCTGGACAAGCCTCCAGTGGTTTCCCAAATGACGTGGGTGGCCCGCTCTCCCAGGCAGAGGCCCCTGGCCAGCCCGGCCCTGGGCCTTTATGACTGTGTTTAAGTTCCCGGCCAGGAGACACAGCTACTCCAGAGCCACGCTCTGACTGCTTGTGCAAAGCGTAGCCAACCAGGAGACTTGGCCTCAGAGTGTAGACCCCTTGGCCCGACAGTGGCCTGGTACCTCCCCGTGCTCGGCTTGTGGCCTCTCTGTTCCATCCACCATTTCAGCCTTTCTCTGATTGATTCTGGGACACGTCTGGCTCCCCCCGTCCCTCCCCTGCTTTCTTTGTCCTTCTCTCCCCCCGCCCCTACCCAGAAGCTTGGGCTCAACCCTCTGCCCCTCGATCCCGGGTCTTTGGCCCCAGTTTATCCAGGTCAGGTGACCATTTTTGCAAACGCCTGTGTCCCTTTAGCATAGACGACCGTCTTCAGAACTCTCCTCCTGGATTTTTGAAAGAGGAGGAGTTCTTTTGAGAGGGAGCCTCAGAGCATCCAAGCCGTAAGTAGTGCTAAGAAGAACAAGGGAGGGACTGAGCTAGAAGAGGGGTTCATCACCATGGGACCCTGCTGGAGGACACTCAGTGGCCCAGGTCTTTCTCTGTGGGACAGCCACTCACTCTGGCTCACAATGGAGGCCTTTGAGGCCCTGGATGGAAGAGTGCCCATCTTCCTGGTGCCGGGAGCCCTGCAGCCACACCCACCAGATAGAGGAGCCGAGCGGGGGGGGGGGGGGGGGGGGGGGGGGGGCGGCGGCTCGCTTGTCGCCGTGTCAAGAAAACAAATGTTTTGGCAGATTTCCCTTCACGAATGTTCTGATTTCTGAAGGCAATATTTTTCTGAATCATTTCCTCGGGGGAAACCACTCAGCTATCTCAGGAAGGAAAACATCCCTCCTTCCGAGCCCAGTACGCCACTTTAACTCATAGAGGAGATGTGCCTGTGTAGTAATGAAACTGATTTCCCAACTCCCGCGCAGATCAGCTTGCGTGCGTGTGCGCATGCACGCACAGGGAATCTGCGTTCGCGAGTGTGTGTACGTGTGTGGATGTGTACGCAGGAGTCCGGGTGTGCGTGCGGGTCTGCGTTTGTGTGTGCACACGTGTATGTGTAGTCATGATTGTGCATGTGTGCCAGCCTGGGTGTGTGTGTGTGCGTGTGTGCGCGCACTGGTGCATCCAAACAGAAAGATGAAGAAGGCAAAGGCAGTTCTCTCGGGAGCCTGCTGAAGGCTCTCCCTGCCATGCCTCCCCCACAGCTGAAAGCCCCCGGGACGTCTGGCATCGTGACAACGTTCCATGTGCCCACATGCCTGTCACTGGCTCAGGCACGTACGACCGTCTCCCAACCTGCATCCCCCTACCACAGGGGGACCTCATGCCCATGCTGCCCCCTCCCACTCCCTCTCAGAGCCTCCCTGGACTCCGAGCTGACGTCATAAGTCTGGCCATTTCCTATTTTGTAACATAAAGAATTCTAGAATTGGGAAGTTGACCAAAAAGGAAATGATGTCGATTTAAAGATTCGGAGCAAGGACCCTACGTTTTCTAAGCTCAGTGTCCTCATTCATGACATGAAGGTAATAATGCCCCTTCCTAGAAGAAGTCAGCGTGTGTGGAGCTGGTTGGTAGGTGGCATGTAAAACTAGTCTATTACATGGGCTGAAGCCAATGGGGGCAATAGTAGGAAACAGAACTTTTCTCCAACACCTGCCTTCACCCCTGCGATCATCAGCTCCCCCTTCTCTATCCCTTGACATCTTTACCAGCTCTCATACCTTCTGGTACCTTTGGGGATTACATTGCCCAGACTGATCCTCTCAGGCTTGGCCTGAGGCATGGGGACCCACAGTGGGGACTGGGGACAGTGCACTTTCCCTGTTTCTAAGTCACACTCCATTAGTCCATCCCCTTGGCTGTTTCTGGGTCCGGTCCTTCCTTCCTTCCTTCCTTCCTTCCTTCCTTCCTTCCTTCCCCAACACACTGGTGTCTGGGGGGAGGGAAGAAATAGGGAGAAAAGAATACAGTCATACCTGACTGGCCCTCCCATAATCCCATTATGGGCTCTCTCTGGAAGGGCCCAGGTGATGCCCTCTCGTGGAGCATATTTATGAGGGCTTGGGAGACCCCGACAGACCCTGAGCACCGCATTGTGCCTGATGAGTGTGAGTGCCACGCCCCCAGCTCACCTCGCATGGTACGCCCTCAATTCCCATCATGCGTGATTGCAGCAGGAAGCAAGTGCTGGTCTCCACTCTCCTGGGCCCCCAGCCCTCCCAGGAATCGCAGGGCGCCGGGGTGGGCAGAGCGCAGGTCTCGGCAGCTCGGATCACACTCCTGAGGAGAGTTGCCGGACACCCCTTCTGGCAAGATCTCATTGCACAGGTGACAACAATCCTCCTGAACACCCTGACTTAGCTGCTGGCATTGGGGTGGTGGGAAGTGAACCGTGGGAAGGGCAGGCTGGGGGGACAGGCTCTGGGTTCCGATCTGGACTCTGCCCCTTTCCAGCTGTGTGCCCATAGGCAAGTTAATTCACTTCCATTCGTCTCTGAGCCCCCAGGGCATGAGGAAATACCAGGGCAGAGTAGGCACTTAAGGGTTTTCGGAAGACTGAATGAACGGGGGAGGAAGGCAAGCTAGCTATGAATACGGAACTAGGAGAATGTAAGCCTCTGAGAAATTCTTTTTTTTTTAATCTTAGAAAGAGAGAGAGCACACAAGCGAGGGAGGGGGCAGATGGGGGAAGAGAGAGAGAAAGAGAGAGACAGAAGGAGAAGGAGAGGGAGAATCTTAAGCAGGCTCTTCACTCAGCACTGAGCCCAACTCAGGGCCATATCTGATGACCCTGGGATCATGAGCCGAAATCAAGAGTTGGACACTCAACCAACTGAGCCGTCCAGGCACCCCTTGGAGAAATGAGAAAAAAAAAAAAAAAAAGATTGAAAGGACAATTTCCATGTTATTCATAGATTCCCAAACTCTAAATTCTACGGCCTGACCATTATTCTGAAGTTTCATGAACCAAACCCCATGCAACTCAGTTTGTTCCAAATCCTTCTCTTCCTGTGACGAGGACGTAGCCTTTATTTTCTAATGAAATTTGCTGAGAAAATGGGACCCGCTTTAGCGAAATTTGGTCCCCAACTCTTCTGGATTTGGAAGACCACCCGTTTAAGCCAAGACCGATTTCAGAAAACTGAAGGCCCCAGAGCTAACTAAAGAGGCTTCAGCTAAGGCAGCTGAGGTAGGTCAGAGGCCCCAGGGCGTGCAGCCCAGGCAAGGCTCAGGAGAAATGGCAGCCAAGAGCTGGGGAGGATTGAAAGCGGGGTCAGGGCCTTCTAGCTCGCCAGGCCGCGGGCCCCTGTCCACACTTCTGCCTGACAAAGACCAGCCATTCATCACCCCTCTGACTGAGCAGACCAACTAAACTCCCTGGGTCCTGATTTCAAAGTGTTCAGAAGGGGCCTAGCTTGGGCCAACTGTCCATGCCTCCCTGCCCTCAGCTATGGCCAAAAGGTGTGGTCTCGGCCACTAAGCAGGGCTCACGGGAAGAAACGGGGATTAAAGGGGTGGACCGTGTGGAATGTACCCACCCCTGCATCCCCACCTCGCAGCCACAGGCCGGAGAGACAGAAAGGCCTCGAACTCTATGCCTCTCTTCCTCATCTCACAGACGTAGGGAGTAGAGGGCACCGGGTTTGAACATCGCTTTCCCCCAGAGCCCCTGAGTCTGTCATGGCACCAATCCTGTCCCTAGACTCTTGAACGTAATTCATACGCAGCAGCGCTTTCTCCCTTGTCTGCAGCAAAGCCACGAGCTCAAAAACCAACACAAAACAAAAACACAAAACACACGAACAAGACAAAACAAAAAATGACATTGAGCATTTTAAAGTCAATCTTTCTGTAATTCCCTCATACTACCAGAAATCATTCAAAGCCATTTTTACTGTCGGAGGAGAAATACCGATACATACAATTAGATCATTTAAGCCAAATGCCTTTTTAAAAAAAAATTTTTTTAACATGTATTCATTTTTGAGAGACAGAGAGACAGAGACAGAGCATGAGCGGGGAAGGGGCAGGGAGAGGGAGGCACAGAATCTGAAACAGGCTCCAGGCTCTGAGCTGTCAGCACAGAGCCCGACGCGGGGCTCGAACTCACGGACCACGAGATCATGACCTGAGCTGAAGTCAGACGCTCAACTGACTGAGCCAGCCAGGTGCCCCTAAGCCAAATAAATGCCTTTTTAACAACACTTCTCGATGAAATATTCAACAGAGATAATATTAAGTCTGACGCATTACATCCAAGTTACAAAAAAAAAAAAAAAAATCTGAGATGAAAGAATCCAAAACGTGGAATATCAGGATTGGAAATGAAAGGAAGTACCACAGCATCTGCTGCTTGTCCGTGCGGGCAGAACCACAGGTCAAAGTCACATCTCTCCGGATTTGCCGGCATTTAACTAGATGCAAAATGTCAGCACAGAAAATGGCTTGTTCAATGCAAATATTAACAAGAGAGGAGTGTGTTAGTGTGTAAATGGAGCTTCAACCTCCCAGAGCTTCTCTGACTCACCCTTCACAGGCAGTCCAAGGTAGCAAGGGAACTTTCTTTTTGTTTGTTATTATCCTCCTTGCTGGGAGGAAAGGTGCAGGACGTTTGTTTCACGGGAGAAAGGGAAGACAGATCCAGGAAGCACTCAGCGAGATGGCACTTCATTTTATCAAGACCAGGGGCGAGGCAGAAGAGTAAGACATTTTCTTTTTCCCCTCTCTGCTGCACGAAGGAGGTTTAGCAGTAGCCCAAAGCCGCACATTTAGCTTTCTTTCTGTCCTTACCCTGCATGTGCGGTCTTGCTCTGGAAAAGGAAACTCACATGTGAGGCTGATTCAGTGACATGTGGAAATCGTGGCGCCGCTCTTTCAAATCGAAGGAGCCCTGATTCAGGGGACGTGGAGGAGTGACGTCTGCCTGCCCTCCTTTGAGGTGGCATTTTGGTGAGCCCGCCACTGGCAGCAGTCAGACCTTCAGACTGGTGGCCTCAGAGACTGGACGCCCTCGGCCCCCTGAGAGTGGATTGGTTCGCTCTTCAGCTCAGCAGAGACTTCAACCGACAAACCAGGATGACTAATCAGAAGAACGCAGAGTGATGCCAAACATCACCACTAGCCTGACTGTCACATTCTCCGCTTACGAGCAAATGACGCGGGCAGCCACATTAGCTGCCAGTGGCTTGGTGCTTAGAACGAAGACTGACTTAATTGGAGCATTAAAGGAATTGTTGGAGCCACACTGGATGATGCGTCCACCAAGTTGCCAGCAAAGTTGCTGAACTAGGCTTGGAGAGCAGGTGAAATCAGGGGGCAGCTGGGGAGCCAGACCAAAGCCAGAGAGAATGCCAGCTTCCACTGCCAACAAATGACACTCAGCTCCTATGATCGTTGGTGTCTCCTGGAGACGCTGCTGTGGCCACCGCGGCTGCTGCCAGAAAGAATTTCCCGCTCCCCCTGGCTCCAGGTTCCGATCTACGGCAGGTATATCTGACCGGCTGAGCCCGAGCGCACAGGGCCTACCGCGAGGAATGTTAGAGAGGCGATCATCTCAGTTGGGGTTTGTCCAGGAGGGAATTCTGAGACAAGGAATTAAGGGCAAGTAGTTTCCCTGGGAAGTGATCCCAGGAAGCAGCGGTCGGGAAGTGAGATATTGGAATAAGAGAAGGGAAGAGTCGATAAAGGACACGTGATGAAGCACTGTAGACAACTGGAGCTCATTCTTCCCAGGGACCTCTGGGAGGCAGTATAGACCCTCTTGAAGTTGTCCCACCTAGGGGTGAGCAAACTGGAGTTTTGATCCACCAGTTCCCATCTGTCATTGGTTGAGGGTCGCCTTTAGCGCCCGGAGGATGTCAGCCTCCCGGCCGGTCCAGCCCGCCCTGTACGGAGTCGCATGCGCTTCCATTGGCACATACGGGAGCCGTGAGTTCCAAGTGCTCATGCGCGGGCATGACAGCATCTGCTACGGCAGGTGCCGGGCATTTTTAGCTGCTCGAGTGACAGGGGACTCTGCCTCCTGCCTAGACTGAGAGAAAGGGGGTTCAGATGCCGGATGGCCAAAAATATGGCGACATTCTCTACAAGTGGCTTCATCTGCCGGACTCCCCTTCGCTCTCTTCCTCTGTCTACCGCTCCGCCCCCCCAAATCCTGTGGTCCCCACGGGAGTGACCACTTTCTAAAATGGTCCCTGGGCTCGGTCAGTTGGTCCAGAGTGGCACCTGACCCTGAGAAAAGCTGGCACGTGAGACATGCCGGAAGTATATGGAGGGGAGTTCTTAGAGTGAACGCTGGTGGGGGAGCGAGGGAAGCTGGGCTGCATGGAGGAGGAATTTGTGATTCGGTGTTCACAACCGAGAGGCCTCCTGGGGCTGTGGAGCTGAGGGGCCTTTCGGAGTTGTCCCAAGCTGGGCTGAGGGCCTTGGACCTGTGCACACCTAGATGATCGGTCATTGGATTCGGGCTGCCCTGGGAAGGGCCTGAGGCACGCCCCGCCCCGGGGTGGACAGCCACCTTTCCACCGGTGGCTCTCAGCAGCTGGGGGAGTCAGGTCATGATCCCAGAGTCGTGGGATCAAGCCCTGCATTGGGCTAGGTGCTGAGCGTGGAGCCTGCTTGGGATACTCTCTCTTTCTCCCTCTGCCTGTCTCCCCTACCCTCTCTCTAGAAAGGAAGGAAGGAAGGAAGGAAGGAAGGAAGGAAGGAAGGAAGGAAGGAAGGAAGGAAGGAAGGAAGGAAGGAAGGAAGGAAGGAAGGAAGGAAGGAAGGAAGGAAGGAAGGAAGGAAGGAAGGAAGGAAGGAAGGAAGGAAGGAAGGAAGGAAGGAAGGAAGGAAGGAAGGAAGGAAGGAAGGAAGGAAGGAAGGAAGGAAGGAAGGAAGGAAGGAAGGAAGGAAGGAAGGAAGGAAGGAAAGATCTCTTGGATAAGCATGGGTGAGGACTCTCCGAGCAGAGAGGACACCTTGCCTACAGGGTCATAGCCATTTCGTCGTACTGTGCTGCACTCTGTTGTGCTTCAGATACTGTGTCTTTTAAACTGAAAGTTCAAAAAACAACATTTAAAAAAAAAAACCCAAGAATTGAAAGCTCATGGCAACCCTGCGTCAAGCAAGTCTGTCGGCACCGTTTTTCCAACAGCATTTGCTCGTTTCAGATGTCTGTGTCACCGTTTGGTAATTCTTGCAATATTGCGAACTTTTTCATTGTTATTATATTTGTTACAGGGATCAGTGGTCAGCAATTAGGACTCACCGAAAGCTCAGCTGATGGTTAACATTTTTTAGTGCTCAAGTATTTTTCGCTTAAGGCACGTGCATTGTGTTTGTTACACCTGATGCTATTGCACACTTACAGTATAGTGTAAGCACAATCTTTATGTGCACTGAGAAACCAAAAAACTCATTCGACTTGCTTTATTGTGATATTTGCTTTACTGCAATGGCCTGGAATCGAACCTGCCTTATCTCCGAGGTATGCCTGTACTGACGGCTCGATGCTTAGTACTCTGAAAGCATCATCCTATTTTACAGACGGAGAAACTGGAGCTTAGAGCATTAAGGAACCGGCTCAGTAAACGGCTGAGCAGAGATTCAAAACACACCTCCCGAGTCTGGAGCCGGTGCCTTTATTTTATTTTTTTTAATTTTTTAAAGTTTATTTATGTGTTTAGTTACTTACTGAGAGAGAGAGAGAGAGAGAGAGAGAGAGAGAGAGCGCGCAAGAGTGCAGCCTACACTCATGAACCGTGACATCGTGACCTGAGCTGAGATCAAGAGTCAGATGCTTAGGGGCGCCCGGGTGGCTCAGTCGGTTGAACGTCCGACTTCGGCTCAGGTCGTGATCTCACGGTTCGCGGGTTCGAGCTCCACGTCAGGCTCTGTCAGCACAGAGCCTCGAGTCTGCTTTGGATTCGGTGTCTCCCTCTCTCTGCTCCTCCCCCACTCATGCTCTCTCTCATTCTTTCTCTCTCTCTTAAAAATAAATAAGCACTAAAAATATTCAAGAGTCGGATGCTTAACCAACTGAGCCACCCCGGTGTCCTGTCCCTGGAGCCTGTGCCCTTAGTCTCTTTGCCAGGGCTAGGTCTAGGTTGGAACAAGTGAGGGACTTACGGCCCACTCACTGTCAAGTGCCAACATTGCACTTCCTTGACCCTGGCAGTGAATGTCTCCTTAAAGGTGTGCCCTGGGCTCCTGGCTTGCCTCACCAGAGTCCCAGAGCTCTGCTCTTGGCTATTGAGCCAAGGAAACCCTCATGCTCAAGGATCCTGAGCCAAGACCTCTCCCCTGGACTTGCTCGGTGGTCCCGACCAGCCTCTGTTTCCAGGTCTCATTTTTCTGGAAATTTCCATGGCTGGCTAGCTGCTGCACCTTCTTCTCCTTCTCCTTCCTCCTCCTCCCCCTCCTCCTCCTCCTATTTCCAAACAGAAATTAGGACAAGGGATGAGATTTATGAATTTCGCATTTGTAATTCCAATCACATCCCAAGGCTGCCTCCTAGGGCATGTTGCTTCTCACCTTAGGTTGGCATTTTGGAGCTCACTCACTCTCCCCTTGGCCCATCACGCCTGGGCAGAGCTTGTCACCACCGGTAACACATCACACCCATTGTGTGCGCATCGCACCAGCCTAACTGCGAGGCGGGCCCTATGGCTACTGCTCCGTATAGGGACAGCCCCTGCCCATTGCTTTCCCACCTGCAAAGAATTCTCAGACCTCACCGACACCCTCGGCGATCGCACAGTGGTTGGCGTTGGCCTGCCTCACTCCTCTCCGGGCTGGGTCCCTGCAGACCCAGGGGTGTATTGCGGCCCCTGCCCCCCCAACCCCACCCAAGGGTGCTCAACATCTATTTCCTGAATGAAGATTAACCGACCCTCTCTAGAGCTTAGCTCGGGTGAAACTGCTGTCCCAGCTGAAGTGAAAATCATGCCAGGCTTCCATCTGCTTTGAAATGATAGAAGGGCATTCCTACTCTTTGGGGAGAAACCGCAAGGATTTAATGGAATACTTCTGCAGTGGAGGCTACGGATGATCTGTTGACATGGTCTAAAGGGTTGTAGGTTGTTTAATGTCTTTCTGTGCCATCAATTCTGCACTTTGTACCGACTCAGCACATTGGTATGAATTTAGGCTACTGACAAGGACCTTGGAAATAATGTGGCTTCTGCAGGTTTAAGAAAGGGAAGAGCTTGAAAGTCTGAGATCATAACCTCCGTGATCCAGCGCCTCCAAGGACTTGGCCCAGGATAGACTACAGCAGCACGTGCGGGTTTCCTGCCTTTGGTGCCCCTGCCCGAGGGCTCCAAACCTGACTCAAAGTGCCAGCCTGGGGGCTCTACAACTCTCACCTGCCCCACCCTCTGTGTTTCCCTTGCAGTAAGAAATCCCCAAAGCATGCTATGCTATCTCGGGGCAGCCTTCTGACCCTGGAGGCGTATCTTCCTCGTCTTGATGCAGTGGGGTAAGCAGGCTTTGGAATTAGAAGCCCTGAGGGTGACCCTGGCTTGGCCATTTACTGACTATGACTCAGCATTTCCCAGAGAAGCTCCACTGCACGCTGGGATTCTATGACATAGCAAATAGGAATAGCGTATCAGGTAGCTATTGCCACTGATGACGATGCTGTGTAACAAGCAACCCCGAAGCTCAGGGGCATATAAGGATTAGAATGCATTCTTCCCTCACGCCTCTGCCGGTTGGCTAGAGTAGCTCTGCCCCATATGTCTTATTCTGGGGCCCAGCATAGAGGGACAGCTGCCCCCTGGGCCACGTTTCTGTCATGGAGAATGGAAAAGCACAAAAGGCAAATGGAAACATGTGATGTCTCTTCAAGGCTAGGCTTGAAATTGTCACTGTCATTCTGTTGGCCAAAGTAAGTCACGTGGGCAAGCCTTTCATCAATGGGGACAAGGAAGTTTACCCTTTCCATTGACCGTTTAGAAAGAAACAGTAGATTTTGTTGTAGAAGAACTTATTGCAAGTTGCACGGGGAAAATGTTCTATGGTCAAATAAATTGGGGAAGTGTTTCTTTTTTTTTTTTTTAAGTGAAAAGGGGTTGAGGTTTGGGAGGGTGGGGAGGGGGCATCAATGTCTTGAAGAAAGTCAAACAGTTGTCAGAGCCTTTAATGTCTACGTCCGTTCTGAACCTCCGGTTGGGAGGCATAGACTATGATGCCTTCTGACAGAAGTCGTTTTCGGAAAGTTTGCTATAGATCATGGGCAAGTCACTTAACCTCTCTGAGCCCCAGGCGTCCAAGCTGTTTTAACGGGCATTTACGATACCTGCCTCAGAGGATGACCCGGACAGCGGTGAGATAAGGTGTGTGCCGAATGGTAGCACAAGCCTGAGTGCACGTGGATGCCCATTCGCTCGTGAGTTCAGCCCATCAGGAACCCCAGTTTGTCAGAAAGAGGGCTCCATGGCAGGGGACAGGTCAGAGCTGGGCCACTGGTGATCTCTGCGCTGGACTGGACAGGCACTGGCTGGTGGAACCAGCTATAAAAAGGGATAGAACGGTCCCCTGGGCGATGACAGTGACATCCATGATGACAGTGACATCCACGGGGGCCTCACAGATGGGGGTCGGGTGTCAGGGGTTACAAGGTTGTGGTGAGGCAGAGGCTCTGTGCTAGCAAGTTTTGAGAGACTCTAGGCCAAGCTGGTACGGCTACAGATGGGTAGGGATGTTTCAGGGAAGGTTCCAGTGGGATGCTGGCCTAGACTGACTTCTGATCCTGAGGAAAGGCTAGGCCTCCGGGTCAGAGATCGAGAGCCCTGACAGTCAGGTGGCAGGGGGCTATGGGGGCAGGAAGCCATGGATGTCATTGTACCCCTGGCCCCGGAGCACGGTCCGATCTAGGAACCCTGCCTCTTCTCCACGTCTTTTGGTACCTGGCTCGTCCTGCCCAAGCCAGTGGGAGGTCTGGTCCTCTTTGCCTTCATGTTTGCAAAGCAGGACTGTCCCTTCCTGTGACCTCCATCCACAATGAAACAGCAGAGTCCTTAGCATAAGGACGCGGAGGCAGGATCAAAGTTCACAGATTTCCATTCCACTCAGGTATGAGTAAGGAATTCTCCATGGAAGGACATGCGTCCCCTTAGTTACACATGTGGTTTTCATTTCTCTGGAAAAAAAGACTCCAGGTGCCGTTCGAAATCTCGCCCCCCCCCCCCCCCCCGCCCCTAGCCCTTGGCAAGCTCCCAGCTGGCTAGGTTTATAGAAGTGCCAGTGCTGGAACTGACAACTTTTCTAGCATCTTCCACGGCCACCACAACACAAGCGACCGTTCTACACCCTGGCGTTTCTTCTACCAAAAACACTCAGGAATTTGTGTTCTGCTCCTCTCCGGGTTGTGTCTCCTTTCTCTGCCTATGGCTCTGATGAGCAATGATTGAAGAATATTTTGGGGTTTCTTCCTCCTTGTAATTCAAGGATCCTCACCCTAAAATCCCAGGCAAGGTGTCTCAGAGGCCTGCAGGGCTGTCCCCTGGGCCCCAGTATCTCTGAGTTACAAAGACAGCACAACATCACTTGGTCAGGGATTTTGTTGTTGTTCTTGTATTTTGCGTTTAGACTTTTCTCGTGTTTTTGTTTTTATTTTTTTTTTTAATTTTTTTTTCAACGTTTATTTATTTTTGGGACAGAGAGAGACAGAGTATGAACGGGGGAGGGGCAGAGAGAGAGGGAGACACAGAATCTGAAACAGGCTCCAGGCTCTGAGCCGTCAGCCCAGAGCCCGACGCGGGGCTCGAACTCACGGACCGCGAGATCGTGACCTGGCTGAAGTCGGACGCTTAACCGACTGCGCCACCCAGGCGCCCCGGTTTTTATTTTTTTAAGGAAACAGATACCACACCATTTTGCTTTGGGAAACTATCTTGGGACGGAAATGAAATCCTGGGAATGTGCCCTGAAGAAAGACATCTCACAGCGGAAGGAAAATTACAGCCACAAGATCGCCCTCCGTGTATCTATTTGAAGGCAATGTTGTGTGATGAAAAATCAAGGTGTCTGGGCAGATAGGATCGCCCAGTGATGGGGCCGCAATAACCCGTTATTTTATGGTCACGTAAAAGTTCATACGAGCACAGCCCCTGCCTCAAAGTGGCCGGAGTGGGGATCCCAGTCCTGCCACCTACCAGCCCGTGTGACTTAACAGAGTCACCTAACCTCTCTGTGCCTCGGTTGCCTCCTGTAGCGAATGTTCATACGCACGCGCCCACCTCGTGAGTCAGGTTTTGTCCAGCTCTTGCTAAGGTGCCTGGAGCGTAGTAAGCATCAAATGTTTATGACATAAAACTTCAGGAAGAGAGCTCTCCTGAGGATCTAACGTGTGCCGACACGCACGGCACGCTGGAAACGCGGGAAGTGTTCGGCGTTATTGTTTTCTCCTCACTGACCTCAGCCCACCTCCATGTTCGTACCTCTACACTAATGACCTCCCACGCTGTCTTGTATGTATTCTGCTTCCTTCCTTTAAATGGAAAAACGAAAAAAGAATGAAAATTCACTTCCAGGAAAGACAGCGGTGAGGACTTGCATTTTCATGTCAGTGAAAACGTAAAGTCACAGGAATGAATCTCTAATTGTAGAATGCGTGGTGGCTGATGAGGGGCCTGCTTGGTGAGACAGAGGCGGCCGAGCTGAGCGGCTCCCTCGCTGACCTCACAGCCCAGAGCAGAGAGAGTCAGCCGCGTGGTGGCGTGATCGGTGACTCGCGTGAAGATGTAGTGACACAAAGTGACAGAATGCCAAGCCTGACTGCTTGACGTTTGTTTCTCATGTAAATAGGGCCCCGGGCTAAAAGGGTGGCCTCGCAAAGTCAACAGGATCTAGGCTGTCGTTATTATCACACGATCGTTCTATTACTGGATCAGTTGCATGTGGCGGAGCGCACGAATCGTGATCGTATGGAGTGTGACGAGTTTTGACAAATTTGTACGCCGTGCGATCAACAGAGCACATTTCCATCAGGTGTCACCATGGAGGGAGTGCTTTTGCCCGTTCTAGAATTCTCCGTAAATGGAATGATGCCGTTTGTATCCCTGTGGGCCTGCTTTCTTTCACTCAGCATACTATGTTCCCAGTTCATCCTCGTGGCCCTGTGTATCAGTCGTTTGTTTCTTGGTATGTTGCTGCACAGTATTCCATCGTATGGATACATTACAACTTGTGTAATCGCCGGTTGATGGAAATTGGGATTGTTTCCAGTTTGGGGCTATTATGGAAAAAAAACTGTCGTGGACATTTTTTTGCAAGTCTTTGTGTGGACATAGGTGTTCATTTCCTTTGGGGAGCTATTTAGGCGTGAGATTGCTGAGGGTGACATCGGTATGTGTTTAATCGTATGAGAAACTGCCAGTTTTCCAAAGGGGTTCTACCGTCTCAGGCTCTTCGAGTCTTGCTCCTTCCTCTACCATTCTCTGTACATGGCTCCTGCCTCGTGGTACAATATGGCTGCCTGAACTCCAGTCATCGTATCCGCATTCCAACCCGAAAGCAAGATGATGGAGGAAGTGCGATGCTTCCCTTGCTTTAATGACGCTCTCTGGAAGCTTCCCACAATACTTCCGCTGACATCCCGTTAGCCAGAACTTTGTACACGGTCACACCTAGCTGCAAGCGGTGCGCTGGGACATATAATGTTTATTCTGGAGATTTCATACACGCAGCTAAAAATCAGGGCCTTTATTATCGCAGAAGAAGGGGATATTGGATGTTGGGGCACAAGAAGCAGCTTCTGTCGACACGGGTAGCTAGAAATTGGGCAGGGACCCTTTCTGTCTTGGTCACTGGGGCTTCTCCAGCACCCATCCTGGGCCTTCGCTCGTGGTATGTGCTCAGTAAATGTTTGTGAACAGGGGGAGGAGGAAGGGAAAGAAGGGGCTAGGATCGTCATGCTCGTCTGAGAAGAGGGTTGTTTTTAAAAGGCTTCCACAATTCTTCAGGTACTGAAGTTGTTTCCAAAGACCTCTTGGATGCAATTAAATGTCATTGTTGAATTGTCAAGAGGGCCCTGCGGTGGCCCCCGTGGGTAGGTAGGGGACCTTTTGACTTCATTATGGGATGGGGAGAGTTCGGGACTTCTGTCACTCGTAGAGGGCGTGTGTGTGTGTGTGTGTGTGTGTGTGTGTGTGTGTGTGCGCGCGCGAGCACGTGAATGCATGCACACGGGAAGCCTCCTTCAGACCTTTTCCTGTCGGCTCTCACAATTTGTATCGTGATAGACGTGTTGTCATCCAAGGCTCGCGCCTCGGATATTGAAATGAGAACGGAAATGCCTGAGGGGAGGGCAAAAAAGAGCGAGAGCCAGCGAGGTGGTGGCGGAACCGAGCCGCGGACAGGCAGGCAGCGGGAACTTTTGCAAGCAGGCCTCGGCGTTTCCAGCCTGGTGCCCCTCCAGCAAATGAGGGGGTCATCGGGTTATGTTATTTTATGGTACAAAAGCAGATACGGTCCACTGCCTCCGCTCTACCCTGATAATTTTGTTTTCCTGGCGGGTTTGCCATCAAGGATCTGACATGCCATTAGGTTTTTATCTCTGTTGCCCAAGGAGGGGCAACGGTGAGCGAGGGTCTGCTTTTCATTAAAGCGAGACTCATTGTACGAGCACTTCTTTGAACAAAACAACCACGGTTCACGACAAGGTTAGGGGAAGGCGGGGCGGAGGGAAGGTTATTAGTTATTACCTCTGCTTCCTTAGCCGGAGCGGGGGCTTCCCTCCCGGGGGGGCTGAAAGCTAATTCTGGGCTCAGGCCGTAATCCCCAGGCTGGCCTAAGGAGTGGCGCCTTCCGTCAGGCCCAACCTTCCAGCTGATTCTGGGACATCGACTGGTACCCAGGAGGGAGCGGGCTGACACCAAGGAAGGCTTTCCGCTTCGTCTGGGCCCCCGCTGGGGCTGCCGTCCTAGAGGTGAGAGACACAAATTTGCCGGAAGGATCTGTGCCGGGGAAGCTCGCCCCGTCGCACCAGGGACACGGGCCCCCACCAGCTCGGAGCTCCTGCCAGGGTTTCTCTCCCCCAGAGGGAAAGTGGCATCTGGGAGGGCCTGTGGGGGGGGGGGGGCAGACAGGGTGGGGAGGGAGGCAGGCTGCCAGCAGGCCACACTGACTCTGCTCCTTCTGGAAATGCCCGGTACGTTCTGGGTCTTTCGTCTGCATTGCTTTCCTCGCAGCAGAGCAAACAAAACAGGCAGAGACATCCACTCAGGAGCGAGTCTGGGGGGAAAAGAAAATTTTGCAGGTATCTGCCTTTTTCCCGTTCAGATGCAGGAGACGATGTTGCCATCGGGAGGGGTCACAGCTGTTTGCGGTACTTAACATAAACAGCCCGACGGACTTTAGTCATCTCTGATAAGGCTTGCTTTAGTCAACGCAGGTACCCCAGGCCACCTGCTTTGTGTTCTTCCCATCAGCAGAGTCACGCTGGGCTGAGGATCAATGTGGCACGTTGGCTTCCCACGAACTTGACATCGTGGCTTGGGGAGACTCTGAGCCTTCCTCTGAGCCCCCCCGCGCCCCCCTTTGCTCCTCCTCCTCCACCCTCTCACCCCACCCACCGCTGGGTGCGATTTATAAGCGCGGAAATCCCCCTAATCCCTGGGATATGTGGTTTACTTCACCCAAGAATTCGGAGAGCTGTGTCCTCTCCCTTGCAAAGTGAATTATAACACGAGCATAGAATATTGATTCCAGGCGTGTGGAATTTTAATCCCCAAGTTCCCACGAAATGCTCCTGCCCAGGGCGAATCGGCCCACCACTTCTGCACGTCCGAGCGGCTAAAACAGATGAGCCCCTCTGGCCACTGTCCTACACAGTCACCTGGGGGGGGGGGAAGGGAGGGGCCTCTGAGCGCCCCGCGTCTCGCTCCCGCGACTTCGCATCCGTCCTCACGTCCTGCCGCAATTCCGGCGTGTGTTTCTGTGGCGCCCAACATCAATCGGGCATTTTAAAATCCCCCTGCTGCCGGCAAAGCCAAAGGCAGGCAGCCGCCTTCAAAATGTCACCAGCCATTAACTGTGAGCAGGGATGAATTATGTTCATCACTGTCGCCAGGTGCACTGGGAAGAGCGGCCCGTGGAGGCAGCCTGCCGTGCACTGGGCGGTAGTTCCAACCTCATGTCCTACCCCGGGCTGTCCCGGGGCCGCCGGCGGGGTTTCCAGAGCCACTGCAGTCCATTTGCAATTAGCTTGGGTCTTATCGGGTATTAGCCCCTATGAGGGTCCAGGCCCAGCGCGGTGATCCCAATAATCCCCCCTTATTTCCTGGTTGCAGGTGACAACCGAGGGGCTCGGGGCTGTTGGGTGCCCCACTCAAGGTCACGTGGCTGGGGTGTGGGGCAGAAACGGGTCGGCTACGTTTCGGTCAGTCTTCTGCGTGGTTTTGGCTGCGTGCCCCAGTAATATCACCAGGTGCCCACGTTTTAGTGATGATACAGCCGGAGCCCAGAGAGGTTAAGTGACCTCCCCTGAGACACACAGCCACGTAGTTGGAGGGAGGGCAGGCACAACACCCTGCAAGGCCACAGACATTTTTATTGAGGGTCCGCGACCTGCCAGGTTTGTGCCAGCTTTGGGGACGTGCAGCTGTATAAGACACAGCCCCTGCCCTCAGGAGACTGACAGTCACCTGGGGCTGACTGGACCCCATGCGATGGTATGCCATTCCAAGTGCGGAGCATTGGCTTGTTTGCACACGGTGCGTGGTGAAGGAGCCCAGGGCTGGAGTGACTCACTCACTGAGCTGGTGACATTTGGGTGGTGCAGAGAGAATTGGGAACAGCGACCTGGCAGGGAAGAGAATTCTCTGACGGCACACTCCCGGGCTCCACAAGCCTTTCTGCTGGGCGGCCCGTTCGCTGTGGACATCCCTGAGGGAACGTCCAACAGCCCGCCCCAGCCTCTCAGTGCCGTCCCGCAGAACTTTCTACAATCACGGAAGTGTTCGGGAGCGCTGTGCCGTCTCATATGATGGCCCCCAGCCACGCGTCCCTGCCGCACATTTGGTATGTGTCTAGGGAGACTCAGGAAGCGAAGTGTTCATTCCCTTTACCCTCGATTCATATTTCAGTGTAAAAAGCCACCTGTGACCAGTGGCTCCCATATAGGACAGCACGGCTCTGGCTGGCCACCCCCCAGCCAAGACGCGGGAGTATAGAACTGCCTCTGCAAGGGGATGGCAGACCGGCCCCTCGTCACCCTCTCATTGGAGGAATGGGTCCCTGCCACCTGGAGGCAAGGAGGAAGGCTGGCTGTGATGCTTGAAGGTCCCCTTGTCTGCCCCAGGAGAGGCAAGGCGGGGCGTGTGGAGCCCCGCTCTGGCAGGTAACAGGGCTGTGCACGGTGGCCCGGGACCAGGGTTCCAGGATAGCGCCACCCCCGTGTTGACAACACCCTTCTGTGCACCCCACCCCTCCTGAATAAACACACCTGGCCATGACTCCTCTCTTGCACGTGTTCGCCAGGGCAACATGGAAAATAGAGAAACGAGAAGGAAACAGGTCCAGAACCTGACCCCCACCACGGCTGGTGCCCTGCTCCAACCATCTGTCTCTACAACAGCCTCCTGATCACTGTCCCTGCCCCTGCCCTTGGCCCCCCTGTAGTCCGTTCTCAACAGAGCGGCCAGAGGGATTCTTGAAGCCCTAAACCAGACGTGGGCGCTCCTCGCTTGTAGCTCTCGGATAGTCCTCGTGTGGGCACTAAAGCCGAGGTCCTTACGATAGCCTGCGTAGCCCGTACAGTCTGCCCCGACCTCCCTGGCCTCTCTGACCTCACCTATCACGCTCCTCTTCCCCTGCCACAGTCTGCCCCAGCCACACTGGCCGGGCCTCCATGCTGTTCCTGGAACGTGCCTGGCACAGCCTACCTCAGGGCCTTTGCACTGGCCATCTCCCTTGCCTGGAGCACTCTTCCTTCAGATAGCCACATGGCCCACTCCCAAGTTTTCTTCATGGCTTTATTCAAGTGCCACCTTCTTAGTGAGGTCTTTCCATGGACGCCTATTTAGATTTGCAATGTCACCCCTCTCCCAATTCCCCATCCATTTCCCCTGATCTCTTTTCCTTCCTAGCCTTATCACCATCTGCCACACAAGATTTTATTTACTGGGTTTATTATCTGTCTTCCTCCATCCTAATGTGAGCTCTACGAAGGTGGGGGAGGCGAGGCTTCAGCTTTGTACTCTGTTCAACCTTCAGTGTCTAAAATGGTTCCTGGCACAACATAGACCATCAATAAATATTTGGAGAATAAAAGAATGAAGGAATAAATGAATGAAAGCCACCTGTATCTCATCCCTGCTAACAGTTGGCTATATTTCCTTCCAGACTTTCTTCTACTGAGCCTCCCTTTGAGTGAGTTTATTGTGGTCACCAAGACGATGCTGAGGAGAGAGGAGGGAGAGATCTCTGTCAGGATCTGTCTCTGCCTGTGACCGCCTCGGTGGAGGCCTACGCCTTATCGTGGCTGGTCCAGAAATCAATGTTTTTAGTTCTCTCAGGGATAATCAGCCTCTGCAGGACAGACAGACCCACGCTAACAGCCTCACGGGAACCCTGATGAATAAGACCAGAGACCACTTCATTAATTCCTACCCCTTTCCGGTGATCCTACCATCAAAGAACAAAGAACATTACCCTGGAAATCAGGGATTTGCCTGGAGGAGGTGAGCTTTGTTGAATGCTCACAGGGCTGCATTAAGAATTTTAGGGACCTCCAAGCACTGAGAAGACTATGGGCCCAGCACCATCCTTTGGGTTATTTTGAATAAAAGTAATGCATATATATATATATATATATATATATATATATATATATATATATCCTTTTAACAAGAGCTAACACATCTACAGCAATGGTACTGTCTCCCCAGCATGCTTTTTCTCCATGTACAGCAAAAGGGCCCCGAGTTTTGCTTTGGAGACCCCTCCCTCATTTGCAGCCAACTTGCTCTGTAGGGGTGAACCTCCCCTCCACCTCCAGAGACAGGGTCAACGAGTTGGGGGGAGAAATTTGGTGGGGCTTCTGGGAAATCGTCTTTGGGCAGTGCAATGTGAAGGTACTTGAGATCTGGGGAGTCCTGGCACAGGTAGGGGTCATCGTGTGGGGTTGGAGCCAACATGACATCATTCAGAGAAGGCAGAAGAATTGCTAGGTCAAACTTTGCCTGAAACCCATCCTTCGGCTCAACTTTTTTTCCCCTCACTCACGTGAGCCAATAAATTCTATTTTGGTTTAAGTCGGTTTGAGTTGAAGTCTCTGTCACTTGAAACCAAAAGATTTCTAACAGATATACCTTGAAAACAAGAAACATAGCATAGAGTTGATTGTGTTACAAGTAATTAGGTCACTTTATTAAACTCCATGAGGGCCCATATGTTTGTCTGGTTTGTTTATTGCACTATCTTCAGCACTTAAAACGATATTGGCTGTCAGAATGAATGAATGAATGAATGAAACTGGAACAGAAGAGACACATGGCCAGTCGTTGAGATAATAAGATCTGGAATTCACCATATAACGTCAGCAACATACTTACAAACATTCTTCATTCATCCAAACGAGGAGAGCGAACCAGCATTGACTGTGGTCCTTCCCTAGGCCAGGCATACTTTGGGTGTGTTCATAGCCAGTGGCTTAATATTATACATGAACTCCCACCGAGGCACGGGGCTTTAAGTTATGTTCCCAAGATCACAAAGCGACCGTGTGGCAGGAAACAGAGGGGTTTCAGCTGAAGAGGGGTCGCAGCCTGGAAAACACTAGAGTGCCTATCGATGTGGTCAGCTCTCAGGAAATTCTGCAGCCGACAAGCCTCGTGCGTACTAGGCAGGTTTTTATTAGACTCCGTTTCAGAGACCTATATTGTGATCTGGACCCTCAAATGTGAGGCAAGACAAATTGGGGTGGAGGGGGGGGGGGACACACAGCGGCGTGGCGGCTGTGGTGTCACAGTTCACACAAGCTGTGTGTTGGTACGCGTGGGCATCCCCGTGCGTAAAATGTGTGTATGCACGTGTGTTTCACAAAGTCTCACAGCTACAGGACTGTTCTGTCTGCAGCCTGCCCTGATGCGATGTGGACACATCACACTGAAGGGAAGCGATAGGATCTTCTGGTCGCATCTGACCACCCAGATGTGTTCCTGGCATGGCCATAATTTAAGCAGAGCACGCAATACAATCCCACTTCTCTGAACGACAACAACAACAAAAGGCCGGAGAGTCTGGGCGCTAATGGCCGGGGGAACTCAACATAAACCAGAACAGAAATTCGACCCCATTTTCCACTCCGAGAAGTGCTAATTCACACACCCCCGGACCACTCCAGTTGCTTCCGCTTACCCCCACCGTGCTCAAAGTGGCTTCGATTAGTAACACTTCAAAGAGCCATAGGGGTGACACCAAGCTCAGTTCTGTGGAAAGGGCCCCCTGAGGGTCAGAAGGATCCCCCCCGCTGTGACACTTGGCACCCTTGGAAAAGCCTCTCCATTCTCTGGGCCTCGGCACCCTGGTTTGGGGAAAGGGCACCGGAGCAGAAACTTCCAGTCACAGAGATGAGAAAATTCGGTGGCTGTGGCTCTTCCAAGGAGGGGGAGACTGGGATCCGGTTGGAATTATCCTCCAAAGAGCACCCGTCATTCTGACGCGTCTGACGCGGGTGCCTGGTTCCCCCCGACTTTGCGGGGAGAAACAGAAAACTCTGTGTGTGTGTGTGTGTGTGTGTGTGTGTGTGCGCGCGTGCGCGCGCACGCGTTGTGTGTACTTTTTCTTAACTCACGCAGGTCACAGGGGAAACTGAGAAAGCAAACATCTAAGAGAAAGAAAAGATTTCTCTCCTTTGTGTTTTTCCTTCGGGGAAGCCAAGGGCCCCAGAATGTATTGGAATGTATTGCCTTTGAAGGTGGCCGGGCCTCTCTGTAAACACAAGTGACTTCTGACTTCTCACGGCTCTAAAAATAATCAGAGTGTGGGGGTTCTAAATCAGGAACAAAGAAGAAACAAAGGGTTAATGAGAGGACACAAGTTTGATGTTCCGTTGGATAAACACAGAGTCAGCTAGGAGCAAAGGCGCCAGGCGCTGGCCTTCACCAGGAGGTAACAGGCACAGCTTTTAGTCCTTGAAATTTCTGTGCGTTGCTATTTCTTCCTCACATTCGGGAAGGGCACCTCACACCCTGCTCTTGGGACCGGCCCCTTTCAAAACTGCGCAGTGAGAAGCTGGCCCTTCCCCTCGCCCTGATCAAAGCCTTACTGTAAGGTCTAACTCATACTAATGTGTGAAGGATTGATGTGGCCTCCGCAGCCCCCAGAGGCAGCAGCTCCCATTCACTACGGGGCTGCCTTTCTCCACACCCTGTGAGTGTTCTCGCTGCAATCTCACACGCTCCTAAAAAGCATCATTACCACACCCACGTTACAGAAGAGGGGATAGAGAATCACCTTAATTTCCCCACCGGCCCAGATCCAGGCAATCCGGTCCCCTGCATTTCAAGCCAGGGGGCTTCCGTAGTGAGGAGTTCCCTAGAAGCTGAGCAACCCACTGAGCATGCAGGGCAGTCGTTCCCTGTGCCTCTTAAAAGGCCCATCCTCTCAAAAGGGGATAGCTGTCAGTGCCCGGTGTTAATGAACTTTGGGGGATGTCTCCACAGACTGCACCAGGCTCGTTCAGGAATTCAGCGCACACACCCACCTAGCTATTTGCGGTCGAACGAGTAAGTGCCTGTCGCAGCAAATGTCATGTACTAGCGATCCTGCTGCGTGTGGGACAGACATGTGGTCCTGGGCTGGAGGAGGGGGGGCACGTAAGGAGAGAAACTTCAGAGGAAAAGCCCGGTGGTCAATCAGCACTACATGTCTCTTTACTAATTCCATGTAACTAGTAAGTTGCATTTCCTGGTCCAGAGGAGGCACTCAGAGAATATTTGTTGAATGAATGAATGAATGAATGAATGAATGAATGAACGAATGAACAAACGACCAAGTTGACTCATGCACAAACCGAAGCTACCTTCTTTTTTTTGTTGTTTCACTTCTGCTGCGTTAAGACGCTGGTGGTATTTCCTCAACCATTCATGCACATACCTCACGGATGGGGGTACAGAGTCTGACTCCAGAGGTCCGAGGGGGGACCTGGGATTGTGCCTGTCTGTCCAGCTCCCAGGTGATGTCGAGGCTGCTGGCCTGTGGACCACACCACACTTTGAGTAGGGAGTGCAAGGTCACAAAAGAAGAGGGTCTCACCGTTCCCGTGGACGATTTGATTTAAACGTCCCCATCCATTTCATCAATATGTGTGTGTGTGTGTGTGTGTGTGTGTGTGTGTTGACTGTGCAGTTTGGTCTGGGCTGCACAGTGCTACGTGTCGGGACTCCACCTGTGCTGTCTTTTATCCCTGGCTCGTGCAAGAAGCAGATATCCTGAGAAGTAATGGAGCTGAAGCGTCAGGAACCTTCCTCGCTTGCTCAGACCCCTTCCCACGTCCTCAGGCATAGATAGCAATATATTTTCACGGTGGTCCGTTTTTGTATATTTGCAACAGTAAAACCAATACCGCGCGTTTGTACAGACCTCAGTCCCCGCCTAAGCCCGACTTTGCTCCCGAACTTGCCCTATTGAATGTCTTAGAGTCGCTAGATCTTTCTCTATCCAAAAGGAAAATGAAGGAGAACGTGGCCTTGAGTTTTCAGAAAAATGTGGCAGGAGCACGAGTCTTTGAGGAAGGGAAAAATACACCTGCGTATTTACATATGCAAACATCTTGCGCTGATTTATGGTTTGTGCTGCCCACCTGGACCCATGCAGGCATCTGCGTCTGCAGCCACGAATCTGGCCTTTCGCAAAGAAGCATTACAAAGAAAAACATTCCATCGGTCTCAGCCCGTTACCCTGTAAAAGTCTGTGGACCCGTCAGCCTCGGGCTCTGGGAGAAAAGAGCTCCTCCTGTTCAGGCAGGGCACCGCGAGTCTGTGACACAGTTCTAGTGTGGACCATCCTGTCAGTGAATTGCATCTGCTCTGTTGAATGGATCATCACAAGCGAGCCAACGTGGGTGACCTCAAAAGAGCTGGTTCCACGTGTGGAGCCGTGTGGAGCCTTCGACCGGCTCTCCTCACCCTTGGCTGCTCCTTGGAGTCACCTGGGGAACTTTAAGAATGAACACTGTTGCCTGGGTCGGACCCCCAAAGATTCAGATTTAATTGGTCTGGGATGTGGTCCGGGTGATGACATTTTTTTAAAGCTCCCCAGGTGATTGCAATGTGCAGCCAAGGGTGACAGTCACGGCCCTAGATGGGCAGATCCGGAAAGGAGCCTCGACCCTGGCCACTCACAGTGTGGTCGGTCCTCAGACCAGCAGCAGCAGTGTCACCTGCCGGGCTGTTAGAAATGCGGAATCCCAGGCCCTACCCCAGACCGACCCATTCAGAATCTGCATTTTTAACAAGACCCTGGAGCGGGGGGGCGTGCATACCCGCTAAAGTTTGAGAAACCCTGCCTCAGAAATCAGTTTGTGTGGGCACCTGGGTGGCTCAGTCCGTTGGGTGCCCAACTTCAGCTCAGGTCACGATCTCGCGGTGTGTGAGTTCGAGCCCCACGTGGGGCTCTGTGCCGACAGCTCGGAGCCTGGCGCCTGCTTCGGATTCTGTGTCTCCCTCGCTCTCTGTCCCACCCCAGCTCACAATCTGTCTCTTTCTCTCTGAAAGAAACAAACAAACATTTTTAAAAATTTAAAAAAAAAAAAAGAAAGAAAAGAAAAGAAATCAGTTTGTGGATCAGCGTCCCCTGTGTCCAGATGCGGAAAGCAGAGCCCAGTCCTTGAAGTATGTGGTTTGGCCAAGGTCCCCAGGAGCACACCAAAGCCCCGATCTCCCATCCCCCAGCTTCAGCCAGACCTCCTCCTCCTCACTTGCAATTCGTGTCATTCTAAAAGGGCACTGAGAGTCCTCAGAGATCCCACGTGTGGCCAGCCCCAAGTCGGAGACACAGCTCTCATCTCAGACTCGGGGAAGCCACACGGTTTACTGGAGACTTCTGGCTTTTCCCTGCTAGGGGAAAAATATGTCTCGGTAAGATCCATTATGCATTCTGGGTATACGCACTGAGTTTGTCTTGAGACATATTTATGCCTGAGAATATTATGTATTCTCTTTATATACCATGCAAGGTTAAATTTTTTGAAAATTTATATTTGCTTTTTATCACCCAGACATATAAGCAATTTATAGCCAGGCCTGATGGATTGGAATCAGATGGCAAAACCCAGATTAACCCCGTGGATCCTGGTGGTCGTTGGTCAGTCCTTGCTATTAATGATATTTTCACCTGAGCGAGTGCATTCAGGACTTTCCCTCGAAGAGAAAAATGCAGGTGGATATCCTTTTTGCAATGCAGGCGACTTCCTCTTGCCGCGTAAGTTCATCCAGGATTTTTTTTTTTTTTTTAAAGACAGACATATTGAAACAGTCATACACTGAATAATTCATGTGGAAAAATTTGGGGGAGAGCTAAATAGAGGTGACTCGTGGTACATTCTTCCTCGCGAGTGCTCAGAAGGTGGAGAGTGTCTGCATTACATAACCGCCGGCCCCCAGCAACGCCGTGATTGGAGCAGCCGCGGACCCTTCGCACGGTCCCTTTGACACCAACCCGTCAGCCACTCCGCCAACTCTGTGCAGTCCTCTGTGGGAAATGAAGGACGCTCGGAGGACCCCGGCCCGGCCCGGGGGAGGTTGGGGAGCGCGCCGCTAGGAGCCACCGGCGGGACTCGCGACCTAATCACACCTGCCGCGCGTGGGCGCGCGCGGTTTTCCGCCAAACCCAAAGAGGGTCTTTTGTGCAGATCCCTGGCGAAGGGTGGTCCTGCACAACTGCTCAGCCTCCGCCCAGGTGCGAAAGGCAGCCAGAGGATGAATCATTATTATTTTTTTAATCAAGTAACAGACCCAGGTGTGGAAGCCGCCCGGCTTTCTAATATCACTGTGGCTTTGATAAATATGTCCCATTCCTTGATAACTTTTCCAAATCCTTTAATATCCTGCAGTTCGGTCCCCGATGTCTGGCTGTCGCAAAATGTGTGAAGGGAGACCAAATGTCAATAAAATCTCCCTGCCTGCCTCAACCCAGTACATAATCAGCTCCAAGGTAAATAAATGGTAAGTTAGTTATCTGCTCCAGAGAGGGGAGGGCTCTGAGCTTATCTGGCTTTCTTTCATTTTGGCCTTACTGTGGAGCTGACCAAAACATCTTATTCCAGGGTCTTCTGGGACGGGGCGGTGGGGGAAGGGTGCCGGATGCTTTCTCCCCCTTTTTCTTTTTCTTTTTTTCCTTCCCCTTGGAGGGACAGCGTGCTCTGCTGTTCCGAAACGGCTGCCCGCTTTCTGCTTTGCTCTCCTCAACTCCATTAAATCACCTTTCATCACATTAAATACAGGTCTTCAGGGTGGTCAGAGAGCTTCGCTCTGAGGGATGATGTTATAATGAGGGCGACGTGTATGAAAAATCATTTTTCAGCTCAATTCCAGGCAGGCCACAGGGAAGCCTGAAGGGGAGGGGCAAGGCGCGGAGCGTTTCTCACTTTAGACGGGAGCCCGGTTCCCGAGGAGAGGCTGCGTTCGTCCATTCATTCGTTCATGCATTCGTTCATTCATCAAACGCGTACAGAGCACTACTTCCGGTCGGCCTGGGGGAGTGCGCCGGTGAACAAAAGAGACAAAAATAGCCCTTCCCTCATGGAGCTTCCATAAGCAGGAACATTCGAAAGCCTCTTGGGGAACACGCTTGACGTGGGACTCATAGAAAAGCAGAAGGGGGGCCGATCTGAAGAGTCTCCGGAGCCCCTGCCCGTAAATTACTCCCACGCCAGTGCCAAAGAGGGGTATTCTTCTAGGACAAACTCTTTCTTTTGAGCTAAATCGTCCTTTTTCCATGAGCAATTGCCCTTGGAAGGGATTAACCGTTATCACTCTCTGGCACCTTAGTGTGAATTTATTTATTGGCTCGTCTTCCTGCCTAGATAGGAGGGCCTCCAGGGCTGCCAAAGACAGGCAAATCCTGAAAAGGCAGCAGGCAAGAGAGACCGAGGACTACTGGGGCCAGCCTTTCTCCTTGGAGTCCCCTGGGGCCACCTGTTAAAGAGGGACATGCCTCATCCCCATCTGGTCCCACCCAGTAGGGTCCCTGCCCCACAGTCCAGCCTTCCCACTGGACGGGGCCAGGGACACTAAAGGTTCTCTCTAGACAACAGGCCAGATGACATTGAGGTCTCCAAGTTCAGATCACTTCTAACCGCCCTTCCTAGCGGTATTAACAGGTCCCCACTGCGACTTGGCCGTAGGCACCGTGCTGTGCTCGGTTGGTGTCTTTAAACCCTGCCCATGCCATTGTAAGCGGTCCCTTTTTTTAAGTGCACACCCTATCTGGGCGACCCATCTGTTTGCGGCCCTGACCCAGATCCACGCAGGGGGCAAAAGAAGAAGCCAAGAGATCAGATCGGGTCCAGGACTGGGACCCGGACACGAGCGGGGAAAAAATGTGCCCTGCTCGAGGGTACACAGCTATAAATGGCAGAGGCCGCTTCGCACTCAGACAGACTGACTCCTATGCCGACTGACCCAAGACCAACTATTGGCTCCTTGAGAGAAATGGGTGCCCCTAGGCGTCAGTCCTCAAGGCTTTTTAATCTGTTTCATAGGGACTTTGTGTGAAATTCATACAAATGAATTTCATTGCTATTATTTATTGTATAATTCCTTGCGATTTTCACCGTGTCGGAGAATGGACGGAACCAAGATGGGCATTCCTCAATTAGCACAGATGATTTCGTGAGCTGTCGTGGTTCACCTTCCATCGCACCTACCTACTACTCTAGACTGGTGGGCTAGTGTCGGGTAGGGGCAGGAGGGAACAGGCCCCAGTTCCCTTCCTCGCTGTCCTCACCCCCCGGGGCTGCTCACTGTAACCTCCGCAGCGACTTTGCTCATGTTGGCCCTGCCACGGAAGCGGCCCTGACACCTCTTGCTTGAGGCATCACAACGTACTCCCAAACCTAGCAGCTTGCCACAGAAATCGTGTTGTTATGCTCATGGGTTCTGTGCCTCAGGAATCCAGGCAGGTCCCAGCAGGAACGGTTTGTCTCTCCTCCGGGATGTCTGAAGCCCCAGCGGAGAAGGCTCGAAAGCCAGGGGTGACTTCCGCCTACGGGAGGAAGTTCACGGAGCCTGGGCTTCCTCGAGGCATGGCAGCCGCAGAGTCGTCAGACTCTGGGCTCCAAGGGCAAGTGATCCAGGGACAAAGCGGAAGCTGCGTGGCCTTTCGTGACCCAGGCTTGGAAGTCAACACCATTGCTTCTCGGCCTTTTGGCTAAGATCAAGTGTGGAAATCAACACCAGTTGACTGCTTGACTGAAGCAAGCCCCCAACCCCATGTTCAAGGAGCAGAGACATAGACCCCACCTGTCGATGGAAGGAGTCAGTTAAGGTCACGTTGTAAGAAGAACCTGGCCACCATCTTTGGAAAATACAGTCTGACCACAGCAATTCATATCTCCTCGCCTGTCCTTCCATGCCTGATCCAGGCCCCCTCCTCCAGGAAGCCTTCTCTGATCACTGCGGTCCACTTTAAGCCCTATGTTCTCTTGTCGTTTCTACTTAATATCGCAGAGTGATGTCGTATGGCTAATATTACAAGGCAATGAACATTTCACGTATATTAACTCATCCCATCCTCACCCTTTTTACAGTCAAAGAAAGTAAGCCCAGAGAAGTCGGGTTACTTGTCAACGCCACACAGTTGCTCTGGCCTCTTCCCTAGACTGTTCTCGCTTCCCACAGTCGAGTGTCTGCCAGCCAGTGTGAAACAGCCACGCTCCTGGGCGGTCCCTCGCACGGCGCCAGGCTCACCCACACTCTTGGGCTAGGGATCTCGAAACAAGTGGCCTTTAATGCCAGCACCCCAAACCCCAGAACTGAACGCGTTTACAAGTGCCAGCGTGCACGTTTGTGCGACTGGCCTGCTGACCCCAGCCTGGGCCGGGCCCGGAGGGCGCGAAATCATCCCACGCCAGGGCCCCTCGAGCAGGGCAGGGCACCAGGGGCTGATGGCCAACAGGGGTGTCTAAAGTGCCTGCATAAGCACACCAAAAAGGCAAAGGGAAATATGTCACTAGATGCAGAAGGAAAAATTAGATTTCGAGATGGTTTTAATTCCGGGCTCTGGGAGTCCCGGGGAGGAGAGAGAGAGACAGAGAGACAGAGAGAGAGAGAGAAATGATTTAGAACCTCGGGATTTTTATGGGCAGCAGGGCCTTCTTTCAGCCCGAGCAGGCAGATTGAGAAATCCGTAAACAACCAAGGAGCAATCCCGAGATAGAGCGAGGTCTAACAGGCAGAGGGATAATAGCGTTCAAGTCCAGGGAGGTCCTGAGCCACATGGAAATGATTCAGGGCATAAAAGACTGCGCCTGGACGCTTTGTATCTGAACAAAAGCATTCCATGTGCACGCAGAAGTGGCTTCAGAAAAAGAACACGTTTTCCTGACCTGCCATTCTGGCCTATAAATTAATGCTTCAGACCTTTACCTTGAAGCCGCCTTGGCCTTGTAAGAGCCGGTCTCGGAGGTGAAGTGGGGGGCATTCAATATTAGCCAGAATATCAGCAATTCTTGGCTGCCAAGTAAGTGCCTGGAAGCATGTCTTCCGTCAGCCCTGGCCAGCCTGTGTGACCCCGGAGGAGCAGAGGCCAGTGAGGGCAATGGCCTTGACCTTAGGCCATGGAAGCGGGCAGAAATGCGGAGGTGGGCAGATAACTTTATCATCCTTAATGGCTACTTAACTCCTTGGGGAAAGGGTCGAGGAGCCCCCAGTGGCTCGCCTCGGATGGCAGCGTGGGCGGCCGGATACGCTTACCAAGGGAGGGTGTCTGAGTTTGCGTTGCCCCAGAGGCCGACCCAGAGACACAGAAATGAGTGCAAGTGCTTTATCTGGGAAATGCAAGAAACGCTGGTAGGGGAGTGAGGCGGGGAGACAGGGAAGCGGAGGCAGCCAATAACAGGTAAAGAGCGAGAACAGTGTTTCTCGAGGTATCTGGGTCAAGGACCAGGTCGTTCGGCGTTATCGTCAATCTATTGTAGGTCCTTTCGTAAAAGACAACACGAATGTCACAGCAATGCCAAATTGCTCTAAAAGTTCCTAACTGCTGGTTCTCTGTCTGAGTGCTTATCTGGAAGGGGATGACTAATGAACATTTTGCAGCTGGTCACCCATCCAGGGACCACACTTTGAGTAACACTGAGGGAGAAACGCACCTCCCAACTTACCAGTGTAATGCCACCCCCACCGTGGAGACGGGCTATTTTTCTTTTAATGTTTATTCATTTTTCACAGGGGGAGGGGCAGAGAGAGAAGGGGAGACACGGAAGCCGAAGCAGGCTCCGGGCTCCGAGCCGTCAGCCCAGAGCCCGACGCGGGGCTCGAACCCACGGACTGCGAGATCATGACCTGAGCCGAAGTCGGACGCTCAACCGACTCAGCCACCCAGGCGCCCCGGAGCGGGGCTATTTCTACACCAACTTGGGCTACTCATTGTTTGAGGGTGTGTGTGTTGGGGGGGGTGGGGGTGGTTCCTCCGTGCACACAGGCAGAGTGGTGGGGCACGGTTTCTAGAAAGCCACTGAGTAAACAGGTGCTGGCAGACACTGGCGGTTGGGAGCCGGGTGGAACCCGCCAGGGAACAGAGGAGGGCATCGGCAGCGTCTGCCGTAGACGGGCCCACCCTCTCCCTTTCCCCATCTTGCCCTGGTCGGCAACACTCTGGAGCCGCTGTCCCGGGACCAACTCTTGGCCTGCGAGTTAGACGCAGGGGTGACCGCAGTCGTGGCGGGGCGGCGCGGGGGGATCGACGAGTCGGCCCGGGCTGCCCTGAGCGGCCCGGCCCCTGTGCGGTCCGCACCACTCGCGGGCCAGCGCATTTCAGGGTACACGGGGAGATGAGAGTTGTGGCGATGGGAAACCAGGGTCAGCAGCGGGGGCGGACCCCTGGGCGTTGACCTCGTGCGGGGCCCTTGACGCACGCTCTCTCACAATTCCCGGGGCCAGTCCTGGGGCCGGGGTCACAGTGACCGGGAGCGGTGGCCCCGCTGTCACGCTGCCTGGGTCTGGACGCCAGACCTTCCGCCGCCCAGCGGCGTGAGTTAGCGCGCCTCGGTCTCCTCGTCTGTCAGCGGGGTTCTAGCTACTTCATGGAGCTGTTTTTGTGCTGCGTGGGCCGGTAATATCTGTGACGTGCTTTAGGGCAGGCTGGGGCCGACAGTCGGCGCCCGGAACCCAGGAGTCCCGCGCCCGCCCCGGGCAGGCCCCCAGCTCAGCTTGCCGGCAGCTGCCGGCCTCAGCCCCGGGGTCTCTGGGGAAGTCACTAGTAGCACGTCGGCTGGCCCCCCTGCAGCACGATTTCACCGTTGTCACACAGATGGCAGCCAAAGAAAGGAGTGTGACTAAAACTTTCCATTTTCCGCTGTCGGCTCTGTCACGGCATGCGGGCCCTCTCAGGCCCAGCGCTCCGGCCAACTGGGGCCGCTGCTCCTATGATTGCCCCCCAGGAAACTTCTTGGGCCCAGTGCCTCGAAGGCCGGTAGGGTTTTCGCCCCAGGGGACAGACCCCGGGGTTGTGGTCATCCCCTTAGCCTCTTCGGGGTGCGTGTCTCCCCCACCGTCCTCACATCCGGCTGTGTGGGGCGCCCAAGGGGATGACGGGACGCAAGCCATTCTCAGATTAGATAGGTTAAGGGTTAAGGGTTCACAGATCTGCCTTATCCAGCCCAGAGTCGCACAAGCCAGACCTCCGTAATCATTTCCAGTTTCCTAATTAGTTCACCCTTATTTCCAGCCACGGTTCAGGTTCCCAGATAAAACGCAGGACACCCGGTTAAATTTGATTTTCAGATAAACAACGAAATTTGTTCCGCATAAATATACCCCTAATAGTGCATACGACATACTTATCCTAAAAACTTATCCAATACTTAGCTGACGTCCAAATGTAACTGGGTATCCCGTATGTGTTTGGGAAATTTGACAGCCCTCGTCCAGGGTCCCCGAGGGGTCGCTCGGTATCATCAGTAAACCTGGTCCCCTCCCTCGTCGCTTTGGGTGCGTCTTAGTCCATTCGGGCTGCTAACACAGAATACCGTGGGCTGAGTGACTTATAAACAATAGACAGTGTTATTTCTCACAGTGCCAGAGACTGGGAAGTCCAAGATCAAGGTGCTGGCAGATTCAGTGTCTGATGAGGACCCACTCCTTGATGCACAGATCGCCATCTTTTCACTGTATCCTCACATGCAGGAAGGGGCAAGAGAGCTCTCTGGGATCTCTTTTATAGTTTTATTTATCTTATTTTACTTATTTTGAGAGAGAGAAAGAAAGAGCATGCAAGCAGGGAGGGGCAGAGAGAGAGAGAGAGAGAGAGAGAGAGAATCCCGAGCAGGCTCAGCGCTGTCAGCACAGACCCGACATGGGGTTCTATCACACGAACATTGAGATCATGACCTGAGCCGAAATCAAGAGTCAGGCGCTTAACTGACCGAGCCACCGAGGCGCCCCCGGGATCTCTTTTATAAAAGCACTAATCCTGTTCAGGAGGGCTCCAGCCTCCTGACCTAATTAGCTCCCAAAGGCCCCACCTCCTAATGCCATCACACTGGGGGTCAGGTTTTAGCATACGAATTTGGGGTGGGGGGACACAAACGTTCAGTCCATAACAGGTGCTCCCAGAAGGCGATCCCGAGAAAAGACTCAGATGTCGGTGGTTTAAGAGATGAGGCAGGAAGTATAGCGAGGGACGAGGAAAGGGAAAGAAGCCAATAAAATGGTGGAAATGAGAAAATCATTCCCTTCGCAACTGGGATTCAATCCCCGCAGAGAACCTCCCAGAAACCATGCAGAACATGCCTTAGACTCATCCCACCAGAGGACAAGGAGGCTGGGCATTTATCCACTGTCATAGCTTGGGTTGCCATAACGAAATACTATATACTGAGTGGCTTAAACAGCAGACGTTTATTTCTTAGAGCTCCGGAGTCTGGGAAGTTGAAGATCAAGGGGATGGCGGGTTTGGTTCTTGGTGAGGGCCCTCTTCCTGGCTTGTAGCCATCCTTCTTGGTATACCTTCACGTGGTAGAGAGAGAGCTCCGATCTCTTCTCTTCTTATAAGGACACTAATTCCATCCAGGGGACCCCAACCTCACGACCTCATCTAAACCTGATTACTCCTCAAAGACCCCACCACCAAATACCATCACATTGGAAGTTAGGGCTTCAACATATGAATTTACTCGGGGAAGGGGACACGAATAGTTCGTTCATAACATCTCCCAATGCTCATGGCTGAAGGTTGCCCTGAGGGCGTTAACTCCCCTGCACTTCCTGGTTCAACTGTGCTCAACTGAGCATGCCCAGGGCAGAAAAACAGGGAGAGGCAGGTGCCAGAGGGAAAAAGCTGTCAGCCAACTGGAAACGGACCACCACAGCGACAGGTGAACAGCCCTACACCTGAGCCAAGACAATAAGCTGTGGGACATTAGAGCCCCTGCTGAATTTTCCTTTGTCCAAGGCCGACCCCTCAGTCATAGGAGGATGGAAGAACTTGCCCAGTGGGCCTCAGAGGGCTGTTGTCAAGGTTAGATGAGATCACATGTGTGAGAGGCTTCTGTAGACTAAAGGCCCCGCCCCCAAGTTGGTGAGTTGAAAGCTAATGCCCAATGGCATGCCCAACGGTCTCAGGAAGGGCCTTGGGGAGGTAATTAGGTCATGAAGGTAGAGCCCTCGTGAATGAGATTAGTCCCTTATGAAAGAGACCCTGGAGAGAACTCCCTCGCCCCTTCCGCTGTGTGAGGACGTAGAACACGGCCGTCTCCGAGGAAGCAGGCGCCCAGCAGAAACCAAATCTGGCGATGCCTTGATCTTGGACTTCCATCCTGCAGAACAGTGAGAAATCAATTTCTGTTGATTAGAAGCCACCCAGTCTGTGGTGTTACAGCAGCCCAAATGGTCTAAGACAGAGGATATTAAAAACTGTAAAGCACTATAGGAATTGAGGTGTAGTAAAGCATTATTTAGTTAAGAAAGAGAGTGAGCAAGACAGAGCACAGGGGAGGAGGAGGAAGAGGAGGGGGGAAGGGAGGGAGGGAGGGAGGGAGGGAGAGAAAAATACACTGATTACTAACAGCAGAGAATAAGACCAAGGAGATAAATTAATTGTGTGCAGTCGATAAGTTTTTATTAAGCATCCTACTGCATTCCAAGCCCTATTCTAGGTACTGAGGATTCAATAGTGAACCAAACCATCCAAATTTTTGCCTTCCTAGGGCCGACAGTCTATCAAGGGGGTAAAAATATAGAGCACGTTGGTAAGGTGCTATGGACAGAAATAGAGCAGGAAGGGGGCGAGGGAGAGTTTTTAGGGTGGACTCTTAGCTAGTATTCCATATTCTCATAAAAAGGGGAAACTTGGGGTTGCGGTAATGGAGTGGTCCGGGAAGGTGTCACTGAGAAGGTGAGCTTTGGGTCACGTCCTGAAGGGGAGGAAGGAGACTGCTCCAAAGACGGGCAGTGTCTCGCCTGTCGGGGGCAGGCAAGGAGTTCGTGGGGCAGTGTGAGGAGGGGAGATCACGGGGGCCCATGGAGGCCACTTGATGGCTTTGGCTTCACTTGGGGTGAGATCGGGGGCCGATGGAAGGTAGCGAACAGTGAAGTGATGCGGTCTGACGCGTCCTAAAGGAGCATTTAGGTTAAGAACAGGAGCCACGGGGGGCGCCTGGGTGGCGCAGTCGGTTAAGCGTCCGACTTCAGCCAGGTCACGGTCTCGCGGTCCGGGAGTTCGAGCCCCGCGTCGGGCTCTGGGCTGATGGCTCAGAGCCTGGAGCCTGTTTCCGATTCTGTGTCTCCCTCTCTCTCTGCCCCTCCCCTGTTCACGCTCTGTCTCTCTCTGTCCCCAAAATAAATAAATGTTGAAAAAAAAAAAAAAACAGGAGCCACGGACGGTCATTTGGAAGGCTACTGCTAGATGCAGGTGAGGGCAGGCAGCGGCCGGGGCAGGGCAGCAGCGGTGGAAAGGGTGGGAAGTGGCTGGATTCTGGGTCTCCGTTTTAGGATATTGCCAACAACGGGAGTGACAGCGAGAGTGGATGAGAGAAGGGAGTTAGCCATGGATCTGAGCTTTGGGGCCTGAGCAGCTGGGCGTGCTGGGGCTGCCCAGTGGAGATACAGAAGACTGTGGGCAGAAAGGCTTGAGCCTGGGCTGCTGGGGAGGGTGGCTGAGTGTGACATGCTATTCAGTGTCCCAGCGGGGATGCCCACCATGCAGACAGGAATCAGGCCGTGCCTGGGTAGAGACTCAGTGCCACGAGACTGGATGAGGTCACCTGGGGAAGAGGCATAGACAGAAAAAAAGTGCTGAGGGAGTCCCAGGCACAGTGAAGGTGAGAGGTTGGGGTGGAGGCAAGCAGGAGCCACCAAAGGAGGTATGAGCCAAACCAGGAGACGGTGATGCCCCTGGGAGTCAGGGGAAAAATGAGATGACCTCGGGATGAAGGCATGTCGGGCTCTCAGGGTAACACAACCGCAAAAGGTCCCCCCCAACAACAACAGAAGTCCTTCCAGGGAGGGGTGCCTGGATAGCTCAGTCGGTTAAGCGTCCGACTTTGGCTCAGGTCACGATCTCGCGGTTCGTGGGTTCGAGCCCCGTGTTGGGCTCTGTGCTGACGGCTCAGAGCCTGGAGCCTGCTTTGGATTCTGTGTCTCCCTCTCCCTCTTTCCTCCCCCTCTTGCATTCTGTCTCTCTCTCTGTGTGTCAAAAATGAATAAACTTAAAAAATTTTTTTAAAAAGGAAAGAAAAGAAATCCTTTCAGGGAGATCAAACCTCTGGGGGTCTTTCTGCCCGACTCAGTGCTTTTCTGGCCTCCCCTCAAAGACAAAGTTGCACTCAGGCTGCCCATTGCCTGCTCCCTGTTTCTTTCAACATCCCTGCTGCTTGATCACCTTCCTGCTTCCAGAAGTGACTTCTGCCCTGCCCTCTTGTATCCTATCTCTTGGCATCTGGCCCTGTCCTCAGCCAAGCCCCCGTGAGCCCGTCTGCATGTGTCTGTCCCAGCTCCACTCTGGTTCTCACCTGGTTCTGAACCTCTCCCACACCGCAACCCCATCCCCAAATCGCTACCGGCCAAGGTTTGTACCTGTACTGGCCTCAAACCACCTGGCGCCTTCACAGCGCCCCCTCCTGGCATAAGGCTTGTTTGTGACGGGTGCTTCGTTGGCCAACGTGTCCTGTCCATCTATGGCAGCTCTCCAACCGGCACCCTTTCTTTTCTCCCACTTGGTCAACCCCAAAGTCGCCCAGCATTCACAGTCCAGGTAAGCAGAGCCGACTCAGTTGTGAAGAAGCACAGGTGCACCCACACGCATTAGCACACTCGCGCGCGCGCACACACACACACACACACACACACCACTATCACCACTACTGTCCTTTGCAACCAGATTCGTTGCCGAACCACTCAGCCGTCAACAGCTATTGGGAATCATGACTGAAGAGGCCAAAATTGCGTGTGCACATCTCGTCTCTTCTTGCCACTCTGAGGCAGCAAGAGCCCTTAAAAACCTATTAGAACATCCTCCCCTCCTACAGAGTAAATAAATGCCGGTCTCTGAGGAAGGAGTGGGGAAGGGAGGCTGGGAGGCATCGGGTGGGTTTTTCCCTTGTCACAGCAACCTCTTCACTCATCGGAGGCTGGCTCGGAGGTTTTAGAGGGAGGCAGCGCCGTAACTCACGAGATTAAAACATGCCCGCTTCTCCTCAGACATGTATTCTATATGAAAATGTGGTTTATGGGCATCGGGTCCACAAATCTAAAGCCCAAGCAATTCTACCTATGACCATCAGTCATGGAAGTTACACTCACTGAGAATGAAAATTTACACGACCACTGTTAGCCCATAACCAGCGACGGCGCGTGTCCCCCTCCCCGGGAGCCAGGTCTCCCTGACAACAACTATCCGCCCCGTTTTTACTGGCCGGTACCCAGACTAGTGGCAATGACTCTCCAATGTGAGTATTTATCATGAGCTGCTCTCAAGGCCCATCTCTCCTACTTTGTAGAGAGGGGGCTAGATTAGGAATCCGAGAAAAGAGGTCGAGTTCCATCTCTGCCACTTACGACCCACGTGAAACTCGACCATTCACCCTCTCTGTCCCAGGCTCCTCATCCGCCTACCTCTTCCCTGACGGCCTCTTTTGCAACGGTTGTTCCAAGAATTATCTGAATTCAGCCCTGCGCAGTGGCGAGGCCCTTAGGCTCCGGAGTCAGGCTGCCTTTCAAATTCTGACTCTCTCACTCCACAACCTTGGATGAGGATCGTAAGAATACTTGCCTCACAGCCGTGTCCTGGGGATGAGAGGAATTCGTATTAGGATAGGGCTTAGAACAGTTCCCGGCGTATGGTAAGTGCTAAGTAAGTTCCCTGAAATTCGTTCATTCGACAAACATTTACTGGGCGCTGTATTCGTTTCCTGGGGCGGCCATCACAAAGTACCATGAATCGAAGGACTTCGGACAGCAGAAATGTGCCCTCTCACAGTTCTCAAGGCTAGAAGTCCAAGATCAAGGTGCCGGCAAGGGTTAGGTGGTCTGAGGGCCTCGAGAGGGCGTCTGTTCCAGGCCTCTGTCCTAGCTTCTGGTGGTCTGCTTGGCTAATAGAGGCATCACCCGATCTCTGCCTTCACCTTCATGTGTGCGTGTCTCTGTGTCTAAATTTGGCCTTTTTACAAGGACGTCAGTCATATTGGATTAGGGCCCACCCTCACAACCTCATCTTAATTTGATGGCATCTGCCAGGACCCTACCTCCCAATAAAATCACACCGAGAACACCACGCTTAATGAAACGCTGGCCATGCTTTAGGGAGCTCACATCTGAATGTGGGAAACAGACTTACATGCGTTAACTCAGTAAGTATTGTAGCAGGGAAATATACAAAATACGGAGACAAAAGGAACGGGGGCAGTGGCACCAGAAGAGGGATTTCAAAAGGCTTCACATGTGTGCTGGGCCTTGAAGGATTAGCTGGATTGACATGGCCCAAAGGGGTAACGCCCGCTCAGAGCCACAGGAGTCTGGAGGCACGTGGTGTTTTCTGGGAACACAAGTCCTTGATGTGGCCGTAGGGTCAGACGGAACTCAGAGAAAGATGACTCCGGAAACACCGTGAGGACCAGATTTCAAAGGGCCTTGGTTTCCAGATTTAGGAGTTTTCATTTTATCCCCTGTGGACTCCTCTTGGGTCAGGGTCCCCAGAAGCAGACTCAGAGACGAGGATTCTCGTGAAGGTGAATGTATTAGGGGATGCGACCAGGAAGAGCTAGAAGGGGAGTGGGTCAGAAGCCAAGCCAAGGGTCCGGACTAAGCAGATTCCCTCCAAGGGCAATTCCCTTAGCGCAATGTGGCAGTCACTGGTCCCTGGCTGCCCCCAGGGCACTTTGGGCTGTCACGGGGGACAGGTGAAGTGGCTCTGGCAGCTTGAGGGCAGTCCCTGAGCGAACCGCGCCACTGTTTCAATCGGGGAGCTGACTGACCTGATGCCCGTGTCGGAAACCTAACTGGTGATGGTGCGAACACACAGAAGAGCAGGGAAGCGGTCTGGTGGCAAGGAAAAGACCTCGAAAACCATGCCAGTAGGCCAGGTGGGAGCTCCTGGAGACTAAGCAAGGGCCGGGTGGGGGCCTGGAGAGAGATTAGATGGGAGAGGAGGGAGGGTTTGGAGAACCACTTACAGCTAGGCCTTGAGAGGGATAAGGGATGTGAAGCAGGTCTGCCGATGAAGGTAGAGGGATGGTTCTGGACGTGGCCAATATCTACCGGATTCCCAGTTCCAGATGCCCAGTAGGCTGATAGCAACATGGGCCTGGATACAAGGAGAAAGGTGAAGCTGGAGCTCGCCATCTGGAAGGCAGTGGTATATAGCGGGGACATGAGGGGAGGGGCCAGACAGAAAGGGTAGAGTCTGGAAAGACATCAAGAAGAGAATACTAGAGAGCGGAAGGCCTTTGAGACGTGAGCAAGGCAAAGAGGAGGAAAGAACACTAAGAGAGGTTCAGAGCTCGAAGGGTCGTGTAGCAGGAGGCAAAGGGGGGAGAAACCGCAGGCAGGCTACAGTGGTCAGTGGCATTGAACGACACCTAGATGTCAAAGGAGGGCAGGGAATGAGCAGAAGTCATTAGATTGGACTGTTCGACAACCACGAGGGAGGGAAAGACCACTCGTTCTAGGCCAAAGAGGAAACAGAAGGGATGGGGGTAACAATAGAAACCATCGGGAGCCCTTTCCAAACCTGAATTCTTGGGCCTCACCCCAGGCATACTGAATCAGAAATTCTGAGAGTGGAGTCCCGGAATCTGTTTTATTTATTTTTTTAATGTTTATTTATTTCTGAGACAGAGAGAGACAGAGCATGAGGGGGGGAGGGGCAGAGTGAGAGAGGGGGACACAGAATCCGAAGCAAGCTCCAGGCTCCAAGCTGTCAGCACAGAGCCGACGCGGGGCTCGAACTCACAGACCGCGAGATCATGAACTGAGCCGAGAAGTCGGACGCTCAACCGACTGAGCCACCCAGGCGCCCCCCGGAATCTGTTTTTAACAAGCCCTCCCGGTGGTCCTGATGCGAGCTAAGGTTTGAGACCACTGGTGCATATATGACGTTCAAGAAGTTTGGCTGTGAGCAGAAAGCAAGCTGCCTACAGAGGAGCCAGCGCCCAGGGAAGGATCAAAACTCGCAGCAGGAGGTCGTGACGGAACACACAGACAGCCCATTGGTTTTGTAACTAACAAATGCCATCTGGGTCGTGATTTTTACCTGGATCCGTCACCGCATCTTAACCAGAGCAGTGACCGATTATGGCTGTGGGTGCCCGGTGCACGAGCGACCATCGTCCGCTCACGAGATACAATTAAACTTCTATGTTTTTCGGAGGCAGGTACGTTGAGATGCTAAAGGGAGCCTGTTGTGGCAAATCTTGTCCTAGGACCCAGACTTCTAACTCCTGATGTCCACTTCATTGTGGCTCTCTATCACTGTGAAGCAAGCCGCCCCAAACCTACTGGCAGGGAACCACCATCACCAATGGTTGTCATGATCTCCACTGTTTCTGCAGACCGGCTGGGCTCAGCCGGAAGATTCTAGGTGTGGTGTCAGGCACGCAGTGGCTGAAGCTGGCGTCATCTCAAAAGCTCGCTGGGCTTGCTCACGGCGTGGTGGCTGGGCTCCAAGGATCGCATCCCTAGAGAGAACCAGGAAGAAGCTATACTGTCTCTCCTGACCCAGAGGCCACATAACGTCACTTCTGCTGTGCACTGTTCGTAGAGGTAGCCAGAAGGCCTGCTCAAGTTCAAGAGGAGGGGACACAGACTCCGCCATTGGGGGGGGGGGGGGAGGCAAAGCAAGTTTCCAGAAAAGCACATAAGGCAGAAAGTATTGTTTTAGCCATTTGTGCAAAACAGTCTACCACAGGAAATAAATCCTTAATGGTCAACCCCATTATGACCTTGCTCACTCTGTCAGGTAAGCTCTAGTCCGTCTCTAATTACCCATGACCAGGCTGATTTGTCATTCCGGTGACCTTCCTTCAGAGGAGGGGCATGGACAGTTGGAAGGGCAAATCCTCAGAAGGCCTCCACGGCCATAAATACTGCCCTGGGTCTGGCCCGGAGGCTCTGGAAAAGCCCCACGGAGAGTCCCTTCCTCCTTTAGGAGTTAAGCCCCCGGAAGGGTGTGGCCGCTGGAGGGACAAAAGGAATTGATCAACAGCCCGAATTACATCACCCCCTCTCTTTGTTCATTTTTCATTACTGGTTGTTCTTTTTCCTGTGTTTAATTTCTCTCCTTCCTCGCTCTCCCCTAGGGCCTCCCCCCTGAGAGATGGGGTTGGGGGCTTTGATTGATTGGTGCTGAAAGCAAAGGGAGGTTGCAAGTAGAGAGAGATCACCTTACCCCAGATAGTTTCCATGGCAACAGGGACAGGTTGGTGGGAGGGGCGGGCAGATAAGGGCCCCACTTTGGGGTTCAGTGCTTGGTGGAGGCGAAGGCTAGAGTGTTTATGGAAAAACAGCCTGTTCGGCTGGGTCAGGGAGTGGAAACATGATTCGAGACAGCTTTGAGGCTAACCTTCGCTGACCCCTCGCCCTTCCCTCTCCCCTCGTTCATCACCCAACAACCTCAGCGGCGGCATTTGTGTGCCCGCCACCCCTTGTCCTAACTTGCAGCCCTTCTGGTCATTATTTCCTCCAGGAGAAGCTCTCTCCTCCTCCTCCTCCTCCTCCTCCTCCTCCTCCTCCTCCTCCTCCTTCTGCTCTCTGCTCTCACTTCCTAACCTGAGAGAAGCAACAAAGCCCGGTTCCCATCCCACCGGGTCTTGGGTGCGGGAGACAGCCCAGCTTCGTGCTGCAGCTTGGGTGCGGGGTGGCTCCTGGCCCACCCTCCCGCCTCCTACAGGGGCCTTCCCCTGGCGTTGTTCCTCGGGGGGGCCGGAGGTCACTGGGAAAGAAACTGGGGGATCACCGAAGGCCATCCATTAGCCCGGAATGCACAGGAAGCCCCTGAATGGTGGCCACGCAGACATAGAGCACCCTGTCGCGCCCTCCCGTGCCTGGGACTCCAGCAGGGCCGGGCCTGGCCTGCCGCAGCGAGGTGTGGCCCGGCGATTTCTCTCGAAAGCAAAGAGTGACCCCTCTGCTTTGAGGCTACTTCTCCTTCCCCAAGGGTGGATCCACAACTGACTCTCTTCCCCTCCTCCATCTCTTTGCTCGGGGCGCTGATGTCCCCACACTCAAGGACTGTACCACCCACCAGTGCTTCTCAACTCCGTCTCTTTAGCCCCCCTTCTTGCTTTCCTTCCGTGCTCCTTCAGGGGAACTGAGGAACAGAAGTCTCTCGGGCTGGCACATCCAGTTCCCCAAAAGAGGGTGCAGAATGCAGAAAAGCAAAATGGTGGCCCTCCAGCCTGGGCTGACCACCAAGGGGTACCTTGTGCCTCAACGGGCAGGCCCCGTCTGACTCACCCCTAGCCTGGGGTCCACAAACACAGGGTCCAGGGAGCATTTCCCTCAGGTTCTCAGGGTCTTAAAGGTCTGCGGCGCCTGGCACATAGAAGGGCTTAAGAACACATGTTGTTCCTCAACAAGCTGAACGTAGAACTACTGTGTGGCCCAGCAATTCCACTCCTAGGTGCAGGGACTCGAGCAGAGACGTGAACACGAATGTTCAGAGCAGCATTATTCCTAAGAAGCAAAAAGTGGAAACAGCCCAAGTGTCCCTAAACGGATGAATGGATAAACAAAACGTGGGCTATCCGTACAACAGAATATTATTTAGCCATAACAAGGAATGGGATTCTGACATAGGCTACAACATGGATGAATCTTGAGAGCATTCTTTTTTTTTTTTTTAACGTTTATTTATTTTTTTGAGAGACAGAGAGACAGAGCACGAGGGGGGCAGGGGCAGAGAGAGGGAGACACAGAATCGGAAGCAGGCTCCAGGCTCCCAGCCGTCAGCACAGAGCCCGACGCGGGGCTCGAACTCACAGACGGCGAGATCAGAACCTGAGCTGAAGTCGGACGTTTAACCGAACGAGCCACCCAGGCGCCCCGAGAGCATTGTTAAGTGAAAGAAGCCAGACGCAAAAGACCACACATTGTCTCATGGCGCTGATATGAAATGTCCGGAAAAGATCTATAGAGACAGAAGGTAGATTCGTGGTTGCCAAGGGCTGGGGGGGGGGGGGGTGATGGGGAAAGACTGCTAATGGATACAGAGTTTCTATTCAGGGGCATGGAAAAAGTTCTGGAACTAGAAAGTGGTGATGGTTACAGAACACTGTGACTGTGCTTAATGCCACTGAATTGTACACTTTAAGTGGTAAGGTTTCTGACATTTATATTGAACCATGATTTTTAAAATGCGTGTGGTGGGGCTCCCGAGTGGCTCAGTGCGTTAAGTGTCCAACTCTCGGTTTCGGCTCAGGTCATGATCCCAGGGTCTTGAGATCGGGCCCCCTTTGGGAGCCTGCTTGACATTCTCTCTCCCTCTCCCTCTGCCCCTCTGCCCCCTTCTAAGAAAATGCATATTGTAGTGATGCGGTGTCCCTTGGCAGCCAGGGCCCCAGGGACCTGGAGTTATCTGCCCTTAAGGTGAGTAATCAGAACCACGCCTGTTTTCCCCGGGCCATCCTGACTTTAGGACTGAAAGGCCCTCAGTCGGGGCACAGCAGCCCCGCTCGCTGACTCTCCCTGCACTGGAATCCTGCCTCCTCCTTTCTGTGGGCGCTCGGGCAGCATGCTTATGTCGTCTGCGTCTCGGTTTCCTGCCCTGTGGGTGTGCTGCGGGATTAGATGGGATAATAAATAATAACACTAATCTCAGCCAACAGCTACAGAGCACTTACTATGCTCCAGGCATTCTTCCCAGCCAGGGCTTCTAGCACGCACGTGAACCCCTAGGGGTCAGCAGGTCTGGGACAAGGCCTGAGACCGTGCGTTTCTAATGAGCCCTTGGCGATGCAGAAGGTTCTGGTCCACAGACCACACTCTGGGTTCCAAACTCCATACGTATGTTAGTCCATTTAACCCGCACAACACTGGAGGGAAGATCTCTGGGTCCCCACTCCACATACGGAACCGGGGGAGAAAGGAGGTTCAGTGACACCCAAGGTCACATAGCCGGGATGTGATGGTGGGGCCGGGACTGGAACCCAGGGCAGTCTGGCCACAGGCCGCAGCACACTTTTCTGCAGCAGAGATCATGTGGGGAAAGATCATAGCTAGTGTTGTTCGCCAGTTACTGAGAAGCACCTTGTCCTTGAGAAAACCAGTCATCTTTTCAGACTCTATTGTCCTTCCCTCTCTCATCGCGTCTACAGGCTGGGGACCGCCCTTCCAGCCAGGGTTTCAGTGTCTTCTTCTTCTTGTCTTTGCTTTTCAGTAAGTTGCGTGGGACTCCCCGGGAGCTGGGCCCCAGGGACAGGCTTCTCTGCAACTCCCGCGGCGGCATCTACAGCACATAAGGCGACAGAGTGGAGACCCCCACCCTCTCATTCAACAGGAAGCCCGCCACTGTCCCCGGCGGGGGGGGTGGGGGGGGTGGGAGGGGGCGGGCAGAGATGATGGCTTCCTCATATCTGTAATCCCCGGTGCCCAATCCAGAGCCTGGCACAGGGCTTAACAAACACCGAGTACCTGTTAGCTAGCTGTGCCTGCGCAGTGTCACTTTCCCACTCTGTAAAATGGAGCCATTGATCCCTACCTAGAATTCTAGACGATTGAAGAACAAAACTCTCTCCCAGGAAATCAAACAACTGAAGAATAATCATTTCCCACCGAACGATCTATAATGAAATACCTAGTGTATGTTTAGTACTATGGTAGAGGGAGAGAGAGAGAGAGAGAGAGAGAGAGAGAGAGAGAGAGAGAGATCGGGCACAGAAACCTCTCTGTCCCCCATCTGGCACTTTTGTGATTTGTCACAGCAGATGGTTCTAAGGGAACGAGGAATCGAGAGGCGGACTGCGTAACGCAATTGAGTGCTTCTCGGCGTTCTGACCAGGGTGTGGGAGGGAGCCCAGGACGGCTCTGTGAGAAAAGGGGAGGACAGGCTTGATCTGGATGTTGATCAAAGTCCAAGAAAATATTTGGATTTACAGAATGGAGGAGATTTCCCAAGCCAGAGAAATACCAGGAGCTGACAGCTGTCACCCCGTCCCCCATAGGCCCTGTTCAGTCTCCTGGTCCGGGAGGGCGTGCGAGGCAGAGCGAGGGCAGACGGGAGGGCGTCCCCAGGCTGGGATCCTTGGAATGGGTTTTTTTTCCAGAGGGGGCTGTCCTGAAGGGGTCCCCTCCCGCCCAGGCAGAGCCAGGGCCCCTGGAGCCTTTCCAGCCCTCGCTACCCCCCTTCCAGCCTGGGCCCTCCATGGGGACAGCTTCCAGAGATCTCCCTGAATCCATATGTGGGTTTTGGCTCTTCCTGTTTTTGGCTCTGCTCGGCGGCAGGGGATTTGAGGGGCGGTTGTGTGATTTGTACAGCTGTCATTAGGGTAATTGCATGATATTTTCCCAAATTTCTCCTGCAGCTTCGGGCTGGGTTTCCAAACTTCCTGCCCTAACAGGGGCTCTGGTGAGAGGGGGCTGGCTCTGAGCCTTCCCAGCAGCTGCCGATGGCGCCCAGGGGCAGCCCTCCCCACAATTCCCCATGGGACCAGGCACCAGGCCACTGCTAATTGTACCCAGTGTCACCTCCCCCTCTCAAAATGGAAACAGATACAAATCAACCCATGTCTTTTCTGAAACAGCAAAGATGCCTTCTCATGATGCCAGGATCTGGAACGTTCCCTCACTGTCCCCAAAGAAGGATGGCAGACCAGAAGCCTGCATCCCATTTCTCAGCAACTTATCGACCCAGCCCTAACGAAGGGTCTCGAGCTGGCTTCGGTTAGTGCCCAGATAGGTGGCCTTGAAAGGAAGTAGACAGTCGTGTGGGCCTGGCCCAGGTGGGGAACCCGAGCGCTTTCAGCAAGGCCAATTAATGGGTGACAGGGTGACTCAACGCTGGGGACACGTTTGAACCTGACTGCTGAAGGATTACCTCCCTCCCTTGTCAAGTGGATTTGCCCACCCGCTTCTCACTCAGCCTGACAGGTTAATGCTCTGGACTGGCTCCTGCAGCCTTCCCGAACACACACGGGTGCACGCGTGCCTGTGTGTGCGCGCGCACGCGCGCGCGCACACACACACACACACACACGCTGTGAGAAGGAAAACAGCCCCTTTTTTCTGCTCGTGTGTGGCGGCTGGGGGTGAGAAGAAGTGGGTCCTAGCTCCACACCTTTTCAGAAAGGGGAAAGGGAAAAAGCGTGGGGGATGCAGCTCCCCAGACCCATCTTCCTGGACTACCCAGGAAAGAGTCTCCACCGCGGGTCCCCTGAGGCCGGAACAGCCAGGGAGATCCCGGGGCATATCTGCCGGCTTTAGGCCCCGGGGGCTCATGTTCCTTCTGACCTGCTGGCTGGGGAGTGGGACACACCGTGGAGAGCCTCGTCACTTAGCATCGCGTCTGCTCCAACATGATGCCTCCGAGTAATGTAATTTATATTTCATGCACAATTGAAGCAGCTAATGGTGTAATTCTCCAAGGGGGAAACAAGTTGTTATAGTGTTAATTACATTGCAGGCGTGTTCCCTCCCCTTTGCCCCCCAAGTGCTCCAAGGGAAGATACCAGGTAGCAATTGAATGGGTCTCCAAGACAGTGGCTTTGGTGGGTTCCGCCGACGTCAGGGCTGGGCGGTGGCAGGACGGCCAAGGGTGTCTTCTTCTTCCCTGCTGGGGGCGGGACGGGGTTCCGGGGGGGGGGGGTTGGACTTGGCTTAAACCGCCTGGTGGTCTGGGTTTCCTTGTCCAGCCTGATAGTGGAATCTTGCCAGGCTGGGGTACTTCTTTCCGTTCGCAGGGACACTGCTGGGGAGGGGAAAGCACAGATGACCCACTTGGGAAACAAGGGAAGACGGTTAAAATAGACCAAATCCAGCCTTGAGGTTGGAAGAGGACACCGCGGGGTGTGGTGGTTGAGCACGTGGCCTCTGCGGGCAGACGGCTGGGAACGGAATCCCAGCTCTGTCGCTTGTAAGCTGGGAAACCCCCAGGGAGATTGCTCGGCCTCTGTGTGCGCGCCTCAGTGTTCTCCACTATAAAACGGGGATAAGAAGTCACCACGGAGTTGCAGGGAGGAGTCAGCGCATCAATATGTAGGTGGAACGCAGAACGCTGGCACGAAGCACGCGCAAGGCGATTGGAGGCAGGATCACAGGGCGGGAGGGAGGAAATGGAGTTAAACTGTAAGACAGGTCTGTTAGTCTCTGTGAAGTGGTCCCGGTACATATTTTTGTCTAGGTTCATGGAAGCTACATCTACCGAAAAAGAACAAATGTCTTGCTTTTCAAAAATAAAGGGGAAATGTAGATTTGAGGAATTGTAGAACCATACAATTGAAGACGATTACTAGGAAAAAAAAATGTTAAGTCGACTATTAAAGAGGTGGTTTTTGAATTCCTGGCAAAAGAAAGAAAGAAAGAAAGAAAGGCAGGGGCAGAAGAAGGAAGGGAGGGAGAGAGGGAGGGAAGGAAGGCGGGAGGGAGGGCCATTGCGACTCAGCATGGATGCATTATGTACAAGTGAGGCCAAACTGACTCTGTATCTTTTTATAGACAAATCAGACTAAGTCACCCAGTAGATCAGGGAGAAGTAATACACACAGTGATTCTTAATTTATGCAAAGCATTTTACAGAATCTCACAGCTTATCCTTATGGAAAATATGGACAGAAATGGGCTGCCGGTAGTATAGTTTGCTGCATTGTAGCTGACTGAATAACCTTATGCCTCTGTGGACTTGAACCCCACTCTGGTACCCATTCCCGTGTCATCCAGGGTAGGCTAACTGCTGTAACAAACATCCCCCAAATCCCAGTGGCTCAGGCAACAAAATCACTCGTTCCCATCATAGCACAATGTCAGCAGCAAGAGGGGCTCCCCCCGCCCCCAACCAGAGTCATTCGGACACTCGGGTTCTTCTGTCTTATGAGGCCGCCATCTTTAATTTCCGGCCTCCAAGGCTTCCGGGGAAAGGGGAAGACAGGAGAATCTTGTGTGGGGGATGTTTACAAGCCAGGACTGGAAATGGTCTATCTCATCTCCTCCCACATTCCACTGGCCAGGATTCAGTCACATGGGACCATCTGACAGCCAGGGGCTGGGAGACGGGGTTTAGCCACGTGGCCAGGAAGGAGAGGACAAGATGGGCGATGGTGATTGCTAGCTGGGTCTTCCACGGGTATGGATGTCAGTCCGTTGATGTCAGTCTTCAGGAAGGCCTCTGGGGGCAGGCCAAACTCCGTCTCTTGCCCTGCCCTAAGCAACGTTACTGTTGTTAGCGACTGGGGTGAAGTCATAGAACGGGCCTTTTTACCCTTTTGTATGTAACTCTCTCAGGCGACGTTATGTAAAGGCGGCTTGCCGGGGGTGCCCAGTAAGAGACAGCCACGTGGCCAGATCACACACTGACTGGATTATTGCAGAAATGGAAGAATTCAACGTATCTGTAGGGACTGGCTTATCGCAGAGACCATCTTCCTCTCCTGCAGAGGGCAGGAGTTCACGGATCTCCACTCGATGCCGTCTTACGTGGGACTCGACCACTTTCCTGGACTCCCCTCTCTCTGTGTGTCCTTCTCCTGCCTCCTAGCAGGCCAGCTGACTCTGGACAGGAAATGGGGCTTGTGTAGCAAGTTTGCAGGTAAAACAGAGCTGGACATAAAAACTGTTATGGTGGATGAAAAACTAAGCCTCGGAAAGATTTCACTGACCGGAGTGAGGAGCTAAAGTCAGGGAAATTCAACTATATCTGTCAGGGCCCCGGCGGGAACAAATCGCACACTCGGGAGGTTTAATTGAAGACGGCGTGACCAAGGGGCTACGTACAGAGGCGGAGGCAGGGTTAAGGGAGCGCCTGTTGAATGGTGACACATCCGGGGGCTGCCGAGAACAGGGCGCTGTGACCGCTCCTAAGGCTGTGCCCTAGACTACATGTTGGTGTCCCTTGAAACGCATATGCTGATGCGTGATATGAGGAGGCAGGGCCTTCGGGAGGTGATCAGGCCATGAGAGAGGAGCCCTCACGGATCAGGGTTCATGCCCTGATAAAAAGACACACGAGGGCTCGCTTCCTCCTGCTGTACTTTCCGCCCTATGAGGATTCAAGAAGACAGGTGTCTGTAGACCAGGAAGCCAGCCTCACCAGACACAAGATCTGCCATCACCTTGATCTTGGACTTCCCGCCCTCTACAACTGTGAAAACTCAATGGCGTGCCGCTTCACCAGCCCGAACTGACAGCCTCAGAGGGCAAGAGGAACGAAGGGTTTGCCGCAGTTCAGCGTGGCAGCCACGGAAGAAGGGCCACAAGACAGGAGCTGTGGCTATAGGTAGAAAAATGCAGCCAATGCCAACAGGACAACCTGGAAGAGAGACTTGGGGGGTGGGGCAAATAAATACCCAACATCGCCCCCTCCCTCACCTGAAACTCCCACGGGTGCCTCCAATGGACCATAACCAAGAGGGAGCCAGAGGACCAGGGAGCCCAGTGAAGCCATCTACAGTGGTCAGCTGCTGAGAGAATAGAACAGAGCAGAGATCAAAGAATAGATATGAAGGGGGCGGAGAATAACGAGCACAAAGAGGAACAGAAGCCCGTGGAGAATGTTGCATTCAGTTTAGAAGATCAGTTGCATAAAGAGGAGACGGGACATATTTCGATGTGAAATGAGACACATTTCATTCATGGAAAAAGTCTCAGCGGTGTGAGTAGCTCTAGGTTCTGTGGGAAGCACCTGTGGATGCATTCATAGGATCAGGGGGTCTCGTTCATGGGAGGTGATGGTGCATGTGTCTACTGCTTTCTGCCTTGATCAGACCACTTGGGGGTTCTGAGCGAGGCTGAGTCTCATACTTTAGGAGGAATATTTACGAACCTGTCTTCAGAGAGGCAACCAACACACTGAGGGAGTCTGAAAACTAAGTCTAATGAGGAAAGGCTGAAGGGGATGGGGAGCAACACTTCGGCTAAAGACAAGATGCCTTAGGGGAAAAGACTGTAACTTTCTCCAAGGATTAGAAGGGCAGAGAGGAGGCCTCCCTTTCAGGACGTGCCCCCCCCGACCCCTTCCATGCCCCCAGATGGTATCGTACCACTTCTGTGAATTCCCGCAGCAAACTGTGGTTTGTCTCAGACTTCTCCCACCCAGGTTGTCCATTTGGTTGTCTGTCCTTCCTACTAACTGAGGACAGAGACTTTTTCGTCACCGCACCCCACCACCTACTGCTTGGCTCCTGGGTGGCGCTCAGAGTCTTTGTTCGAGGAGTTGGGTGCTCCCACAGGAGCCAGGGGATCCCCTGCAGGAAGGCAGAGAAGGGCGTGCATGTGGTGGACGGCAGTGAGGAGGATCCCTTCAAGGGTGAAAGCCTGCAACTCTCGACCTGCGAGTCTGGACCGTTACGTGCTCGCCAAACGTAATGAAAGTTACGAAACCTCAGTTTTCTCACTGCCTGTGCAGGTGCTTTGAAGACTGCAGGGGCTAGTATGTTTGTAAAGAGCTCAGAACACGGCAGGTGTTCTGAAAATGGCCATCGTCGCTATCACTCTTTGAACAACTCAGGCCGGTGTTCAACTCGGGCCCTCAGACTAACTTGTCTTAGGGCAAATCCTCCAGAAGCAGAGCCCGAGACAAGGATCCACGTCGGGCGACTTCTTAGGAAATGTTCTCAGTAAAACCCAGGAGGGAGTGAGGAAGTGGAACGTGGGTCTAGAGAAGGAGCCCCACAAAGGTGTGATGTCGAGTGAAATGCCCCGGAGGGTGACGTTGGAGACAGCAGAGGTCACACTTCATCCCCGCCAGGAGCACGGGTGCTGGAGGACTTACCCCACCCTCATACACACCCATCAGTTCCTGGGCGAGGGCTGTCCCCGGGGGAAGTCAATTCCTTGGCACTTTTGCTCTCCTCGCCCCCAGGGGCCTGCGGCAGCTTCTGAGAGCACATTGGGCTCTTGTCGGCAATGCTCCCCAAGCCGGTTTTTCTGAAGCCGTTTCCTTCTTTTCCTCATCCTAAATTTCTGAGACGCTGCCTTCGGATCCAGTCCCATCCCTTCTTTGCCTCCCTGTGACAAGTTCCTCTGGACCCTGGGGCCATGTTTGCGGTCCTGGGGGCAATCAGGGGGTCATCGGGACACTGCCACGCCCACTTAGTCACTTGGCTAAGGTTTTTTAATTTAGGAGGGCCACACAGCTTTTCTCTGGAGCCCCCTACCCTGCAGAGGTGGGGAGGGGAGGAAAAGGCCCAGCATGCCCAAAATTCAGGTGCCCTACATCCCAGGGGGCGTGGAGCCAGACCCTTGAGCTGCCTCCAGTGATCTCAGGGGACCTGAAGGATGTGCGTTTTGGACTAAATGGGTGTCCCCAAAATTCATATGTTGAACCCCAACATGATGATATTTGGAGATGGGCCTTTTGGGGGGGGGTCACTGGGTTTAGATGAGGTCATGAGGGCTCGACCCCCAGACGTAGAGGCTGAGTCTGAAGATGTCCACAGGGGCCGGGTCATACGGTGCAACTGCCCCACGTTCAGTGTTCAGCGCAAGAGAGATGCGAGGCCACTGGAGGTTTAAAAGCAGGGGCACCTGGGTGGCTCAGTCGGTTGGGCGGCTGACTTCAGCTCAGGTCATGATCTTACAGCTCGTGAGTTCGAGCCCCGAGTCGGGCTCTGTGCTGACAGCTCAGAGCCCAGAGCCTGCTTCCGATTCTGTGTCTCCCTCTCTCTCTCTCCCTCCCACACTCATTCTCTCTCTCTCTCTCTCTAAAATAAATAAACATTAAAAAAATTTTTTTTTTAAAACAGGGGCGCCTGGGTGGCTCAGTTGGTTGAGCGTCCAAGTTCAGCTCAGGTCATGATCTCGCGGTCCCTGAGTTTGAGCCCGGCATCGGGCTCTGTGCTGACAGCTCAGAGCCTGGAGCCCGGTTCGGATTCTGTGTCTCCCTCTCTCTCTGCCCCTCCTCCGCCCTCACTCTGTCTCTCTCTCACTCAAAAATGAAAAAACACTAAAAATTTTAAAAATAAATAAATAAATAAATAAATAAATAAATAAATAAATAAAAGCACGTCAGTGCGGGCGCCTGGGCAGTTCAGTTGGTTAAGCGTCCGCCTACAGCTCAGGTCACGACCTCGTGGTTTGTGGGTTCAAGCCCCGTGTCGGGCTCTGTGCTGACGGCTCGGAGCCTGGAGCCTGCTTCTCATTCTGTGTCTTCCTCTCTCTCTGCCCCTCCGCTGCACGTGCTCTCTCTCTCTCTCTCTCTGTCTCAAAAATAAATAAACATTAAAACAAATTTTAAAACGTGTCAGTTTATTTGCATGGTTTTGGCTGCCTTGCAAAGAAGGGGTGTGAGTGGACTCTGGGAGGCCAGTTAGGCAGTCCACGCTTACGAACGCCCTGATGAGTTTTTTGTCCACTGTCTGGTGGTCACCAAGCCTGTTGACTATGTCCCACATCCCTACCCTTTGCCCGCCGAGGCAAAAGCTTTCATTGCTGTGGTTGGCTAGAGGGTGAAGGTTTTTCTCAGGGCTGGGCTGACAGAGAAGGCACGGCCTCTCTCCTTTTTAAGGGTCTCTTTTTGTGCTGTGCCATTTGGCACTTATCCCAAAAAGTAGCAAATTTAAGACCAGAGGCTGTGAAACGTGGGCTTTGGAAAACATGAAAACCGCTGCAAAAATCAGTACAAGTTGACATTCAGAGTTTATTTCTAAAAATGGAGTGTTTGGGGAGGGATGAAAGTCAGTGTTTCTAATGCTGGGGGAGGGGGATCACTTCTATGTGTTCCAGACCACATGTTGGAGGCTATTGGGCGTAGCTCTGCCACTTACTCACAGAGTCCCGTGGGGACACAGCCTCTCTGCGCCTCAGTTTCTCCCGGTGTGTAAAACGGGGGACAATTAGAGTAACTATTTCATGGGGTTGTTGTGGGGAGCTGTTGAGTTAATAAACAAAAGGCCCATAGACTCATGCCTGGTATACGTAAGATTCAGGGAGGGTGGCTGGGCTCACCGTGTGACGAGCGGACCGATGGCTCCCATGTCATACCTGGTGTGCTTTGCTTCCGGTTTGTCTTTTAAGAACAGTGGGAGCGAGGGGGCGCCTGGGGGGCTCGGTCGGGTAAGCGTGCCACCTCGGCTCAGGTCAGGATCTCGCAGTTCGTGGGTTCAGGTCGTCGGGCTCCGTGCTGACAGTGAAGGTGTGAGTGTAGCAGACGGTGTCGTGCTCTGTCCAGAGCCCCTGGGATGCCTTTTGTACTGCCTGTGCGCCCCCACTCGAGAGCATGCTTTTGGTGCCCTACGCCTACAGCCTGTCTTCCAAGGACTACCCTCAGGCTGCCGGGCCTCTGCCTACAAGTGTGGGAACTGAAAATGCCTGGGACCTTATGTCTCCCCTCCTCTGCCCCCTCACAACTGCTGACGAACCACTGTCCCATGGTCCCTGACCTGGGGTGGGACAACACAGAGGCATAGTGTGCCCTCCTCGGTTCCCCTGTACAAGAGGCTGAGGCTGCCCTCCAACGACCTTGCCCGAAATCACCCCTTGGCCTGTGTCCCCTCCTTCCTGGTGCTGTCCCCACTCCCTTCCCAAATTCCCGTGGCACCTCCTGCATAAATCCCTTACACGTGAATCCTCATTTCATGGTTGGTCTGGGGTGTGTGTGTGTGTGTGTGTGTGTGTGTGTGTGTGTGTAACCTCACCCTGAACAGCCCGCTTTTTAGAAGGGGAACCAGTATGAGAATTCCGTGGCATCCAAATCTGGATCGGGGGGGTCACGTCTGCATTACGTGGGTAGACACCAGTGCCCTCAAGTCAAATACCTAAAGGAGACGGGAGGAAGGAACAGAGTCCCCGCAGCAGAGACAAGGAGGGGGCAGTGCCGGGAGGTGCACCCATACGTGTTTCTCCAATCTGCTCAGAGAGTTAACACCTCACTGGCTGGCTGGGAGGACCGGGCGGGCAGGGACGCTGCTGAAGAACAGAGAATACAGGGCTGGAGTTGCCGGTTCCACGGTCCACTCCGGACGCTGTGCCTTCTCAGGCCGTGCACCGCCACAGGGTCCAGGACAGAGAAAAGCGAGAGGCGCAGAGACAGAGAAATTGAGGGAAAGAGACATAGGCAAGGAGACTCACAGACAGGCAGAGAGACAGAAATGTTGAGAGAGATAGGGAAAGACAGAGACAGGGGTGGAGAGACAAGAGAGGGAAAGGGAGACAGCCAGAGAAAGATAGGAAGGAATAGAAACAGAGAGACAGAGCCAGGAAGTAAGAGACACGGAGAGACACTCAGAGGCTAAGAGAGTCAAGCGCACACAGATGGAAGCTGAGACACACAGAGACAAAGGGAGGAACGGAGAGACAGAGGAAAGCAGGAAGACACGTAAAGGGAAAGAGACTCAGAGAGAGGTGGAAAGCGAGGGGTGCAGAAACAGAAAAAGGAGGGCAATTCAGAGAAACCGAACGAAGCAGAGGGGCAGACAGGAGAGGGGAGCGGGCTGCCAAGGAGATAGCCAGAAGGGCGTAGAAGGATGCCCGGGCGTGCTGTCAGGGGCTCAGATGGGAGCCAGCCGCCCCCGAGCGGGTGTGGCGGCTGCCCCCAGCCCCTCCAGCCAAGGGACGAGACTACACCACCGTGGCTCACTTTGAATCAAAGCGGAGGGTCCCCGCGTCCAAGAGAATCCTCAGGGCCCCGAGGACCAACCCCCGTCAGGGGCTCCGAGACGCCCAGCATCAGGGCCCACGCGTGGCACAAAAGCGCACAGAGCGTCCAATCTCCCTCTCAGCCAAACCCTCCTTAGCGGCGGGGTTAGCGGCGGGGAGAGGCCAGTGGGCCGCGCCTTGTCAGGAAGCATGTTTTCCCAGGAGCCGCCGCTGTTCAGATGTGCCGTGAGCAATTGCCACTCTGCGCGCCTTCCCCTGGCAAATTATTCTGCTGGAGTTTCTTCCAGCATTCGGAGCTGCGCTGCTGTAAATGCCAGAAATCATGTACATTAAGCCCAGAGTGACGGCAGGCTTATGGATGGATTTACCTTCAAACAGAGGCCGCGGAGGCGCCCGGTGTGGGGGGCAGCACTTTATGGATGTCGCTCTTCGCTTGCCGAGGCCTTAAGCGGTCAAGTTGGCCACGTAATCAATTTCTCATGTCGGCCTGGCTGCGGGCCACAAGGTCCCAGGCAGGGATTTGGGATGCAGCCCCTCTACCCACAGCCCCCTCCCCGAGACCTCGGCCTCTCCTCTGAGGGGGACGTGTTTCCGCCTGCCCGGGGTGCTGGTGGCCGGGGACCACACCGGCCGGGTAACACCGAGCCAAGTCAAGCGAGTGTCAAATTCCAGGACCTGCCCTCCCTCCTCAGAGCCCTTTCCCCAGCGCCCCTTGCAAAGGCCCTGGCCCCCGCTCTTTCCCCTCCCCTGCTCCAGAGCTGGGTCCGGGGTCTCCGTAGGGCAGTCTGAGCTCAGCCACTCTCGCCCCATCATCCACCGTTTGGCCTCTCTGATCCGTGAGGCTTGGGTCACTGGTTTTGCCGTCTCATCTGCATGGCTGTCACTCAGCTCATGCAGCCTCTTGGGACCCCTCCCCTCACTGTCTTCCTTCAGCCTTGACCTCTCAGGGCTCCTGCTCTAGGCGAGTCCCCATTCAGCACCCAGTTAGCACCGCTGAGCCGTCCCGTCAGGCAGCTCGGTGGCAGAGGTGTAATTCTCGGGGACACAGTCTGAGTCGAGAGACCCCTGTAGGCCCGTCACACAGACCCAGAGCCCCTTCCATACCCCGCCTGTGGCAGCTGGTACTTTCCAAGGATGGCTCTTCTTGGTGACCTGGATATTCCTTCCGTGGAGAGGTGAGGTCTGCGTTCCCTTAACTGAAACCTAAGCGTGGTGGACATGGTCCCGCATGACTCCTGAGTCCAGGTCATAAAAGACGACGCAGCCTCTGACGGGCTCAGCACAGCACTTAGGCTCGGAGCCCTGAGCCACCGCGTCTCGCCAGCCTGAGGCCGCCACGATGTAAGGGAGGTCAAAGTGGCCCATGCTAAGTGACCACGTGGAGAGGCCGTGAGACCACAGGCTGGGACAGAAGTGCCTGCCCCCCCCCCCACCGCCCCCGGCTGCGTCTGACTGCAACCACATCAGAGGCCCCGGGGCAGAACCACCTGGCCGAGCCCTTCCTGAAATCTCGACCCGTAGAAACTATCAGAGATCATAAAATGGCTATTTTTACTGTAGCCCACTAAGCTTCTGTGAACCCCAAGCCAGTTCTCCAAGGCCAACAGGCCTAAATAGGGTAAAAAGAGAAGACATGCGGTGATCACCAAACCAAGAGTAACCGATCTAATCTTTGTTCGATCTTCAGAAGGGCCCTCAGAGAGCTGCAGAGCCCAGGGTATCGCATCTATCCTCATGGCCCGGCGCCCGCGTTTCGGAGAGGCGTCTACACGGCCGCGACTCCCTAACCCTGCCTTGGTGTATTCACGATCCAGCAATCTGGAAGGCACGTGTGGCCAGGATTGTTTGGCCACTTAATCCCCGGGAAATAATGAACGAGCAGGCGACATAGAGGCATAGATTTTTTCATGTGAGGCATAGATTTCCCCAGCGTCGGTGCTCCGCAATGCCGCCCTTACAGAACGCCACTCCTACATGGGGATGAGCCACGCTGAAGGACTGTAAGGCAATCATATCCTGGAGGCGAGTGGTGGAGTATCATCAGTGCCGCCACTTCCAGCATGAATCACCCGAAGCAAGCGACCTAGCCTCTCTGTGCCTCGGTTTGCCCATCTGTAAAGTGGGGAACGTAGCGGGACTTTCCTCATCAGGCACTGTCAGGGTTAAATGAGTTCATTCATGTAAAGAGCCCCGACCAGGACCTGCCCGTAGCAAGGGCTGTGTGAGCGCTATCCGTTATCGTTATTGCTGGTGGTGTTTGGGGATTGTAGGTTACGGGCGCTAACAGATTCTGTTCAATTTATTCTCAGCGACATAACTGTCATGTGAGAAATTTAGCATCGCTCACACGGCCCCCTCTTCGGCATCAAGCCCCCCTCCCTAACACGCGTGCGGACCCACGCATGCACGCACGCCCGTGCACGTACCCACACTCGGTAATCAGTGCCGGCTTGCCACAGGCCACACCGCGGCAATGTAGTCGAGCCAGAAGAACAAGCCGCTTTATCTTCCTCTCCAGGCAGAAGCCCGTGCGTAGACGACGGATGCAGAGCGTCCTGCCTGCGCCAGCGGAGGAAACCACTTCCCGGCCGGCTCGGCAGCCTCCAGACAAGCAGGGCTGAGGCTGCCCCTGGGCGCCAGACCCCAGGACCCTCGGGGGCGACAGAGGCCGTTCCCGTGGGTCGCCGCCACTTGTCTCCTAATGAGAAGCCCAGTTTCCCGGCTTCCAAAGCCCCCTCCCTCATCTGGCTGCTGTGTCTGCTGCAGGCTTTCTGCACAGAGTCCCCAAGACGACGACGTGCTGCCTGGGGGGCAGAGGGGCAGGGAATGGCGTGAGCCACATACAGGGCTTTTCCTTCTAGGAGCAGGGGAGCCACTACGTGGATTCCTGTCTCGCGGCGGATCTGACCCCCAGGTGGCTCTCCCAGACCGAGGCTCTCCCCAGGGAATTAATCCAGCAGGGCCCAGTTGGCCACAACCCACGGAAAAGGCCCCAGCCTCTCACCCTGCAGGACTTTGACACTGGGCCGCACCAGGCCCCGGCGATTTTTGCAAAAACGGCTTAATGTCACAAAAGGGAAGAGTTTCAGAAATAAAGGAATCGGTCTCGTTTTGAGGGCACATTTAGTAAAAGGCAAGCGGGCACTTCAGGACGGCAGGATTTGGCTTCTGGTCTCGCAATCAGTTAACAAATGTTTATAGAGGGGCAACCACACGGGAGGCACTGCGGTTGGCTTGGGGCCCCTGTGCCAACAGAGTTCAAGGGCTTTCCCTTCCGGTAGGCAGCTTATTGGAAAGCGACAGTTCTGGAAGCTCGGCCTCACAGCCCTCCAACTCCAGGGACCAAAACCGCACAGGGTCCCAGCTGCCGAGCTCTGAGATCTAACCAGCCCTCGGGCCAAGACAGCGCTTCCCACTGGCCACCCCGGCCACTGACCGAGCAAGGCTTGGTGCTACGGGGGTCATGTGCCTTCGGGAAACAGGACTCCCCTGGTGGCTGGCTCGTTTGAGGACAGTCTGCCGGCTTTGTTGAACCTTCCGGAGACTTCGGGAAAGTCTAGGCTGCTCCTGCCCACCTCCCTGCCCTCTCTCAGGTCAGAGGGCATCACAGCCTTTCGGGGGCTCTCTCAGCCTTGCCCAGCTCCTCCCTGTTTCTCTCACAGAAACGTCCCCCAGTAAAATCCTTGCACGTTTCGTCCTCTTCTGGCATCTACCTTCTCGGAGAGCCCATGTCGTTTTTCTCCTCCTCCCTCCGCACCGCCTTCCCAGAGGGTCCACCCCACCTCTAGCCAATATGGGCCCCTCGCGGACCCCTGAATTCGCTCATTCCTTAGGGGTCTGTTTGTAATTTGGCATCTCCCTGGTGAATTCTCAGTTCTGTAAGAACTGACAACATCCGTAAGGCTCCTCACTGGTGGTTCTCGGAGGTGTTGCTGACCCATGGCAGGGAGGTCCTTGCCACTAAGCCCTTCCATCAGACTTCAAGATGCCTGTCTGATTTATTAAGATAACTCACAATGACTGTTGCACAGTGAGCCCACAGCACAATGCTAAGCTTTTTGCATGCATTACCTCGTTTACCGCCTCTCTCGGCGCACACCCCCCACCCCCTACCCAGAGGATGCCCTTCCTCGAGACATTTACAGGGGCGCCTGACTGGCTCGGTCGGTTAAGCGTCCGACCTCAGCTCAGGTCATGACCTCGCGGTTCGTGGGTTCGAGCCCCGCGTCGGGCTCTGTGCTGACGGCTCAGAGCCTGGAGCCTGCTTCCTATTCGTGTATCTCTCTCTCTCTCTCTCTGCCCCTTTCCTGCTTGTGCTCTGTCTCTCTCTCAAGGATCTGATCTTATGAAGTGTGAATATTTTGCAAGAAACAACCAATACTCGGGTTGAGCAATGCCTGGCAAACGGCTGGGTAACCAAGTCCAGCTTGGCCCAGGCTAACAGATCATAGTCTGCTCCTCTGTTTAATCCTATCCTGCGTTAAGCACCCCCAGCCATTTCTTTCCTGCGTGCGCCTTGGCTTCTTCGTGTTCCAGAACAAGACCTCTGGGCTCCCATGCAGGACACATGCCAGGCATTCTCTGACCCCCTGAGCTGGACCTGTCCTCCCCAGCCCCCGACATTCACAAGGGTTGTCCAGCTCACCCGGAGACACGGCTCCCCATACTAAACAGAAAGCCACGGGCTGGCTGGCCCGGGACCTCCCACAAGGCACTTGGCACCCGTGAGCCTCAATTCCCTCGGCTATAAAACAGGGTCACGGTGAGGATCAAAGAAGAGAATGGATTTGAAAATTACTGTGAACCCTTCCTACTCAAAGTGTGGTCCTCGGACCGGCGGCGGCAGCAGCATCCGGAAGTGAGGTAGACCCCACCCGGACCCACTGAATCAGAACCGCTGGGCTCAGTGCACCCTTTTTACGCCCAGCTATAGACGTTCCCCATTGTTTTCCCTTGCGGGTAAGCACCCTAAGGAAGGCGTTCTGGACCCCTCCCTCTGCCTTTGCGCACGCCTCCTTCGGTTAGTCCTTGTCTTTCTCCTCCCTCCCCTTCCCCTCCCCAGCCCCTTCCTCTCCACCCTGTTCCGTGGCTTCCTCTCCTCTGGTCAATGGCACAGCCCTCCCCAAACCCACTGTTTCTACTGCCTCAGCGAAACGAGGAACGCGGGGGTAGGCTCGGCTGTATACACACGAGCCCAGAGAGGGCCACTCATCACAGCTTCATGGCCTACAAGGCGTGGACAGAGGCTTGGCAGTGCACAAAGGGGCCCAGCCGGGGATGGGGATAAAACCCAGGGCCAGCTGATACATCCATTCACCTCTGATTCCAGGCCTCACTGGCTGGTGAACTGCCCCCATTCCGTGTACCCGATGTGTAATGTATTTTCTGTAATTACGGTGATGCCGTCTGTGTATATGTTAAATGACTATGGCAGTTAATTATTTGTGGGTAAACAAGGGATGCCTCTTTGCCCTAGGAGGGACTGAAAGACGCTCACTTAAGGAGCCACAAGATCAAAGCGACAGGGAGGGGGCAGGTGAGAGGAGAAGTCATTCTTCCCCTGGGAGCTTCTGGGAGGGAGGGGGTGAGGTGATTTGGCCCTTCAGGGAGGCCCCAAGCAAGGCCGAAGGGCCCGTGGAGCAAGAGCAGACGGTCCTGGTCCTCGGGGATCGAAACCAAGGTGTAGAGTTGAGGGGGTGATCTCCAAAGACCGGCAGGAGTGCTCCCCAAGTGCCAGGAAGTCCACACACAGCCTCTGCCCTCCCTGGTGCTCCAAACAGCCCCAGGTAGCTTTGCAGGGGGGCACACATCCAGAACCTGGTACTTGTTGCAAATATCCATCCTCCCCTTCTCCCTGAGACATAAAACCCCCAGTTTTTCACCAGATATGTGCCCCGCTCCCCCAGTAAAGGCTGTATGTCCCAGCCTCGGCTTGCAGCCATGTGTGGCCATGCGAGCAAGTCTGATTTATGGGATCCGAGCCAAAGCAACTTCCGGAGTGCGATCTGGAGAAACCAGTGCCTCCCTCTTTGCTCTCTCCTCCGTGCACGCTGGAAAAGGGACCCGATGGGCGGCTCGAGCAGCCATCTTGAACCCTGAGTTACTTACACCTAGATCTTACAATCCCCATCCCAGTTACCTTACCAGCCTGGGACTCGAGACCCTTACGTGAGAAATTGATTTCTGACATATTTAGGTCACTGTTAATTTGGATGTTTTGTTATTCACAGGCTACCAAAGTCAGACGAGGTTCTCTAGGATGCAGACTTTTTTGAGATGGAAACTGGCATGGAGGAGGTTTACTAGGCTGTGGTCTCCAGGTCAACTCTTGAGTCAGAGTGAGGGGAGAAGATCGAGCAGGGGAAAAGCTGAGTGGCCTTGATGGGTCCCACAAGGAGCTCTAGAGTGAAGAAGGCTCTTCAAAGTTCAGAACGGCGACAAAAGGGCCGAGTCTGGATCCCTTTGCACTTTGGTTTCCTTGTCTCTAAAATGGATGTTACTGATCTTGCGTCTGTATGGAAGATAAGAAAAAATATGGGTGCGTGGCCAAGCTTACAGGGGAACAACCGTGAGAGCCAGCCTGGAGAAGACCTAAGAAGTTTGCGTATGTCCTCTGGGGGCCCATGTCTGTGTCTTGACCAACTGACCAGCAGGGCAGTGTCACTTCTCCAGAACCTTCCCCAACACGGTCACCTTCTCCAGTTGGGAGAATGCACAGTCACCTATGCTTAATAGCATCATGTCTCTTACCACGTTGGACGTGGCTGTTCACCTGGGACTCTTGAGCTCCGCCGGTGATGTACGATTTGTTCGATCGATGAACTTCACCGAAGGGGCCAAATCCTGGTGATGTCAGCAAGACAGAGACTATTCCCCTGACGCCAGGAGATTTACTTAGAGCGTCCCCGAGCCCCAATTTTCTCGTCCACATCTGGGGAATGATAAGAAGAACAAACTGGGCTGTCCTGTTATGCAACTGGAGATACAGTGGAGGAAGTTTTCGTCAGTTGAGTCTAAGGGACTCCGAGGGATTGTTTTCAGTGCATACACTCTGTCTACATGGCTCTGCAAAATTAGGCAGCCACCAAAGTGTAGAATCAGGGACAGTTGGCCACCTCCCAAGGGTAGCCCTAACGCCAGCCTCTCTTGCCTGGAATAGCAACCTATTTGGCCACACAGGCCACTGGGTGAAGGCTGTCTGGTGGGGTCCGTCCCCGGACGTACAGATTCAAAGGGGCAGCTAAGACCGAGCAGTTAGACGTGGGATCAAGGCCACTTCACACCCGGCCCATGATGGTGCGGGGGGGCCTCCGGCATAATGCACACAGGACTAGGGTGCTTGGAACAGCTAGAGAGCTCAGCTTAGCCATCCCCCAAGGAAGCCTTGGCCATGTTCTATAGCTGCTCCGCGCCTCAGTTTCCTGATTGGCAGAATGGGGGACCATCATCGCTCCCGTGTCAGGTGATGGTAACGGCTGAGCTAGCATAGGGAAAGCAATTAGGCGCTGTGTCCAGGGGCTGGGAAGGGAGAGGTGGCTGTGGGGGTCATCTGCACTCCATCAGTAATGATCACCCACAGGCCGCTGGCTGGCACGCAGGGGACAGGCACCCTGCCCCCAGCGCCTGCAAAGGTGAATGTGGTCAGAGCCCGATGAAGGGGAAGGGAAGCAAGGATCTAGAGCTCCAAACAGAGGGAGGTCAGGTCCCTCAGGGCTATGCCAGGCGGGACTCTTGATTGTAAGGCAGAGAACCGCCACTCAAACTGGCTCAGTTAAAAAAGAAAAAAAATACTGGCTCAGGAAACCAACATGTTAAAAGGTAGTTGGCTTCAGGCATGGCTGATTCCAGGTACTTACGCCAAGCGATGACAAGATGGCCACCAGCAGTTTCCGGCTTACAGTTTATTAGCAGAGTGACCATGATAGAAAGGGCGCCCTGTCCCCACAGTTCCAGAAAAATCCTTAGGGCTGCCGCTGTCTGGCTGGAATTGGCCGGCTTGGGCCATGGCCCACCCCGGGGCCCCCGGGAGCATGGCTGTCTTCGCTTGAACTGCAGGGACTGGGGGGACGATGGAGAATGGACACTGACTGGTGAGGCAAATCACCAGAGACGTAGAAACTGGATAAGGACCTGCCGGGATTTGGAAGCAGGCTTTGGAGGAGGGACGGGCGAATCGAACACGATTCTCAAGTGTGGGCCGACAGAATAGTGACAGATGTCGCTGGCAGAAATGGGGAACACTGTTAGGGGACAGAATTTAGGGGATGTGCTTTGATGCATTTGAATCCAAAGCGCTACAAGAGCATCCAGGTGAGAGTGACGGACAGCTGAGGCCAGAGCTGCGGATTTCAGGGTCCCAACGTCACCACTGTGCTCCTGGGGGTGGCTTGGCCCTGCTGCGGTGAGGGAGGGAGGGTGTTGGAGCAGAGCCAGACCCGGGGAGATGCTCACATTCGGGGAATCAGGGAAGGACGCGCTGCACAGAGGTCATGAAAGCCGGCCAGCAAGGGGGCAGGTGCTCCGCGGGGCCGGGGCAGGGCCACGCATGGAAAGGGCCGGTGGTGCAGATGAGCGGTTTCCCAGCCCCTGTGGTCCCGGGTCGTTGGAATGAGGCAGCTGGCGGGCTTCCTGCTTTCACAAGCACTGGCGGGACCATGGCGCATGTACCTACAAGTGGTACAGCTGGGGTGGCCAGGATTCATACAGGCCTAGAGAAAGGGGCAGAAGGGTGTTTCGTCGACGCTTTGGTGATAATGAGGGAAAGGAAGGGAAAGTGGGCACATAATGTAAGGGAGATATTGGCAGAAGAGAGAAGCTCTGGCACCCCTACATACACACTCACACACTCACATACACACCCGTACAAGCTTGCAGACACACATACACACACGCTCATATACAAACAGGTGTGCGCCCACGTGCACACACACACACACACACACACAGGCTTGAGAAGGGGAGGGAAGTCATCTCTGTTCTCAGAGAATTCCTTGGAGAATCCTCCCCGGATGCCATCCTCTCCTGGAACGAGGTTTTCCCACACGGACGTGCGTGCCCACACACACAATCAGAGCGGCACGCGTGTCACGGGGCCGTTTGGCCCACACTCAGCTGGTGAGGGAATGACACGGCGGCGGTGGGCAGGCACCGGGAAGAAGCCGGCCTCGCAGGGGCCCACCCTTGGTTGAGGCCGGGGCCCTGGTGCGAGCGTGGGTGGCTGGGCGCTCCGTCCTCCCTGCTGGCGGGCCTGGGCAGGCGCCGTCCCCAGATGTCAGTGCTAATGCCTTGATAAACAGGGAGCTTGCTGGAATGTGGCTGTTAATTGGGGATAGAGCCACAGCCTTTAGCTCGGGGAGCAATGGTTAATGACGGGCCCGCTGGGGGAAGCCGCACGCTGTTGCCACTGTTCGTGTTCTGTCCTCTCCGCGTTTTAAACAGCAGTTTATCTAAAATTGAAAACACTTTCCTGGGAATAATTATTTCTTGGAAGCTACAGGACTGCTATCAGATTTCACAGCCTGCTGTCGGGCTGACCTTCTATAGGCCAAGGGGCCGGCTGCCTTTGCGGGGACAGCTTTGCTCCTGCCCTGCCCTTCTCCCGTGTCTTTCCCGGGTGCCCAGTGCACAGCCGCTGTGGGCGTGTGTGAGGGGGCTTTGTGGCCAATTTGGGGCCGAGTGGGAGGTTCACGGAGGAAAGGTGAGCCTGAGAAGGAAGAACAACAGGAGGGCGGGAGATGCTTCTAGCATTGCCAAAACCCACCTGAAAGCCTCAGGGTCTCCGTGTTGGCTCCCGGCTTCGGCTGAGCTCTGCCTGGTCTGCTGGAGCAGCCCATCAGGGACAGGGGGCTGTGGTCGAGCAAAAGATCCTCCGCGAGCCCGTTCCCTCCTTGGAAGCCGTTTCCAAAGCAGCGAGCCCACGGCCGCAGGGGCAGGGCAGAGGGAGGAGGGGACCCGAGGCCCTGTTCAGACGTGCAGGGGCGCCCGTGGAGGGGCGCCCCGGAGCCGGGGCTGGCCTCCCCTTCCACACCCGGGTCCGGGCGCAGCTGCCCGGGCTGTGATGTGATGTGATGGAGGGGTGGGAACCCGCACCAAGAGCTGACCCCACGTGTGCCCTCCCAGGGTCGGCCCAGGCCAGACCGCGACAGGGCCCTCAGCCCGGAATCATGGCCGCAGGCAGCATTCTCCTTGAACGTGGAGGGCAGTGACACAGACGGTTAAACTCGATGCGCTGGCCACAGGCCAGCCTTCCGGCTTGGCAATTACACACTGTCTACCTCCGCCTCTCCCTGCTGCCCCATCACCTCCCCGTCAGGCGGCTTTAATGCCGCTCGCCTCTTCCCGGCAGCGAATGTTTGTGTGTGGCGTTGCCGGGCGACAGTGGAGCAGGGCCTGCATTTTCCTGGCCCCCGGGCCCCTGGCGGAGCCTGCCCTCCGAGGGCTTTGTAGGCCTTAAGTGTCAACGCGGGCGTGAGCCACGGCCTGGAGAAGCACAGGTCTGGCTCCTGGAGAACAGCTGGGGATGACGGGAAGGTGGGGCAGACCTTTCTCAGGCGCCCAGCCCCCCTGGGCAGTTGTTCCCTTCGTCCCCCTCCGCAGACACATGGCAAGAGATTGGAATTCGTTTTGCCAAACGCTGATAAAGACAGGGGCCACGGCTCCACCCCTCGGTGAGGTCACACGTGGCTCTTTGCCCACGGGAATCTGGACAGCAGGATGGACCACCAGACGCCCCGTAAGCACCTTGTGCTCAGGGACACACTGGCGTTTAGAAGCACACCTAGATTCCCAGGCAGGCCACCAGCTGTGTGGCCTCAGCACGTCACCCTGCCTCTCTGGGCCCCCGCTTGCTGATCTGCGGCAGGGGATGGCAGTGGAGACCCCTACTCCGTTCGAAACCCGTGGGACTTCTTTCTTGCTGTGTGTCCTGAGAAGCCACCGTGGGGGATGTCGGGGTGGGAAAGAACTCTGTACGCATATAGGGGAAATGCAGGGAAATACGTGAGCCAGGGTTCTGGAAAGGGACCAACGGGGGCAGGGAAAAGGAAACCAAGTAATACAAAATGATTTGATTTGGTCGGGGTGGGACCTCAGAGACAGACACCTAATGGGAGAAGGTGCTGAAAGTTAAACTGAGAGCTGACGCGCTGGGGTCAAGGGCGGCCAGCCTGGAGCAGGAAAGGCCGCAAGACATGCGGGTCTTCAGGTCCCCCAGACCTTGAGCCCCAGTTTTTGCTGCATCCTGCCCTAGCTGTGTGACCTTGGGCAACTCGCTTACTCTCTCTGAGCCTCATCCATCAAATGCCCTCCAAGCACTGACCTCATAGGGTTGCTGTGGTTTGGCATGTGGTAGGCACAGCACACAGTAAGTCAGGCCCTCAGGTTGCCTGGGGACGGGGGACATGCAGGGGAAAAACCAAGTAATCCCTTGAGGCCAAACGCAGTCAGCGCCAGAGGCAAGGCTCAAGAAACAAGCTCACAAGAGTCTCAAGCAGCGGGCCAGGGCCCGGGGCTGGGGGCAGCAAGGGAAGTGCGTTAGTGAGTAACCACAAAGGGAACTGAATGGCACAGGTTCAATACAGACAGGAATGCTGAAATGGGTGTCAAGGCCCTGCCCACGTCCCCTCCCCGCCCCTGCGCACAGAGGTGGCCGGGGAACACCAGGGCTTGTCTTCGGGCCAGAGGAGCCCCCTTGGCCCATGTACAAGGCCAGCCGGAAGTGTTAAGGAGGGAACGCCCCCCAGAAGCAGCCCTGACCCGTGGTGCTCAGGCAGTCGATGGATAATTGCCCCCAGCTCTCTCATTCTCCGGTGGGCACCTTAAAAGTATGTTTCGTACTATCTCCCAGAGATCCCCAACCGGAGTCGGCCTCAGTTGCCCCAAGGGCAATTGACTGAGTAGTAGAGCCGTTGTTGGATTCTTTCTCGTCCCTGCCTCGCTTCCCCCACTTCCCTACGTGGCCTCCCTGTAATCATTTTATAATAAACTAACTACAGTCAAATCCTGAGATCCTCGTCTCAGGATCTGCTTCTAGGGACACAAACCAAGACAAATACTGAGGTTTCAGGTCTGGCTAGTTCTAGGTGCGTAAGCAATAGCCTCAGGAATCTGTTCTTCTCCATCTCTCAGCTCGGCTCTTCCTCGCGCCCCCATCTCCGATGAGGATAAGATGCATTCAGAGTATTTACAGGGGCGCCTGGGTGGCTCAGTTGGCTAAGTGCCCGACTCTTGATTTGGGCTCAGGTCATGATCTTGTGGTTCATGAGATCGAGCCCCACTTCGGGCTCCGTGCTGGATGTGGAGCCTGCTTGGGATTCTCTCTCTCCTTTTCCCTCTGTCCCTCCCCTGCTCATGCTTTCTCTCTCTCCAGAAAAATAAATAAATAAATACATACATACATACATACATACATAAATAAATAATAAAGTATTTACCAAAAGACCGATATAAATCTATTTCAGCCCAGGGGTAGAGACTGGAAAGGGAAGACAGAGAGCCATGAAGGAGACAAAAATGAATGGGTTAGGAAGAGGGCTAGGGTGGCTGAATTCGCCTCCCCCGACACGTGGCTTGCGGAAACACACTGGGCCCCTAGACGGCACCAGGCAGGGGCAGGAGCGTCTGTGCTCAGAAGGAACGAGTGATAGGAGGGCAACATAATCAGAGCCTGGGGGACAACTGTGAAAATGCAGGCGCACGCGCGTGTGTGTGTGTGCGTGTGTTTAACTAATGGGAGCAGAAGGTACTCTGCAAGCCGGGAGGGGAGACCCCGAGGCAGCTGGAGTCAGGAGATCCTGGACGTAGAAGCTCGAGGCAGGGGAATAAAAAGCAGAGGCTCTGGAATCTGAGAGCCCAGTCGAAAGAGCAGAGATCAGTGCCCAACCATTCCACCTTGCTGGGGACGGTCTCAGTTGCAGCACTGAAAGCCCTCCGTCCCGGGCAATGCCTCCTTCCCAGGTGAACGGGGACAACTAGTCACCCTACCTGAGAGGCTGTGGCACACGCTCCCAGAAGAATGCAGATTCTGAGCAGAGGAGTGGGGAGAGCCAGCCTGCCTGGGTGGAGTGGACAAACTGAAAGAGAAAAACAATGTGAAGTCGACCATATTTTTAGAGAAGTGCCTGCATGGCTATCAAAATTTTAAATCTCCATACCTTTTGACCCAGAAACCACCTCTAAGGGCCTTTCTTTCAGAAATACTCACGCTCGCACCCAAAAATACATGCACGAGGGGGTCTCCCACAGCCTCATGCGCCGCACTGAAAAATCAACAGCCCCATAATTATCCAATAATAGGACTGTAACAGGGAAATGGCTAAGGAAGTCATGGTATACCCATACTGGGGCATACTCCGCAGTTAATAAAGAGCAGAAGGTATTTCTAGACCGTCATCGTCTGGGTTTCTGAAGAAACTGACCCTGAGACAAGCATTAGAGGGCAAATTATTTATTCAGGAGGTGGCGGAAACGCGGGAGAGGCGTGGGCGGGCGGTAGAAGGTGGGGAAGGGAGACACAAAAGGGAAGGAAGGCAATGGAAGGTGGGGCTCCTGGGGGGGCGTCTAGAAATGCCTCCAAGTGATCGCTGAAGAGCATGGGAGCTGGCAAAATTATTCACCAACTCCCGAGATTCCTTGGTTGTGGGCTGCTTCCTGAGCTGTTAATTCCCCGGCCCTCCGTGCTTTTGACATTGGAGAAAGCCCTCAAGCCCAAGGACGTGGACCCTGGCCGTTAGGAGGCACAGGCTCCAGGGATACAGGGGGGCACCAACAGCATCTGCCAAACATAAGTGCTGCCGTGGGGCTGTCCCCCGATACGTTGTTTAAGTGGCGTTGGGGAAGGTGCAGCGGGCTACGCAAAGTGTGATTGCATTTTGATTATTAAAATGTGTGTGTCCACATGTGTTTCAGGGCGCACCTATACATGCGTGTAAAAGAAAAGAAAAAAGAAATACAGACCCGAGCCGTGACAAACAGCAGAGACAGGGTCCTCTATTTCCATAGCATAAAACTTTCCAAACAAGTTTTACCTTTGTAATTAAGAATAATAATTATTATCATCGGAAACGAAGGGGGGGGATTTTTTTAAGTTTATTTATTTTGAGAGAGAGAGAAAGCGTGGACTAGCGGGGGAGGGGCAGAGAGCGAGGCAGAGAGAGAATCCCAAGCAGGCTCCGCACCGTCGGCCACGAACCGCGGGGATCACGACCTGAGCTGAAATCGAGAGTCGGAGGCCTCACCAATGGAGCCACCCAGGCACCCCTGAAGGGGGAAATTTTTAAAAATGGAATGCGTCATCTATGAGGGGAAAGGAGATAAAGGTTCATAACCCCTCCTAGACCCTTCGGGCCAGATGAGTTTCAGACACGTTAATGTTGCTGTGCCAAAACGTACAAATAGTCTTACGAAGTGGGGTAAATAACGACTATATAAAGGCTCACTGACCAGGCTTCGCCGCCCAGGGCATTTGTGCCAAACTCAACATAAAACCTTTGGGTTTCCGTTACAGAGAAGGGATCGTGCGTTAGTAGGAAGGAAAGGACAGTTTCCAAAACCAGAGGGGACGGTGATGGGGCCAAGAAGGCTGGGTAACGGACCCCTCGCGGAATCATATGGTGGTGGGGTCCTTCAGTCCAGCTGCTACCCAGGGCAAAGCAACCGGAAGGGGCCACCCAGATCCAGGTGCTTCTGGGGGCCCCTGCTTCCTCATAAAATACCCGTGCCACCTCAGAGTGCCTCTTGGTGTCGCAGTCTAAACATTACGGACAGCTGAACCCTCTGGGGATCTGGCGAAAACGTAGGTTCCAATCCAGTGGGTCTGGGATGGGGCCCAAGCATCTGCATTTCTCACACGTTCCCAGATGGAACAACATCACTGGTCTCAGGACGTCACTTTGAGCATCTGCACCGTAAAGTCCGTTTGATTGAACCGAAGCGGGTCTCCGTGTCCCTTGCACACATCAGTCATGTCACATTGTTGTATCAATTGTCAGCCTCCTTTGACAGGGTGCCAGCAGGGAGAACATGACCCCTGCATACGGCAGATTCGCAAACTTCACTGTGAGACTGTCATCTCCTAGTTAAACTTAGGGAAAAATGGAAGTGAACCTCAACCCTGGGGTGAGGTAGGGGAGCCAGTCCTGGGCCCCCTCAGAGCATTGCCCATGAGGCTGCTGGGCCACAGGGAATGACAGATAGCCTAGGGCGCTACAATAGGGGACCGTGTGCCTTTACCTGAGCTGAACTAATGAGATGACACGACTCCACCCCAGGTGCGATAATTAAGCAAATGAGACATTTGCCACGATGTCTCATGATTTCACAGTCACCCAACGTGTTGGTGAAAGACCTCATTTGGCAAAGATCCCAACATCCATGCCGATCCTCCTCCTTAGTCAGACAGTTTATCGGAATGTCAATGTGCCTGGCTTTTCCCGAGCTGCCCTTGCAGGTAGGTGTGCCCTGTACCCAAAAGTATGGCTGATTTCAGACCAGTGAGATGTCAGCGGGAATGAGTGAGACTATCGGAAGGCTTCCTTTGAGGGAAAGATATGTCCTTCTTCTCCTTTCCGTCCATACTGCTGCCCACAGGTGTGATGGGTGGAGCTTCGGCAGCCTTCCTAGACCATGAGGACAAGGGAAGTTGTCTGAGGGCAGTGGACATCGGCGAGCTAGAAGAAGCCTTGGTCTCTGACGACTTCATCAAGGCTCCTGGACTGCCTTTTAACCTGAGAGAAGCATTTTCTATCTTGTTTAAACCCACTGTTATGGGATTAGTTGTTGCTGTCATAAAGTCCCCAAAGATAGTCCCTTTGCCTGTGGGGTACTCTCGTGCCCCAAACGTCTCACCGCGTAGTCCACCTTGGCCCCATGCTGACTGTGTGGCCCAGATCGTGGGGCAGAGAGGAAGGGCATTGGGGAAACATACACCAGAGAATAAGTGCAGTGGAAAGGTTGGAATTCGGGACTGGTAGGATTGGCCATGTGACTGACTTCGGCCAGTGAGATAGTAACAGAAGTGACCTAAGATCTGAAAAGCACTCGAGCCTCGGGATTTGCCCTCTTGTTGCTCTTGGAGCCCAGGGATGGGCGTGTGAATAAGCCCGGTCAGACCCGCAGAGCCCAGCCCAGAAGAAGCACCCGGCCAAGCCACAGACTAGTGAGGAATCATAAGTGGTCCTTATTTTAGGCCACTAAAGCGTGGGGCAGTTTGTTAAACAGCAACAGCTCACTGGCACGGGGGCCACAGCCCTCGAAAGGCGGCATTCTCACCACCTTAGCCCGGGGTGATGGCAGTGAAGAAGAAACCGTAATGAATCTGGAAACTACAAGGCACCCAGCCCTGCGTCACCCCCCCCCCCCCCCGGGATCCCTCCCCTTGCCCCTGACTTCTCCCAACTCTCAGGCACATACCTCCTCCGGGAGCAGAGAGACAAATCCTGGCTGACCTCTCCGTTTCTCGGCCGTGGGCAGTGAGCGGGGGTAGCTGGCAGTCACAGGAGGACAGCCAGAGAAGCCTCGCTTTCCTAGGGCAAAAGGAAACCTCAGCTCTGGGAGCCAGGAAAGGAGTGGGGGTGGAGGAAGACGCAGCCCTTGGGGCTAGTTTATGCCTTTAAAACATGCGGACGTACAGAGAGAACGAACGAGTCTTTTCTATTATAAAAGATGTGCTTAGCATATTTATGTAATAGTTTCACCACGTGCACTGAATCAAGTTACTGCATTAAGGAAAGAGGTTTTCCTTGCTGCTCTTGACACACATTGGTATCTCTGCAGCCTTCGTGCAGGTGGTCTTCAAACACAAAAGGAACCCCGGTGGCTGGAGGTGGTTGTTGGGGGGGGGGGGGAAGGTGACCAGGGACGGGGAAAGCAGCCCGCTAACCATGTCCAGCTTTTAGCTCCATTCTGATGGCCGCTTGTACGTTGCACCTATGAAATGCACATGCAATGCACATGCAAGGGTGTTTCCGGCCAGGAGCTCCACGTGGGCACTGGGGGGCAGATCCCAGAAAGATGGGGTGCTGGGAAAAACTGGAAGGCGCTGGGGCCAAATGCTCTGAGATGTGGGGCTCAGTCAGCAGACACGACCCGCCTTGCTGAGGCCTTTGGTCCTGCGCCCCCCTTCTCCCCACGAAAGCCCGTTCCATTTTTTCTTCCTCTTTCCCCTCTTCTCCCACTTTCCTTCCCTCTCTCTCTTTCAATCTCTTCCCCCTTAACTTTTTCTATCTTAATTGGCCATAACATGGAAGTGAAATTTGTTTTATTATCTACTATATTTATTGAATACAGTTTTATGTTCCTTGCTCTTAATTTTTAAAGTGGATGAGCTGAACACTTTATGGTTTTCTTTCAAAAAATTTTATATCGCGGCGGCAGTCATTAGGGCTGTTCACAAATATTCCGGCTCTCCCTTTTCGGGCACGTGGCTGGACCACATGTTCTCCCCCCCCCCCCCCCCGCCCCCACTCCCCCCATCCTGGTTTGGCCATGTGACTCGTTTTAGCCAATGAAACGCAAGCTCTCCTGGGTGGAGGCTTGACGGCTCGCGAGCTTTGGGGCCACCTTGTTTTCCTGCTGCTATGGTGACAAGGTGCGCTTACGCGGAGATGAAGACTTTCTCAGCCCGGGCGTGTCAGTGACTGTCGTGGGCATACTCCCGGGCCGGCCTGTGTCGGGTTCAGGTTGGGAGTACAGACTAAGCTTTTTTATAGTAACCCACCGAATTCGTTAGCAGGGCATCGTCTTACCCACGCTGACTGATGAGGTCCTTTTACCACACATCTTGCTCCACTGGGCGTCTTCTCTAATAAGAAAGCATTTGCTGTGATGGTAAGATCATGACCCGTGCCAGTAGTTTCTCTGTCTTTGAGGGGGGTGTCAGGATCCCTCGGAGAATCTGATGAGACAAGGAGCTCCCTTGTCCCCCAAATGTACACATGCCGTTTTGCCTACAAGTGTAGGTGTTTGCAGGTTCCACGGTCTGGTGCCTCCTCTGGGCTCGGAACTGACGCTTAGCCATCACTGCTCCCGCCGGGCGGGGTGAAGTCTTCCTCCCTCCTTGTCCACGCTTCTGCCTGCAGTCCTGAAACCATCCCAGGCTCGGAAGCCTGACGGTTCTGGCGGCGTCCTGATGACAAGAAGCCATGCATCATTGCGATCACGGGAGCCATGGCAATCACTGCAATACGGAAAACTAGGTTTCCACAGACGTTCCCTATGGTGGGAATGAACATCTACACGCAACAGAGAGGGATGTGGGCACTTCCGGTGCCATACTTCAGAAACCCCCGTGAGGGCAGAACTGAAAATAAAGGGTGGCAGGGAGTGGGGAGGGGGCGGCAGGGTTCAGTGACAAAGCACTTGACCAGGACCCCGCAGGCTTGTCCCCATGATTTTTTTGTTCAGAGAGCCCTTCCTTGATCTGTGACACTCTGTGCCCCACATCTAGAAGAACGACTGTTTTGCACTGTGACACACGTGACACCTTTTGCCTTCCCGAATGGCAGTTTTGTCATTTGTACGACCTCAATTACGGACTTTAAAAAAAATTTCACTTTCGGGCCGATTGCTCACAATTGGGACCAAATGTCCCCCCTGAATACGGTGCTTAGAATGGTGGTCAGTCTCCTTGAGCAAATTACCAAAGTCAATCAGATGCATCCGAATACTAGAAAATGTTGGAAACCGAGTGCAGGCGTCTCCAAAATGTGATAACAGAGAGGAAATCTGCCTTTGGGGCATTCTCTTCTCCATTTGCCATCTCTCTTCTCCCTCCCACTGTCCCTTCCTTCAGGTCCTCTGGCTCTGCAAGCCTCTTCCCACCCTCAGGGCACACTGTTGCTAAAACCAACCCTCTTTCTTGCTGCAAATCTGTCTCAGTGTAGCTGAACTGACAAAGATGTTCAGAGGAAAGCGATCGTATGGGACTAATTCTCACTAAACTGTGAGTGTCTGGGAACCCCTTCATCCTCTCAGAAGTGTTCGTATTTTTAAACGACAAATCTCGTGGGGCTCCTGGGTGGCTCAGTCGGTGAAGCGTCCAACTTCGGCTCAGGTCATGATCTCACGGTTCGTGAGTTCCAGCCCCGTGTCAGGCTCTGTGCTGACAGCTCGGAGCCCGGAGTCTGCTTCGGATTCTGTGTCTTCCTCTCTCTCTGCTCTTCCCCGGCTCGTGCTCGCTCTCGCACTTTCTCTCTCTCAAAAATAAATAAACATTAAAAAAATTTGAAGAAAGAGACACATCCCAGAAACCCAATCATCGGATGCCTAATTGGTAGACCACGCAATTAGATAAGCAAACGAAAAACTGTCAAGAGCCGCAAAGGGATGTTTTCTGGGAGCTTGCCTCCTGGGATCGAATCCCCAAGTTCCTTCCATCTTGCTACCATCCCGCGCCGTCGCTAAGACAAAAGTATTCTTCGAACTAGCTCTTAAGGTCACCATATTGAGGCCGTGCGTACGTGTGCGTGTGTGCACGGGTGTGGGGTGGGGGCGGAGGGCACGTCGCAGGCAGGAGAGCAGCAGCGGAACCTCCCCTAACAAAACCTCACGCAGAATATAAAATTAGTCACACAGCCCCTCGATACCGGGAACAGAAATCGAATTCACATGGCGGCTGGTTTTGCCTCAAAGCACCGTTCTCTGAGCCACCGGGGCTCCGTCCAGGGGCCTGGGAGATGAGGCAGTTCCTGTTCCCTTCCATGGGGGTGGGGACAGGGTCACCCCTTCATTCAACAGCTTGTCTGCAAGATCGGGGAAGGGCTAGTTGATATATTTCGAGGGAGCAAATAATTAGTTCTCTTGGAATCTCGTTTTAGATTTTAATTCTTAGTCTTGGAGCCAAACTATAGGAGCAGAAATTTCTATCTGTGGCAGGAGGGATTCAGTTTCGGCGCACTAAAAAAAGGCCCTGCTTCGGAGGCATTTTTCCATGCATGAATCAAATTATTCCAGCTGGGTTTTACCAACACGTAGGCAATCAAAACCTACTTTAACTTGCTATTTTATTCTTTATTTACTAGTTCTATAAATACTATGATGGGTGTGCTTTTATATCGGGCCGGGGGGGTGTGAGCAGGACGAACGGCAGCTGTTTGCAGGCGCGGGTCACGTGTAGGTCTGGGGTGTACAGGGAGACAGGCCTGCCACCAGCCCCAGCCCCACCCCCACCCCCCACCGTCTGTCATGAACACATCCCCTGCCCGCTCCGATCCCGGGCTCGCGAACGCGGCCAGGAGCCCTCCACCTGTCGGGCCTGCACAGAACACCTTTGCCACCGTCCTTTCCTCCCTGGGACGACAAGGCACCCGAGCCTGGCGAGGAACTAAGAATACAACGCTCTTCGGATCCAGCAAGAAGCAGGCAAATACCAGCAGCGGCCAATTCTGGCCAGGGCTGGCGCATCTGGAAGTGGCATCGGGAGCAGGAGAGGAAACCGAAGGCGAGGGGTTGGCCTCGGTGGCCTCCAGCTCTGATAGCTGATGATTTGATGAATTATACTTGCACGCCAGGCCCCGGTGGATAAACCGGGATTAAGGGGTGAAGTGCCAGGGAGGCAGATTCTGACTCAGCATCAGGACGAGTTTGATAAAGATTAGAGTTGTCTAAAATGAATTGGGCTGCCTTGGGGGCAGCATGCGCCCTGTGTCTGCAGTTTTTTCAAAGCTCTGAGGAAGGCTCGATTTGGGGGCAGTTTGTGCCGCTTCTGACTCAGGCTGCACACGCTCCTCGGGCTCTCTGCCAGGTTGGGGCCAGCGCACGGGCACATAGGCAAGGGAAGGCCACGGAGTCGCGGTGAGGGCGAACACAAGATTCTAAGGGCAGAAGAGCTCTCCCCAAAGGACGGAAACGGAAGGGCAGGGGGTATCCACGCATCGCATCTGAGACACAGGCGCTCCGGGCCCCTGGGGAGAAGCCTCGACACAGTCAGAGCCTCATCATGCAAATGATTCGTTCTCAAGCCACTGGAGGTCTGCAGGAGCGTTGCTGTGTAGCAGCTGTTTTTTACCTTGTGGGGACAGATCTCCAACGCCCGCCCCCTCCACATCAGCCTCTCGGGACGAGCCAGACCCCCACTCCACCCTGGCCTTCTTGTGACAGACCCCCACCCCCGACACACACACACACACACACACACACACATACACACTCGCACGCAGCTCCGTCAGCCCCTGGAGAGCTCTGGGCTCCCACCTGCCCCTCAGGGCCATCAGTGACTTTGGAGGTGGGCCTCCGCACAGCCTGATGGGACCGTGGCCCGGCCATCCTGGACACTCACCTGATGAATGAGGCAGGAATTCAGATCCTCCAGAGGGAACGTGGCCCTGTGACACCTTCATTGCAGGCTTCTGGCCTCCAGAACTGCCAACAGCCAGAAGAGCTGCCTTCTGGCCGGGCATCGGGGCCTCTGTCTGGCTGGACCCCGACGGCCTCCCCAGGCCTCCGGCCCTCTCGTATAGCGCTGCCCCCTGGACCGTGTCTATCTGTCTCGAAGGGGTGGGTCTTGGGGAAAGTTGGCAATCCCACATGGAAGGACACCGTCCCCGGTGAAAATGTGGAGAAGCAGGTGCAAACCAGGAGGTCCACGTGCCACATCTGGCCCGCGCAGCGTAGTGAAAAATGTGAATTAGCAGCCCGTGCTTCTATATGAAAATATTGTTTTTCCCATTCCTTTTGCCAAGTTAGAAAATCTGGCCTGAGAAGTGGAAGCAGAGAAGCCGATGGCCCCTTTTTTAGATCTGGACACGTCTATCCAGCTTTCCACACTCCCCAGCAGGCCCCCATCAGTCTCTGACACTGAGGCCAGGTATCAGTCACCATAAATCACTTCTTCTCATTTTGTGGGGCTGGTGCGGTGTCATTAAAAGGCGGATGAAATATTCCTTACGCCCGTGTCTCTATCGAGAGTACGGGAAGGAAAGGGCTGTGTCTTTAAGGGAAAGTGGGAGCGAACATATATCTTGGCGGAAGTGGAGATTCTCCTTATGTAATTACTATGCAAAGTGTTTCTGCGCCCAACACAACAAAGCCCAAGACGCCATTACGGGGAAAGGAAAAAAAAACAAAACAAGCCAGCCTGCTCATCCCCTTACATCACCTGCTCCGTCCCTGTAGGGAGGTGACTGCCGTTCGCGCTGGAAAGGTTGTGGAGTGCACTTTCCCCTCCCCGGCTTCCAACCGCGTGGTCACCTCCGCTGCCCCGGCTCACCTCACCGAGCCCGTTCTCCCAACGCCATGGCCCCCACGCTCGCCCGCTTTGGGCGATCTTTTCCTTCCATCCCAAACGCCCTTTCGTGTGGCCTCGAGGTCCTGCTGGCCTCATCGGCTCCTCCAACTCAGAAGCTTGGGGATGGTCGTGGCTGACTCCCCAGAAGCCTCATGTTCATGTGGGCCTCTAGATCCCCAGAAAGATGACTTCCAGAACTTGGTGTGTTTAATTATGTCACCCTGGGGGGTTTACTGCACTCCTCCGAAAACAGAAGCCCGCCGAAACTCGACCCACCCTCTGGGAGCAGGGCAAGGACTCCCAGGAGGCACGGCTCTCCCCTCCACCTCCTCAGCAAGAGCTGAGTCCTCGGCAGATCTTAGGTTTGAACCCAGCACTGGGGTTCCGGGCCCCAGTCCCTGGAAAACTGTTATACCCTTTCGGAGTCTCAGAGTTTTATAACCGCTCAAAGATCAAACCACATAATTTCGGTGGTAACTACTTAGAAGGGGAAAAAAAAAAATCCTTAAACTTCAGTGGCAATAAAACTTCAGTGACCCGTGAAATACAGAGATCGCTGTGGGCAGCAGGGCGGTCTGGAGCACCGAGCAGAGCGCTGGCTTGTAGGGGGACTGGGTCAGAGATGACAACTGTGGGAAGTTTAGGGAACTTTATGCGTTCCCCTGGAATGATCACCCAAACCCTCAACACTCCACCGTCTGATCTCTGTCTGCCAGCAGACTCCTACTCACCAGCTATACCCCACTTGGAATGCCCTTTCTTCTGGAAGGCTGCCCAGACCCACTTCCCTTTTCCTGTACTCCAACTTGATGACTTTCATAGTGCTTTCCCTGTCCCCAACTCCGTGTAATAGACATCCCATCACACAGTCCTTACTCTCAAACTTCGTGCCTCCACGAAAAAAAAAAAAAAAAAAAAGCTAGCTCTCCTCAGTCGTTCTCTGCTTTCAACTAGGTACTTTGGACTTTCTGGAAGAAACTTGCCCCAGCCCAGGCACAGACTCAACTCCTTTTGCTCCATGCCCCGCGGCTGTGGGCCAGCTGGGTTACTCCCACACACGATCCTGGCTCCCAGAACTGTAGCCTGGGCACAGCTCCAAGGACCTTGGTTGCACAGTGTGGGAGGATAGACATCCCAGCAATGAGACGCATTCCCACCCCTGTGCTCCTGCTGTTCGTCTGTCCTATGTCTCATGTTTAGCACCCTCTTGTATCTTTGTCTATCTCTCTTGCCGATCTGTGCTCCTCAGAGGCTAAGACCCTGTTTTATCTTTCTGGGCCTCTCCAGAACTTCATGTAGGGGCCTGACACCTAACGGGCCATGATAGATAATATTATTTTTCCCTAATTCTTCCTTTACTCCTTGTCTCTGACACTGTATATAGTGTGAACAGAGTGTATCTCCCCATCCTCTAACTTGGAGCTTGGCCATGCGAATTGCTTTGGCCAATGCAATGTCACTGAAAGTGCCAGTTACAGGCTAAAGCTTTAAGCTTTGGCCAGCCCTCCTGAAGCTTCTGTCCTCCGTGATGAAAAAAATCATGTCCCAGGTAGCCATTGCTTCTTTGTCCCGGGTCGCGGAATGAATCCTTGTGGGGCAGTCACGACCCAAACTGACGCCTGGACTCAAATCGAGCCCACTTTTAACCATGACCAACCTCCAGATCTGCAAGCGTGAAGTAAACATTTGTGGCTAAGTCACTGAGATTTGGGGGATTGTTTGTTACAGAGCATGATCACACACACACACACACACACACACACACACACAACTAATACACGGTCCCCAAGGACACATTTGAGGGGATAAACCAGTGGGGAATGAATGAGTGAAGGCAAAACTCATTCTCAAGGGAGTCAGCCCAGCTCCAGATGCAGTTCACAATAGTTTAGTGATTCTCCAGGTGTCCTGCCCGGACCAGCAGCATCTGTGTCACCTGGGTACTTTCTAGAAATGCAGATTCTTGGGGCTATCCCTGGACTTCCTGAATCAGAAACTCTGGGGGTGGGAGCCCAACAACTTGTGTTTTCACAAGCCCTGCGGGAGACCCTGATGCATAGTTGGGTTTGAGAACCACTTCAGTACCTGCTGAAATAGAACAGCTTCCTTCGGTCTAAGAACCATTTATCTCCTTAAATGCAGACACTCCAGAATTTTAAATGATGAAGCCCAATTAACCAAACACCTTGACCGGCACGAACACCAGTCATCCCTTTTAATCTAAGGGGCCCTGAGGCATTTCATCCAGGCATAGAACTTTCTAGTACGGGGGCTCTCAACTCCAGCTGTATAATAGAATCTCTCAGGAAGCTTTCGAAAATCCCGATGCCCAGGCCACACCCAGACCAATGAAAACAGAATCCCTGGCGGTGAGATCCAAGCATTCCCCAGATTATTTCAATGTGCAGCCGAGGTAGAGAATAAACTTTCCTTTTCTAAGGGACCAGGGCTGACCCGGCTCTGCTCGTCCTCACCACCGTGCAAAGCATTGCACATGGCCTCCCCGTGTCCGCTCTTAAGAACCTAAAGGTTTGTTAAATGTCCTGTGTCTTGCTGCATTTTGCAGCAAATGTGAGAGACTGGGTCCGACCAGGCGGGCCCGTCACTCATTCTCGCAGCCTGCCCGGGTACCTTCTGCACACCAGGCAGGGTGCTAAACGCTTGCGGGTCTTACCAGCGGCCAAACCGAGCCAGGCAGCCGCAGAGGGTGAGGGCCCGTCTGGCTAAGAGGCCCTCAAACACGAGCTTATGCTTTGGAGCACCGTTGGCGGTGGGGCGGGGGGGGGGGGGGTCCCTGGAAGGGCACAGGTGCCCAGGCCCCTCTCAGGAGGCCCACTGGCTGGCAACCCTCCGTATCCAGCCAGACCGGGAAGGAGTCCGAGTTGCTTAATTTCACTGCCTCCCTCCTGCATGAGCTACAGTGGGCCAGGGCCTTTCTCCCTGGAAGCTTCCCCATTCGCGTGGCCCTGCCTCTTCACAGCTCACTCACTGTAAGCCTCCTGCCCACGCCCCGAAGACCTCCTCCCCTGCTTAGCTGTCTTAGGCAGAGTTCCCCAGAAGCAGACCTTGTGCCGAGGATTGCAGCGCCAGCGATTTGTGAAGGAAGAGCTCCGGGCGGAAACAGGCAAGGGAGTGGGGGAAGCAGGACGGGCAAGGGCACGAAGCCAGTTGCGTGTGCGGTGTCGGGCCCCGCTCCGCGGAGGGAAGCTTCTGCCTGGCCCTGCTAGACCCAAGGCAGGAGAGCTGGGCCTTGGCACCGCTGGGCCCAACGATCACTGGCAGTCGGCTCTGGACCACGCTGGGGCAGGGCGGGCGAAGTAAACTCCTGGGCACTTCCACTCTCTACCTGTGCAGGCGAAGCGGTTTCAGCAGCCCGAGAGCAGGCCTTCAGAAAGGAGTCCCAGGTACAGCCCATTGGGAGCAAAACTACCAGAGCTACAGGGAAGGCTGTGCAGCACAGCAGCAAGGATCCAAGGTAAAATTGCCAGGTCTAGCAAATAAATACGGGATGACCAGTTAACATTTGAACTTCAAATAAACAGTTCATCTTTTTTAGGGTAAGTATACCCCCATGCAATATTTAGGATATACTTACACTAAATATATTGTGTATCTGAAATTCAAAAGGTACCAGGCCATCATGGACCTGTGTTTTCTTGGGCACCCCTAGTCCAAAGGTGACAAGGTAAGCCCATTTCCTAATGATGCTGCTGTGTGCGTGTGCCCTGTAGAACCATAGGCGTCACCCTGGGACGCTGCTTGTAACATTTGGAGCTGTCTTGGCTAGGGACAGAGGTCTGGACTGAGAAGGCAGTGGGGAAACCAGTACTAAATGTCTCGTTGGCCCCTTAGGCACCTCTTCTGCGTTAGACCACAGCTGTGAGGCTTCCCCAGAGCCACCCTACCCCAACGACAGGGATAAAATGATTGCCTGGGTGCCTAGCCTGCCTGCCGTGCCTTGGAGATCAAAGTGCTAAGGGCCTGAGCCAGTCTCTCCCTTGGTCAGCCTGACCCTTTCATTAAGTATTTTTGCATCCTTCCACCAGTCTTTAAATAATGAAAAGAGGGCTCCGATAGTTCTGGAAGTTGTCCCGATGGCTGGCAGGTCCTGAAAATAGGTTGGGATTGATTGATTGTAGTTATAACCAGCAGGCCCCGCCGTGGGCGCCCCCGGCCCATGCATAATATAAAATATACAAACAGCAGACAGGGAACAAAGCCAAGACTGTGGCTCTTTACTTTGATTTGCGATCAGCTCCTTTGAAATCCCCTGTATTTAGAAGACTCGGTGAATGAATACAGCCCTGCTTCATAGCCCCGATCTCTCCCAGGGTCCCGAGACCTCTGGAGCCAAGGAAATAGATGCATGCAAAGTATATGCCACGCTTGAGCCTTTTGTGGGGGCCAAGCAGAGCGAAGGGCGGGGAAGGCAGTGGGCAGCTGGATGCTTTCATGAAGTCAAGGTGTGGATCGGTATAGAGGACCACGTCCCGGGGAACTCTCACTCATAATAATTTTCTCAGATGAACTAAGGCACAGAAGGGATAGAAAATGCCTCTTGTTGGGAAACCTGGGTCCCTGATGAAACTGTTGAGCCACCAAATTACCCAACCCTGAGTACCTACTGTGCTTCTCCAAATGCAAGAGAACACATTTTTCTTATTATTTAAAAAGAGAGAGAGAGAAGAAAATGCGTTCTGAAGCATTCTAAGTGCTCTTCAGGTCTTGAGGTATTTTGAAAAGGTATTTCTCTGTAGAAACTTGAAGCATTTCATTTCAAAAGTACAACCACTTGAAAATGACAGGATGTAGCAAGATAATTAGAAAGGACTAGAAAGCATTGTCTTAGGCTGGGTCCCCCCCTCACCCCAGAAGCAGACCCCGAGACAAGAATTCGCGTGTAAATCGGTTATTTAGGAGAATATCTCGGGAAGCACTGTAGGGTGGGGCGGGGGGGGGGGAATCACAACAGGGAAGGGCAGGCAGGCACTACTCTTCCTTTTCAATTTCCCAATCATCACGGACCTGTACTGTTTGATCCCTAATAACTTGGGTAGGCAATAAAAATGAATTTGTAGAAAAATCAAAAAAAAAAAAAAAAAAAAAGACACGCAAAGCACAAGCCCACTTCTTTTTTTAGTATTAGGTGCAAGAGACCTGTAACCACCTGCAAAATGACTACAGAAGTTCCTAACTGCATGCTTTCAGTTTCCACACTTCTCACAAACCAGCAATAAACGCTTCCCAGACAGGGACACCTGACACCTCGGTCATGATCTCACGGTTCAGGAGTTCAAGCCCCACATCGGGCTCTCTGCGTGGAGCCCATTTCGGATCCTCTGCCCTGACCTCCCCCCACCCCCGCCCCCCGCTTTCATTTCCTTTCTCAAAAATAAACGTTAAAAAAAAAAAATGGTTCCCAGACTGGTACCAGTCCCAGGACCAGACTCTGCCCTCGTGTCTTAGAGTCTGCGCCTCTCAGAGGCGCGGAGCTGGGATGTTCATCTGAATCATGGTTTTAAGTTTGTTTATTTTGAGAGAGAGGGGGGGGCAGGGTGGAGCATCGAGAGAAGGAGAGAGACAGAATCCCAAGCAGGCTCCACGCGGTCAGCACAGAACCCGCCAAGCGGCTCCGTGTCAGGAAACCGTGAGATCGTGACCTGAGCCGGAGTCAAGAATCGGACCCTTAACCGACTCCGCCACCCAGGCGCCCCTGGGGTATTTACGTTTAAACGCATAGGTTGAGGCTTGCCTCACGGGAAGGCAGCAGGGGTGGGAGATCGGCACCAGTTCTCTCGCGGTGTGTGCAGGCACAACAGAAGCCCTTTGACAAAGAGATGCGGAGGTACGGGTGGGGGGGTAGTGCACTGAATCAGTAAGGGCCACGTGGGGCAGGCGTGGGGCAGCCACGGCATTCTAGATTCATGCCGCAGGAAGGGACCGCAAAAGCCATCGGCCCAGCCTCCTCTCCCGCAGGAGGTGGAGAAACTGGGGCCTGCGCCAGTTATCGTCCCACTGCGGTGCTCAGATGGTACCGAGAAACACGGCAGCCAGGACTAGGGTAGAGGAAAGGGCTCTCCCCACCTGCCCGCCTCTTGCCCACATCGGGATTCTTCTAGACCTCCGCTTGCCTCGTCCCCGGCACCCTCCAGCGACAACCGCCAACTGGGACGCGGGTGGCGTCCTCCGCAGCGCGGCCAACCCCACAGGGGTGAGGCTGGCGAAACTCTCATCCGCCCGTTAATCAGCTGGGAGTGGAGGAAAGGTCCGCGGACTGAGCGCGAAGCCGGGGCCACACCACAGGTCTCCCGGCTTGAACCCACTGCGTGACCCTCCGAGGCTCTCTGTCCACATCCGTAAAATGGAATTGCTAACCTGTGCCCTCCTGACCTCACAGGGCTGTTGTAAGGATCAAGTGAGATAAATAAGTGAATGAAGTTCTTGAAAAGTTTTAATTAAGTCCTCTAGAGCTGGCAACCGCGAGAGGCGCGCGTTACCCAGCCCCTCAGGTCTCAGAGCACAGACCCCCCACTCAATAGTGACTTTAAAACGTCTCTGATTAAATTCAACACAGGATCTTGGTGTGGACCCCAGATCACTATTTGAATGGCGCCTGTATAGTAAATAATAGTTGTATCAAGGACAGATTTCTGAATCTCTGTATTTGTATCAGTGTTAAGTTTCCCGGACTCGACCGTTGTACTGTGGTCACAGAGGAGAATGTCCGTGTTCCTAAGAGGTATTTAGGATTAAAATATCATCGTAGACACGTTATCCTCAAGTGATTCTGCCATAAGAGTAATAACACCAACAATAGTAACAAAAGAGCAGTAATAATGTGTGTATGTGACACGCACACACATAGAAAGAAAGAAAATGTGATAAAAAGTCAAGAATTATTGAACACCAGTGATGTGTTCCTACTGTCCTACTGTTTTTAAAACTTTCCTGTAAGCTTCATTTTTTTTTTCAAAATGAAAAGGTTTTAAATAAATAAGGAAATAAATAAATTGGTCGTTTCCTTCCTCAAAAAAAGTCTCTGAGCCTCGGAGCCACTCGAGACGCTGTATTCATGCCGGAAACTTCCTGGTCCCTTATTCAGGGTTCACTGACTCGTGTTCAATGCAGATTTCTAAGAAACTTGGTTATCTGATTTCTCAGCCCAGGATAGAATTGGAAAGGAGAATGAGGGTAGGATCTATCAAAGACCCCATGGCCGGTTAGCCGTGGAGAGCAAATCCACTCATATCTTGGGTGATCTCCTTTCTCTACTCCATGTTGAGCCTACACAAAAGGTAGAGCGGTCCAGGATCTCTGCTCAGGAAGATGGGGAAGCACCACCATCAAAAACAGTTGGAAACGCTTTGCTACTCAAAGACATCACTATGGCAGATGCTTGTTGATTGCCTCCGCAACACCCCCTTTGCCACTTCTTTCTTCTTGTCATTCCTACCCACCTCAAAAGATTAAGACAAGCCGATGCTCGCTTTCCCAAGCTCCCTGGTGGCGAGACCAGGAGGGGTGTGAGGAGGAGGCTTCTGTATAGCTTCTGGGAAAGGTGCTCCTCCCTGATTGAAAAGGGTATGTAATGAGGAACTCCTCTTTACGCTCTGCCTCACGCATGATAGGATAAGGATATGATGCCTGGAGCTGTGGCAGCCATTTTGTGATCATGAGGAGACAAGCTGAAGATGAAAAAGCAATATTCTGAGGATGGTGGAGAAGGATGGGAAGATCTTCAGTTTTTAATGACCTTTCTAAAAAGTTGAGTTAACCAACCCTGCAACCAGACTTCTTGTTAAATGTTCCCATTACTTAAACCACATTTAGTTTGCAAACCGATTACTTGCAGCCCCCAAAGTGTTATACTCGGAAAGCATCTGTTTTCTGGAAACATCTATTTCTTTTTTTTTTTTTTAATGTTTGTTTTGAGAGGGAGGGGCAGAGGGAGAAGAGAGAGAATCCCAAGCAAGCTCCACACTCAGTGCGGAGCCCGACACGCGGCTCAATCACGTGACCTAAGAGACCATGACCTGAGCTGAAATCAAGAATCAGGTGCTTAATTGAGTGAGCCACCCAGGCGCCCCTGGAAACATCTGTCTCTGCACAGCCCTCCATTCTCTGTAACGTCTTACTGTAGGGAGGAAGGTTGGAAAGACCTGAACAAAATGTGGAAGGTGAGTGCCTGTTGAAAAACTGCTTGGAAGGGAGGTAAATCATATTTGGAATGATCTTAGAAGCATGCCAGCCTAACAGGGATTTTTTTTTAAATGTTTATTTGTTGTTTTGAGAGATAGCGAGCAGGGGAGGGGCAGAGAGAGAGGGAGACACAGAATCCGAAGCAGGCTCCGGGCTCTGAGCTGTCAGCACAGAGCCCAACGCAGGGCTCGAACCCACGGACCGAGAGATCATGACCGGAGCCGAAGTCGGACACTCAACCGACTGAGCCACCCAGGGAACGGGGATTCTAACATCGTTGATACTGTTTATAAGACCTCCTTGCCACTAGCTCCCCAAACCAAGTGCATCACGATAGCCAAGGGGGTTTGTTAAAAATACAGAAGCCCTCATTTCTTCAGAACCAGAATCCTGGAGTCCGCAGGCTATTCATTCTCCCCGGCGACTTCATGAGTTTCGGAAAGTTCGTGATGACTTTGCATCACGCAGCCTCTGGCCTGTTCCATCCGATTGGCTCTCTCCATGCTTCCTTCTTCCTTAAGCCAGCTCCCCCTCAGACGCAAATAGATTCTCCTCGTCTTCTTTGGAAGAGCACCTTTCCCGGCCCAATTCAGCTTCTTCCCCAAAAGGCTTCTCATGCTCCCACACAAACACAGTCCACTCCCTGAGGAACAGGTTAATGAATATAAATGTATACAACTTACTGTGTTAGCAAAACTCAGCTGCAACGGTCAAACATGGTTTCCGAGTCAAGAGGCTCTCGGAATGGTTCGGAAGACAAGGGAAGGGCAGAAGAGAAATTCCCCTGAGGTGTCCTGGGAGTTATTCTTATTTCTCTCTTGTGGGTGAAATTTGGCCTGTGGTTCTACTGTGTTTTCCAAATCAGTGACTTTTGGCCTTTCCTAGCCAGCCACATAAGGGACTTCATGTGGAGCCAAGCAAGGCCTACTTCAGGGCATGGGAGAATTGAGCAGGGCTAAATGTGGACCAGACTCACGGAAAAAAGGGCACCCAGCCTCCCCACCAGGGACAGGGGCTTTGCCATGCCACTTCCCTAAGTTCTGACTTCCCAGTTCCCCATAGAAAAGAAAAGAGCAAAAGGGAGGCGTGGTTGGCCCACTTTATACCCGTTCCAATGCCCTTAGCTTGTCTTCCTCCATCATAGGGCCCCAAAGCTTAAAAACTACAATTCCCAGGATCCTCTATAGTCAGGGTCAGGCACGTGATCTGAGTCCCTCCAATATGCCACAGCTGTGTGCAGTGTAAGGCGTCAGACCCATGCAAGGACATCAGATCTTCCAGCAGGGACTGTGGCAGACGCATCTGCTCTGGGACAGCTGGTGGGAGTTTCTGGCACCCAGTGCCGAGGGTCAAAGGGGCTGAGCTGTAGGTGTAGGGGTCATGGATGTTTCAGCCAGAGCACGCGCTTTCCGAGGTTGTGTGTTTCTGGCTAAGTTGTCCTGGCTGCATTGCCCTGACTCTGAGGCGTCCAAAGCCAGGTCTTTGGTCTTCCGAGGGATCCATTAACTACCTAAGATCTTTTTAACAAATCCCTATTTGCTTAAACAATTGAGAGGGGACACTGTTGTTTGCAAGTGAGAACCTTGAGCTACTGGGGAGACGATTTCGATATTCCCCCAGATGAAAAATAGATAAAACTGATGTCTTTTTGAAACACAAGGATTAAAAGATGCAACACTGCAGGGCGCCCGGGTGGCTCCGTCGGTTAAGTGTCCGACTTTGGCTCATGTCATGATCTCACAGTTGGTGGGTTCGGGCCCCGCGTCGGGCTCTGGGCTGACGGCTCCGGAGCCTGGAGCCTGCTTCCTATGGTGTCTCGCTCTCTCTGTGCCCCTCCCCCGTTTGTGCTCGTGCTCTCTCCCTCTCAAAAATAAATAAACATTAAAAATTTTGTTGAAAAAAGGATAAAACATTGCAAGTATCCCAGCAAGCATCCTTGCACCCATCCCCAACCAAATCCGCCCCCCCCCCCAGCCAATAACCTTCCAAAGGTAACCACTGTTATAATTCTTACCACCATAGATTAGTTTTGCCTGGTTTTTAACTTCATATAAATGGAATTAATCATACATTCTATACTCTTTTGTGTCTGGCTTCTTTGCTCAGCCTTTTTTTCCTGTGAGATTCATCCATGGTCCTTCTTTTTCAATGCCGTGGAGTATTCCAGTTTACCTCTCCATCCTCATATTGACGGACATCTGGGTTGTTTCCAGTTTGGGGCCATTATGAATAAAGCTTCTCTGCGAACACTCTATGCACCCCTGCGAATGGAATTGTTCGGTTATAGGCTTAGGGTTCACTTTAGCAGATATTGTGAAATAGGCTTCCTTCCAGAGGGAGGTTGGGCCAATTTCCATTCCCACCAGCGATGTATAGGGCAAAAAAAAACGTGGCAAAGGTCTTTGTCTAATTTTTAAAATAGCCTCAAGGAGTTGGGAAGTCCCCATCTACCAGGACCAGTCATAGTGCAAATGATATTGATTATCAAAGGTTTGGGGGATGCCTGGGTGGCTCAGTTCGTTGTGTCCAACTCTTGGTTCCGGCTCAGATCATGATCTCACGGTTTGTGGGTTCAATCCCCACATCGGGCTTTGTGCTGGTGGTGTGGAGCCTGCTTGGGATTCTCTCTCTCTCTCTCTCTCTCTCTCCTCTCTTTGCCCCTCCCCAGTACCCAGATTCATGGGACAGATAAAGTGCAACTGCAGAGAGAGGACAGAGCCCTACAATCAAAACTATAGTCTGAGGGACGCCTGGGTGGCTCAGTCGGTTAAGTGTCCTACTTTGGCTCAGGTCACAATCTCGTGGTTCGTGAGTTCGAGTCCCTGCATCGGGCTCTGTGTTGAGCCTGGAGACTGCTTTGGACTCTGTCTCCTTCTTTCTGCCTCTCTCTCTCTCTCTCAAAATACATAAACATTAAAAAAAAACTGTAGTCTTAAAATATCAAGTTCGGGGATGATCCTGTCGCGAGGGAGTCCGAAGGGATCGTTTTCCACTCCTTCTTTTTTATGCCACCAATTCCACTCAGTTCTTTCTCCCTTCATCATGACTCCCCACCTAACCCCATCCAATCAGCTCCCTCCTAAGAAGGAAAAGCCCTGGGCACTCAGGAGTGCGGATGCTGAGGTTGTACCGACCTGGGTTTGAATCCTGACCCTGGCCAGAGGTCCCGGGTGCAAACGGGATTCCCGGATTTTGTGCCCTTTACGGTTACTATTTGCATATCTTGGACAAGCTGCTTAAGTTTTTTTCTCTAAGCCACAGTTTCTTCCTCTGGAAAATGGGGATCATATCAATATCTGCCTCAGAGACACTAATAAGATAAAGTGGTAGCACCACACTCGGCAGTAAAGGCTCAGTAAAGTTTAGCTGTTGTTATAATTAAACCTGAGCCAGGTTGATTTTGCTAATGGTGTGCCCGTTGGAAACGGCCAAAAGTTACTGGGCAAAAAAAATACCTCTTCCCCCTCCCCCAGTTCTGTTCCACCTCGTCACGTGATGATCCCTTTCCTCACCATTCCCTGGACAGCTCAGTTTGAGACCAAATAAGAATTTTGCCCTTGGATTGCTTTGGTTATGATGGACACGGTGCAGCCCACCTTCCCAGCTCAGAATCTCACCTCTAACGCTCTCAAGGTCAGGCTCACGGTCTGCTTGGGGCAGCTGATCTACCAGCCTCGGGTGGGGATAAGGGTCAAACAAATCAATAAGACGGCCCCAAAGGTCCTATTCACCTGTAAAGGCAAACGGAGATCTACAGAGACATATGGATGAAATCATTCAGAGCTTTGGAGACATAGTCCAGAACAGACTAGTGTTTTCTCCCCAGACACAGTAAAACACTAAGCCCCCACATCCTTTTCGAAAGGGAAATCTCCTTCATTTCCTTTGCAGTACATCACCAAGGTGTGGTTAAATCTTGGAGATCTCTCTCTCTGTCTCTTCTCTCTCTCTCTCTCTTTCTCTCCCTCCATCATGTTCTAGTGGAATTAATGTGGTATTAGCAAAACGAAAAATGTGATCTAGAATTTTTTTTCACTTTTTAGTATGGAAATTTTGAATTACACAAAAATAGAAGTGTATAATAACTCCCCACATACCCATCGCACAGCTCCAATAATTACCTATTCACGGGGCGCCTGGGCGGCTCAGTCGGTTGAGCGTCTGACTTCGGCTCAGGTCATGATCTCACAGTCTGTGGGTTCGAACCCCACGTCGGGCTCTGGGCTGACAGCTCAGAGCCTGGAGCCTGCTTCGGATTCTGTGTCTCCCTCGCTCTCTTCCCCGCCCCTACTCTCACTGTGTCTCACTCTACCTCTCAAAAATAAGTAAATGTAATAAAAAAAATCACCTATTCATGATCAATCAATCTCCTTTCATCCACTTCTCCTCTCCCTATGTTATTTTAAAGCGAATCCCAGACCTCGTATCATTTTATCCATAAATATTTCAGCACACATCACTAAAGATAAGGACCCTCTGTTTAACATGGCCATATTCCATTATCGCACCCCGAAATTAACACAAACTCCCTAATGCCATCAAATATACCGTGCCCAGATTTCCGAAAGTCTCAAAAAATGGTCATAAAAATAGTCACGACACAGAGTGTGTTTGTTTTGAGTTCGCATTCGAATCGGCCTGGGACTTTTAATTCGTCTTCACTGTTATTCCTTTCTCCTCTCATGGCCACCTCTCTGGGGATGATTACATCATAGTTCTAAAATTCCTGCCCCAAATGTGCACATGGCTCACTTTGCTGATGCCACATAAATTCCATGAATACATGATGGAGGAATCGGGAGGGGCTTAGCACACACTCCTAATTGTAGCCCATCAGACTGCTATGTGCCGGGGCTCAAACTGTCGACACATCATAAATTCACAGAATTCTCAGCAGGGGGTGGGGGGCTGGGACCCTTTTGATTGCAACCTCTCAGGGAACATTGTGTTCCCGGGTTCTCTCCGCTTTGCTAATTCAGCATCCATTCTGCCAGCGCAGGGAGGGCTGGGGGACAGATTTGTTTCCAGAATGGACTCTCTCTGCCTCCAAAGTGGGTTTCTGGCTCCGTCAAGCCCCACAAAGCCCCCGACCTCCCCCAGGCACCCCTGCTCAAGGGGCACCACCATCAGCCTTTCGCACACATGGTCGCCTGCTCCATAATGGTCAGCCGAGGCCACCAAAGTTGCCTTGAGCGAGGCTCAGGCAACCACCTTGATGGAGCACGTGTTGCGGGGGGGGGGGGGGAGGCAGGGCGCGTCAAGGAGGGTGGGAGGAGTCTCTGATGCTGCACCACCCCCAAGGGGACCCTGCCACTGCCGCGTGTTAACAACGTCTCCAGGGACGTCGTGCACACATTAAACTTCGAGAAGCGTGGGGGCAAGGACAGGTGTCCGAGGAAAGGGTGGCGGGGCCGAGGGCTCTAGAGCTGGGATCGGTTTCCTATGTGCCCACGCGGTTCACAGACGCTTCCCACAGGGGCCGCCACCTCTTAAAGATGTGAAGGCGGAGCCCCCCAGAGAACTGGCAACCTTATAATCAGGACTAATGGGTCTCAAAATGGAAAATGCGGTTTTTCTCCGCCGGTGCCCAAGGGCACAGTCGCGGGCCCCCACTCCTGACGCCCACCGTTGCCCTCGGAGATCTCTGTTCAGGGAGAACTCGCTTTTAAATGAGAGTCAATGGACCAGGTCGCGAAGCTGTCAGACGCAGGAATTTCTGGTGTTCGTGACTGTTGTAATTAAAATCATCCGGAGTTGACTAAATTGGCCGAAAAGGAACCAGGCCCACATGACTGCCGTTCAAAGGGGAGCAAAATAGCTCCGAATTTGTTAATTGAAAATAGGAACGCACTCCACACGGAACGGCCGCGCGTTCAATTCCATTCAGATTCCGTTCGAAAACAAGTAAGCACCGCGCCCCGATGAGAGGGGCCGGGTTCCCCCAAATCTGTGTGGGATTGAGCCGGCCCTTCTTCAGAGAACAAATCTAGCGCTCCAGGGAGCGGGGTGAGGCATTTCCTGCCTGCTCCGAAATTCACCCGTGGCAACTGAAGGCGTGGAGGCCGGAGAGAAGGAAGGGACAGACCAAAGAGAGCCGGGTCATGGACGGACGGCGCGATAGGGGTGCGAGCCACCCCGGGTCCCTGCCCTGCTGCTCTTCTCGGCCACTGGTTTCCAGTTCCCAGCCCGGCCCCTAAGCAGCCGTGGGGCGGGCAGCTGAGAAGAAAAGATAAAAGCTGGGCCGCATGCTCTCCGTGGGCCCCGCCAGCACTGGGGTCCCGCGCGGCTCCTGGGCCCCCCGAGTGGCCCCGAGGCTGCCTCTGTCAAGCCCTCCACCCCTGAGCGGCGGAGGCTTCATTCTCAAGCCCGGCCCACGGGGACCCCAGGGCTCTGAGGCAGTTTGGGGATCGCTTATAGCCTGAGGCCGGATTTGAAAGGTTCTCTCCAGAGGAGCGGGGTTAATCTCCTCTGCATCCTTGGGGTTTGTGCTTTCCCGAGGCCCAAGGTTTGCTCCAGCTGCCCCGGCTGGCACATTCTCCTCTCCATCACCCGCCCTGCCTCCTCCCCCTCCTTCTTCCACCGCTGGGCTCCGCTCTTCGTGCGTCTTGGGGGCGTGGAGGCCGCATTGAGGGCCCGATCCACAGTGGAAATCCGGGCTGACCAGAGGCGGTGTCCTGGCACAACAGATGTACCGCGCTGTGTCCGGGCCTTTGGTTTGCTGCGGCCCACGGAGGGCATTGACGATGGCACGGCTCACCCAGCGCTCCGGTGGGAAAGTGCACAGGGCCTTCGATCTCCCTCCCTGGCCCTGGACGGGGGCCAGTCCCAGCCTCTGGGGGCCGGGGGTGGGGGGGCGGAGGGGGGACAGGCAGCTGACCCAGGGCAGCGGCAACGTCTGCCTCCGAGGGCCTCCCCGGCGGCAGGTCAGTGTCTGCGGGGAGCGTTTTTCTAAAACAGCAGCAGCTCGGAGCTGTGTCAGGATGTATTTATTTTACAGACTCGCTGGTGTTCTTTCCAGGTGCGGAAGCCAGGGCTCTGCCTTTATTAGAATGAATTACCTTAACACCCTTTCAAACGGGTCGTCAGAAAAGGCGCGCCGTGTGTGTGTGTGCGTGTGTGTGTGTGTGTGTGCTCTTTTCCACCAAGAGGGAAGGTGGGGAACAGAGGGATCAAGGGCACACACTTGGAGTCAGGCAAACTGGGTTCAAACAGCACCTTCCCCAACGCCGTGACCCTGGGCAAGTAGTTAATATGACAGATGCCACCCGTGTCCCGCTCGTGTGTGCTCGGCACTCACCGTTCCCTTCTAAGCTGGCAGCTCCCGGCTGCAAAGAACCCACGAGGGGCCTGAGGTCTTTCTCCAACTGTGGGAGCCAAAGCCACCTTCTACAGGGCAGGACCGAGGTGCCAAAAAAGCTGAGACTCCCGGGAGCAGACTGGCCCCTGCCCTCGCTCCCCGAGAGTTCCGCAGGAGGACTGGGTCACAGTCCCCCCGCAGCAGTAATCAGCCCATTACGGCTTTCTTCCTCCTGGTGCTGTCTGGAGTGGCCACGATTCATAGCCCGCTTGCGTTCCAGTCTCGGCTCCGCATCTGATTCGGGGAAAAAGCTAACTGAAATCACCTCATTTGTGAGTTTACTTACCAGTAAAATTGGGACAGTGACAGTACCTGGCTCACAGGAATCGTAGTGAGGATCGAATGGGACACGCGCCGTGCGGAGCACTTGGCACCGTGCTTGGCACGTAGGAAGCCCTCGGTACGCTCGAGAAATGAATATTATTGGCTAATAACCTAAGGACGTCTCTTTCCTGTTGTCAGAGCCCTCCCCGTCACAGCCCTCCCCGGTGCGATTGTTCACTCGTTCATCTACGCTTCACACGCAAAACACAAAAAGAGATTTTAGATGACTTTGAAAATGTCATCGTGTCCAGCCCCTTCTATTGGCTTGGCCTTTGAGGGGTCATTTGTCTAGACCAAATAATGAGACGGGAGGCCCCTGGAGGCCGCATGCTTCCCTGTAGTCGCCAGCACCCGGAGCCTGCACCTCTAGGTATGGGTATGCGAGCCACCATTGCATACTTCCTTGCTAGAAGATCAGAGAACCCCTGTTGCTGAAACCCTGAGACGGCCAGCCTTGCCTCTTAATGGTTCTGTGTCCTAGAAGCCCCAGAAGCCGGCGGGGTCTTGGGCAGCACAGAAAGCCCCAAAGGGTACTTCCAAGTTCTGTGGAGCCTCACCAGCTTTCTAGAACTTCGCTGCCCCCTCACTACACGGCCCAAGATAGCCTTCGCGTGTACACAACCCACACTCCCAGAGCTCTATTTCTCCCAAACATTGACTCCTTAGTGTGAGGCGCAGGTCACCGCCCCCAGCAGGGCTCTTGGGCACGTGTCCTCCTTCGTGCTCGTGCTAACACCCAGTTTGGAGGGGTGTTTAGTTAGATATTGTTGCATAACAAAGCATCCCAAAACTTAGTGGCTTCAAACAACCACAACTGTAGATTTCTATAAGGGGTCTTAGGGCTGACTGGGCAGATCTTCCGGCAGCGGAGGTCGCCCACGCAGCTGCAGACATCGGGAGGCTCAAGTGGGGCTGGAATGTCCAAGATGGACAGAATCATCCTCATGTTGGTTGTCACCGGCTGATAGTAAGGACACAGACACGGCATCCACCTCCCAGGATATATGGTCAAAGCAACCGAGGATATTCCATCACCGGGTTCCTTTACCCTGATGGGGCTGACGCACTCAGCCGCGCACGTTGGGCCAAAAGAAAGCCTCGGAACTACTGAAGCATTTGGGACGCTTTTGGTTGACAGTCGCAGAAACTCAATTCAAATTATCTTGAGACAGTGAATTTATCGGTTCACGAAACTCAAAAGTCCAGAGGTAGATAGTTTCAGGCATGGCTTGATCTAGGCATTCAAAGGACATCACTACCAGTCATGCTCTCTGTCTGTTGCCATGTATCGGTTCTGCCCTCCCTTGTATTGACTTCATGTCAGCAAAGCTTGTCCGGAGTGGTAGGAAGATGTCCCATTGGCAACTCTGGGCTTATATCCTGCTACCTGAGAAAGTTAGGTTTTATTCAGAGTCTCCCAATTGAAAATGGTTAACATCGCCCAAAGACACCTTCACAGAAACACCCAGAATAATGTTTCACCACCTATCGGGGCACTGTGACCCGGCCAATTTGACACCTACAATTAAATCTTCACGGTTCGTTTCTCCAATGACAAGATACCGTTACCAGGTAAAGGGGAGGCAAGACCAAAAACATCCACTAGAGTTACAAAGTAAATGGGGTTGCTCGACAAAACCCGCTGCCCGGAGTCTGACGGATGACTGCTGGGCCCTCCCCTCGGCTCCCCCCTCGGTGCGCTCTCTGCTGCTGTATGTTTTCGACCATTTCAGTGTTCAGAAGGTCTTATCACAGGGCGAGATCTTCAAGGCAAAGCTCAAGCCAGTAAATCTTCCTATTTGCTAATAACCCTGATACCAAGTTCTATAAAAAGGAAGGTAAACAACGATTTTTTTGTAACGTTTATGTATTTTCGAGACGGAGACAGAGCACAAGCAGGGGAGGGGCGGAGAGAGAGGGAGACACAGGATGCGAAGCAGGCTCCAGGCTCCGAGCCGTCAGCCCAGAGCCCGACGCGGGGCTCGAACTCACGGACCGTGAGATCGTGACCTGAGCCGAAGTCGGACGCTTAACCGACTGAGCCACCCAGGCGCCCCGGTAAACAACTATTTTAAATAAACAGCGTGCAATGACTTTGTTGCAATTATTATTATCAGCAACGGCATCCAGGGATTTGGAGTGTGTTATGTGGTCATTTCTCAGACCACCACTTATCAAGAATTAATTATTTCCAGGGTGACACATGCCCTCTTTCTAATATGATGGAGAAGAACACAATGTATCCCTATGAAATGATGAGTGCTAAGAAGTGGGGGAAATTTCCGGCTGACGACAGGAATCCAGTTGTCCCAAGTCCTGTGAACTATTGTCACAAATGCTAAACAGCACATTGGCAGTCAGTGGGTCATCCGAGGAAGCCGAGGGCATGGCAGCTTTTTTTTTTTTTTTAACGTTTATTTCTTTTTGAGACAGAGAGAGACAGAGCGTGAACAGGGGAGGGGCAGAGAGAGAGGGAGACACAGAATCCAAAACAGGCTCCAGGCTCTGAGCCGTCAGCACAGAGCCCGACGCGGGGCTCGAACTCACGGACCGCGAGATCGTGACCTGGCTGAAGTCAGACGCTCAACCGACTGAGCCACCCAGATGCCTTTTTTTTTTAAGTTTATTTATTTATTTTGAGAGAGAATAGGGGAGGAGCAGAGAGAGAGGGAGAGAGAGAGAATCCCAAGCAAGCTCCACACTGTCAGCACAGGGCCCGATGTGGGTTTCTGATCTCGCGGTTCATGACCTGAGCCAAAACCAAGAGTGGGACGCTAAACCAACCGAGCCACCCAGGCACCCCGTGGCCCCTTTCTTCAGGGGACACTGAACCAACAGCCCCTTGGAGCAAGACAGGAGATGAGAAGTAGAATCAAAAGGGATGTGAGTCTACCACAAAGTCGTCAAAAAGTGAGGGGCCCGGGACACTGTTAGCAAAAGAGAGCTCAGACGTCGGCTCCGCGGCAAGCTCTGGAACTGGAGTGACCCTTCAGAGTTGTTCTCACTGGGCTGAGGTGGCCAAGCCGTCACACTGTCACGCTGATTAATCATTGGATATGAACTGGCCCAGGAAGGGGTCTGACCTCGGGTCCCTACCGCCAAGGCAACACCATTCCCAGCAGCTGAATCAACCAGTCCCTCGCTGAAGGGGACCTGGGAGGTGACCACTGTGCCCACCCTGAGTGCTGTCATTCACACCACCCCTCACAGGGGATGAATGATGCAAACAGAGCCTGTTATGACACCTTATACGCCACAGGTGTCTCGTGTAACACCTTAACCTTCAGGAGAAGAGGTCATGGCAGAATGTCCTGTTGGAGACTGAACTCGTACGTTCACCTCTACCGCATGTAGGGACGTACGAGGACAGCTCTCGGGGTTCCCTTTGGGAGTGTGAATCACCACTGAGGCATGACGCCCCACCAGGCTGGATAGAATCGGCCTTTTGTGTTTGAGGATGAAAAAAATGGGGAGGCGCCAGGCCAACGTGGGCTTCCCCGAAGCCAGAATATAAGAGGGTTTTTGTGATGGAAAGGTCTGGGCCCAGTCATGGATAATCAAGCTCAATGGTCAGAAACAGAGGGTAAGATCAGCCCTTTGGGGTTGGGTTGCGGCCCAGGAGACTGGGAGGCCCGTGGCCATGAGAAGCAGGCCTCTGACTCGCATTCCCCCTTGACACGGGGGAGACTCACACAGGCCGGCCGCCAACAAGCTGGATCCTGCCCATTGCCATGCATTGGAAACAAGTCCTATAAATTCCCTGGAAGTCACGGGCCCGTTGCTCCCGTCTCCGCGCCTGACCCCCCCCCCTCCGCCCTCACCATTCCATCCCATCCCTCCCTGCCTCCAGTAGAAGGTCTGATTTCCTGCTTTCGGAGGGAACAAAACACTCTTGCCTGCCCCCAAAACACTCTGCTGTTCTGCTCGGTTTTACCCACAGATCTTTTAACAGGAAAGGAGTCTTTTATTCCACAATTCAGAGATGAAGCTTGAACTGCAAATAATCCCAGGGGAAGCAACTCCTTTATCTGAATTCACACGAAGGCATAAAGGACAGTGAAAAGAAGGGTCTAAAGGCGAGGACACTGACGGCGGAGAGGGACAGTGGCAATAAGGCAGAAGGACCACTAAAACAAGAGGCTGTGTATTAAAGACTTCATCGATTCGTGTAGGCCCACCCCTGAGAGATACATACAGGTATAGGCCGCCATGACTCAGTTGGCCTAGATTCCTGGTTCTTAACCCTGGCCACACACCTTAGAATCTCTGTGGGTAAAGCCTGAGAATGGAGATATTTTCTTAACTCCTTATTTGAAAGGACAACTGGGGTTAATGTATTAGTCAGCTATTAGCATGATACTCCTGCATAACAAGCAAACCCCAAATTCCCAGTAGCTTACAAGAGGAGGAACATTGGTTTTCTCGCAGATCTGCAGGTCAGCTGCAATTTTGCTGGCTTCAGGCGAGCTCGGTTGGACTCAAGTCCAGATTAAAAATTGGATTCAGGTCTGCTGGAGTCATCTCATCCTGAGACAAATGGCTGTGCGGGATAAGTTCCCGCCCCCCCCTCCCCCGTGGCAACGGTCGGGACGCGAGAGGGTAAGCCAAAGCATGCAAACGCAAATAAGACCTCAGCTCACATTACAGCCACTATCATTCCATTGGCCAAAACAAGTCCCATGGCCAAGTCCAGCAGGAATGGGGTGGGGAAATATAGCTGACTCTAGCAGGAAGTACCACAAAGCTACACGGCCAAGGCTACGGTGTATCATTCCCTAACAGTGAGGGAGTGTAGAGAATTAGAAACAGTAATCTAATCTACCACAGTTGGGAATCATTAGCCTATAGGCCAAGAGATCGTTCTTCTCCCATGTGAGTTTTATTAAGGGATCCTACTGTTTATGGGGTTCAGCTCTGCCACTTATTAGCTGTTATACCGTGGGCAAGTCACATAAACTCCCTTGTCCTCAGTCTGCCCCTGCGAAAAATGGGGTTGGTAACTCCTGACCTGCTTCTCTCAAAGGGCGAAGGGGAGAGCACAAGTCACATGAGCATGTGTGAGAACACACTGCTTTCCGTCTGCCTCGCCTCTGTAAGAAAGGTCACTGTGGCATGTAAAAACAAAACGTGACGATGCCAAGTGTCGGTGGTCATGTGGGGCCACAGGAACTCTCATGCACTGCTGGTGAGAACGCAAAATGGTACAGCCACTTTGGAAGACAGCTTGGCTGTTTCTTACAAAACCGGAGATACACTTGCCCATCATACTCCTCGGTATTTACCCAAAGGAGTTGAAAATCTATGTCTACACAAAAGCCTGCATGTGGTGTCGAGAGCAGCTTTATTCATAATCGCCCAAACTTGGAAGCCACCAAGATGTGATTCCGCAGGTGAGCGGATAAGTCATCTGTGCTCCATCCAGACAATGGAATCCTATTTAGCACTAAAAAGAAATGAGTTAATGCGTAGAGGCTATATACTGTCTGATTCCACTTATGTGGCCTTCTGGAAAAAGCAAATCCATGGAGACCAGAAAAATATCAGTGGTTGCCAGGGGTCAGGGAGAGGGAGGGATGGATTGATAGGCAGAGCGCAGAGGATGATTGAGGCTGTGAAGATACTGTGTATGATACTATAATGACGGATAGATGCCGTAGTACGTTTGTCCAAGCCCACGGAGCGTCCAATGCTAAGAATGGACTCTAATGTTCTTTGGGCGATAACGAACTTTGAACTTTGGGTGATACTGATCTGTTGGTTCATCAGTTGTAACAACGTACTACTCTGGTGGGGGCGGGTGCTGATTATGGAGGGGCTGCGGGTGTGAGGGGGAAGAAAGTATATGGGAAATCTCTGTATCTTCCTCTTGAGTTTGCTGTGAGCATGAAAGTCTTCGAAGAACTAAAACCTACTGGGGCACCTGGGTGGCTCGGTCGCTGAAGTGTCAAACTTCTTGATTTCGGCTCGGGTCACGATCTCGCGGTTCGTGAGACGGAGGCCCGCGCCGGGCTCTGCGCTGTTGGCTCAGAGCCTGTTTGCGATTCTCTCTCTCTCTCCTCTGCCCCTCCCCTTGCTCGAGGACCCTCAGCCAAGTAGTCTTAACTGCACAGGCCAGCGGAGATGGGTTCACGCAAGGTCACGTCCATCCCCACGGGCAGCCAGCTACCGATAACTCGCCAATGCTAGTCCTAAGGCCCCGCCTCCTCGCTTCAACTTCAGGACAACTCTGCAGGGCCACTCAGGTCCCAAAGCTCCCCACGGGACCAGCTGAGCCTCTGGTGAAACCACATTCCCCCATTCAGCTTCTCTGCCCGCTCCTGCCTCCTGGAGAGCATCCGTCCATACGCTCTCTGACCGCAGATCTCTAGCCCCAGCCTGCTTCCTGAGGAGCCCGACCTGGACAGCACCCGGGGAGGAATCGTCACCAGGTTTTCACAGGACCCGACAGTGGGCGCCTTTACGTACATCAAAGACCTGGGAAGCCTTGAGGGCTGTCTCTTGGCCACAGAACACAGGTCTCTGGACTGTGGGGTGTAGCAGCCTAAGGTCCGGCGGGTACTAGACGTCAGAAGACGCGGCGTCCTCTTCAACAGGGAGGCTCCAGCCGCAGCTGACAGTAGGGCCCCCAGGACCCCCCTTCCTGCTGTTTGTGCTGCGAGTGTGAGTGCACGTGTGTATTTGTGTGGTTGGAGTGAATAAATGTTTAAATCAGTGTGTCAGTTATAATTAGAGCGACTCTCCCTTCTTCATCGCGGAACGATTCCTTCATGCTTAACGCCTGGAATGTCATTTTCTACTGTGAAATCCTTATTCTTCAAGGCCTAGCGCCAAAGTCGGCTTCGTGATGCACTCCCCCCCCCCCCATCCCCCAGTCGGCATCCGTCTCTCACTCGGCTGCGGACCCCGGGCACTTGACCCTCCTTGGCGTCTACTCCCCCATCTTGTCCTCCTTGAGGGCAGGGACCATGCCCCATTCATCTTCCCCAGCACCTGGGAAAAGGCTGGAGCACGGCTGCCCCCACCCCACCCCAGCGTGGACGAGGGGCGCCCCAGACCCCCCTCGGCCCCCCTCACCCTTCTTGGCATAGGGCCCACCTGCACGGCTAGCCTGAGCACTTTCGGGACACGGCCGCCTTGGACTGGCCGAGAAGCGCGCTATTTCGACTGATCAACTTACCAGTGCGCAGTTTCATGTGTGTTTGGGGCAGGTGTTAACCCAGGGGGAAGGCCACGGATTTCCACTTGAAATAAATCCAAGCAGAAAGGCTCCCCTTGCTGAAGGAGCCTTCTCTTCACCCACCCCCCGCCCCGCACCCTTCCCACCCACCCCCATCCTTGGGGAGGGTCTCGATAGGTGGGGGGTGGGGGGGGAGATGAGCCGGGGCCAGATTCTTCCTAATCCTCTCTCTCAAAACCACAGCTGAGGCCCCCAAAGCACCTGCCCTCCCCAATGACTTCCCCCAGAGAATGAAAGAACATGGACTCCTAGCCTAGGCTCGGCAGGCACCGGACTAGGGAGACCCTATGGGAAGACGGGCTCCCGGCCGGACCAATCTTCCTCCTACACAACGCTCTGCCGGAGAGCGGGGCGGGGGGCTCAGGCCCCCATCCTTCTGGGGCCTGCATTCCTCAGGGGAGAAATAATTGGCCTGTCTATAGAGCATCAGGATTCAAATAAAGCTTGAAAACGCACGCAGCCCTGCGAATTCTATAAATGTGGAATTATAAATGATGGCCTGCCACCAACCACATACGCACACGTGTGCGCGGCGCTGAAGGCTGCCTCTGCTCCCCTCTCCGATTGTTGCCCGGATCCACCCGATTCAAATAAGCCCACTCTCATTTGAACTCGAGGCAATCAGGGTGGAAAATACCCCGTTCCGTTGGTGCAGGTCCAAACCGTCACCATTTGGCATCCTGACACGCCGATGTCCCCATCAGCTGTTCAACGTCAGCCAAAGGGGGCCTCCCCCAGCCAACAAATCAGAGATTTCATTAACCAGCAAAACCTCCCGGAAGGATGAGCGACCTCACGTGGGCCTCCCCCCACCCCTTCCCCCTCACCTCCCCCCTCCCTTGTGCTACACAAACAGGCTCGCAGCAACTAGATTGGATTCAGATCTTGTAGATGAAAAAATTCAGATACGACAGCGGCGCCTCGCCAGACCCCGAGTGAGGGCCGAGCCCTGCACGGCAGCTAGGCTGCCTTGGTAATAACCACTCGTAATATCTGACAGAAAGAACCCACGCTGGTCATATCCGATCCTGCCCCATGAAAAGAAGCATTACGCCGGCCTCTCGGGGGCCGGGGCTAGGGGAGAGCCTCCCCGCACAAATCAGAAACGTTTTCCACGAAGCTGCTATTCAAGGGCTGGAAAATCAACAGGGGCTGTTTTCCTGACATCCTGGGAGCCTCTATTATTCTCCCGGCAGCGTAGCTCACAGAACGATGCAGGGCCAGCTTAACCCATGCTGGCCGTGGGAGCGAGCTGTGGGTGTCACGGGGGTGGCATTCAAAATATCTAAGGGCCGGGACGGCCTGGGCCTCGGCCACTTGGCATGGGCACTAGCCTCCGCCGGCCCGAGGTCGGGAGCCTGGGCTTTGAGCTGTGCCCAGGCGGCCATGCTGGAAAGCGCACGTGGGACGACTGACCTAGAAGCATTTCGATACCGTGATAACTAATGAGGGCCATAACGCCTCATCCCATCCTTCGGTGCCCAGGACAGCCCTGAGTCACCGGCCTGATCCAAAAGCTTCCCGATTTGGGGCCGTGCCCCTGTAGACAGAGTTGGACCATGGGGTCTTCCAAGAACCATGCCCACCTGAAGCAGAAACGTACAACTCGGGGGCTCCCGGCGTGTTTCTCCAAGGCTGGGTTTTAAATTTGGAATGACTCTAGATGCTTCCAGACTACCTGGGACATAGCCAAGGGATGGTCCTGTCAGTGCCCCCCTTGCCCCACCCCCAATTCCTGTTCTGCTCGTCTCCTCATTGCCACAAGCATCGTCCTAGCCAGGAAGAAAGGGCTACATTCTAGATATATCTAGGTGGAGACAGATATGTCTACAACCCCTCCCCCCACCTGCTCTGAGCTCCAGCTTCCTCCTGGCTCAGCCTCAGACAACTCTAGGGGTCTTGGGGGCCACAGTCACTTGGGCACGTTAGGTCCGTAGGTCCTTGGCATTTTTGTCTAAGGCAGCTTTGCCCTGGGAGACCTTGTGACATCTCGGTAAGGTGAGGTGACCTCCACCCTGCGGTCACCTTGGTTTTAAAGCAACAGATGTTGAGCTTGTAAATACAAGGGCGCAGGTAGCGTATCCCGAAATCTCGTGGACTGGGGCGGAAGCCAATGAGGTGAATGCAATTTACCTCACTTTGACCCCACTCAGCTTCCCCACTGGTGAAATCCGGCCGGCGGGGGCCTTTCAGTGCCTCAGTTTACTCATCCAGGAAATGGGCCAGATCTACACCCTGGAAATGGGATAACCCGACCTCACAGGCTCATTGTGAGGACCGAGCAGTGTTGCGTGTGATAGCCAGCCCTATATATAAGCTGTAAAAACGGACGCCCCGAACGCGCCCCCGAAAAGCCCCAGCCCCGGCGCAGCCGAAAGGCTCTGTGTGTCACGTCTCCTCGTGTCGGGGGCACAGTGTGCCCGAGTTTCGTCCGCTGGCACTGCCGGAGTGCAATTTTTCCGAGGACAAAACAGCCCCAGCGCTCAGGCAAGGACCCGCCACAAGACAGCACGTCACCTCAGCATTTCTATAAAAAGATTTCTCGGGCTCCGGAGCCTGGCTGACAGGCAGGGCTGGGAGGGTGTGTGCATGTGTGCGAACGTGTGCAATGAGACGGTCTCCTAACAGCTGGCCTCGGCCAACAAGCCACGCTCGCCCTAAAGCCCCCAGCCCTGCTGGCAGTGGGGGATGGATGCAAGGAAGGGAAGAGAGACAGAGAGAGAGAGAGAGAGAGAGAGAGAGAGAATGAGAGGGAGGGAGGGAGGGAGGGAGGGCTGTAAGCTGAAGAATGGAGCCGAGCAAAGAGATGTCTGCGGTGCTGATCTGTCGCTCTCTGCCGCCGACACAATGGACCTCTGGGTGGGCTCAGAGAGCCCCCCCCCCCGCCAGCCCCCCGACCTCCTGCCCGTGACACAGATAAGGACCTAGAGGACTGCTCCGAGCTGCTGCGTGTGCCCTGGGCCAGCCAGCAGCGAGGCCAGCCTGGTGTGAGAGGCAGCAAAGATAAACGATGCCCGCGTGGGCATTGACTGCCCCAACACAAAGGCCGCCTCTCCCCGAGTCCCTCTGAGGCCCAGATGGTCAGGGAAGCCCTTTCCCGCCTCACAAAGAGGATCGCCGCATGTCTTTTCCTTTTAAAATGGAATAAAAAAAAAAAAAAAAAAGCCATCGCTCACAAAGGACCTGGATGAAAAATAAACCCTTAAAAAACCCAGCCTCCCCTCGCTCGGCGGCCCGGCATTTCTTCCGACTGTCAGACTTCGCAGATTGCTTTCTGGAAAGGATCCAATTGGCAAGGCCTGCCGCTGTGCAAATGAAATTTTAAAACCCCACTCCTTGTTGCGCTCAAAGAGCTTTTCTCTCTCTACTTGTTCTACACGGCCTCGTAGAATTATTCTCTTGTCTCTCGTTGTATCGGAAACTAATATTCCCCCGCTTTCCCGCCCCACGTGAGGGGTCCTCACCCCAGCTGGGGGTTTGGGTAATCAGAGGCGGCTGGAGCACCACTCTAGGCCCCGATCTTCATTCCTCACCTGGGCTTCATCTCACAGAATCACCTCCTAATTAGGAGAGAGACTCTCTCCCGAAGAGAAGAAACACTCTTGCGGGCTGCCTCCCTCCCCCCCCCCCCCCCCCCCCCCCCGTAATGAGCTAAGTGTTTGGGGGGTTGAGCGAGCCGGGATAACGCGGACGTTCTCCGCGCACCGGGTTTGACACCCGTCAGGCCCGTGACACCAGCTCGGTTTGGCTGGCGTCCCCCTGGTGAAAAGTCAGCGCAAAAAATAGCCCACAGGACTTGTCTGGCTTTGACAAGCCGCCTCAGCGTGTGATGAACTTGTGTGGAGGAGGCAGCGTGATGTGTCAGGAGAGTCCCGGGCCCCGGAGCCGGGCCGCCTGGGTTGGGGTTCTGAGTCTGCCCCCCCGAGGCGGTGCCCTGTCCGGCCTCCCTCTGTGCTCAAACACTTGCCTCGTGGGGACGATCGCATCATCGGTGCCATCCTTCACCCCTCCCTGCAGCCGTGAGACCTGGTGGCCCCTCTCGCTTAAAGGGGCCAAGGAGTATACCCCACCACCTTCTGACTCTGGGTTCGACCCTCTGACCTGAGGCAGAAGGGACAACGTTCCCCCCACCCTGACACTCCTCACCCTCATCCCGAACCTAGGCCCCAAAAGGCACAGCCAGGTTCCTCTCGCCTTCTGACGTCCCTTGTCGCCTCATGAGAAGAGCCTCTCCCTCTGGTGGCCGCCGCGCCCTCAGCCCTGAGCACACGCGAGGCAGACCTGACTTCGTAAATGTCCTTTGGGAAGATGACATCCCCTCCCCCGCCCCCAAACTGGTGGCTGCCGCCTGAATTTGACATTTGGAGGAGAAGGACCCGCGGCAGCCATCCTGAAGGATGTCTGTTACGTTCCAGCCCTGGCCTCTTTGGGGCAAGGGCAGTGACACCTGACCGCTCATTCGTCGCGCACATATTTCCCCGGCACCTACCGCGTGCCAAGAGCTAAACCAGACGCCGCCAGAGAGAAACGTGGCGATGACAATGTTGCCCTCCAGTAAGCGGGGGGGGGGGGGGGGGGTGTCAGTCCACGGTCACCCGATCCATCAGTATATAAGTCCTAATTTCCCATCAGAAGATGTTAAGAAAAGGGAAAGAGGGAAGCCAGGCGGGCCACCGCCCCCCACCCTGTAGCTGGCGTATTCAATTAAAAATATGCAGATTCTGACCTGTTGATTGAGGACGCACAAAGCCACCCACGGGGGTGGACAGGTAGCTCCTGAAGCATCTGGGCTCCCACTCTGGGGCAGCAAAAAAGCCCCGGGTCCTTTTGGTTGAAGGCATTTTCAACACATTGTCACAAAGGAAGTAAAGGCCCAAGATTGATTACGTACCAAGATTGATTACGTACCAAGGGTGGGGTGGGAGCACGGTGAGCCTGGCGAGGGGCAGTCCTCCCCACCGGGCCAGGAGCCGTCAGGAGCTAGAGGGCAGGGTAGCGAGCACCTTCTACGGTGGCTGGGGCGGAGGCCCCTAACTTTTCACAGGCTTCACTCCAAGTGCTTACTTGAAAAGATGCCCTGAGAAAAGCCAAGCAGAATCCCGTGGCGGGAGCCCTAAGCCTCGGTCCTTATCTCCACGTCCAGACTCTGGGCGTGAGGAGGGCTGTCATACCATCAAATGCCGAGGCAGCGACTCATAATAGCTGTTTTCTCATCACGGGCAGGGAGGCAGGCTACTATATTAAAGGAATACATCAAATGTAAATGACGGCACCCTGATCTCAGAAATGGCAAAATGTGAAAAGGAAGTGTGTGTCACTCAGCAGACAAGCCCATTCTCCATTGTGTGGCAACGTCCCGGGCACTGTCCGCCGGGAACACCGCGATGCCGAACCCGAGGGTGGGGTTCAAAGCACAGAATATTGGAAAGAGCCCCCAGAATCTTTCTGTGTTCAGTGATTCACAAGGCCTTGCTTAAGTCGCCAGGTGATGGGACATGCCCCAAATGGGCCACCAGTAGGTCCCCAGGGTGTTTTGAAGCCAGGAGCGTTCCCTCGAGCACGGTCTGTGCCAGGCATTCAGGGGTGGGAGGCAGCTGCTTGAACCATCCCTAAGCCGAGGCTTCCAAAGCCATCACCCTGCCGGGCTCCGTGCTGAGCGGGGAGCCTGCTTAAGATTCTCATTCTCCCTCTGTCCCTCTCCCCGGCTCACGTTTTCTCTGTCTCTAAAAAAAACCACGTATACATATGTACACACACACCTATATGTATGTATACATATATATGTATATATACGTGTGTGTGTATATATATATATGTGTGTGTATATATACATATATATATATAAAGGGCGAATCGTGCCTGACAGCGTTCCCAGCAAGCCAAGCATGTTCGGAGAGGGAGGGACGAGGCTGGGGGAAGATCACATCCAGAGCAGCACCTCCCACCCTGGGAAACTCTGGTGAGTGAAGGCAGATCAGAGGCAATGTCAGAAGGCCAGGCCGGTTCGGAACAGGCATCAGTGTTCAGAAGCGAGGGAGCGTACGTAGCCCAGGGCCGGAACTGGAGCCGGGTCGGTCCGTCCCGGGCGAAGGCGGGCAAAAGCTGGGGAGCCTGGATGGTGGGAAGCACGGGGGAGGGGGGGCTCCAGGACTCAGGTGGAAAGGGCCAGTGGCACCTTGGGGCCAGGGCGGGGAGGAGGCAGCAAGGCCACACTGGCCAGGCAATTTAACGTCCCGGTGCAAACTCAGAATTTTCCACAAACCCGGCCAGCTGGTGGGGATATGATTGCAACTCTTTTGCCAGGCTGGGCTTCCTGCTGACTCCAGCGCGAGGTCCAGGGCCGAGCCAGAGTTAGAGCCCCCCACTCATCGCGGCCGGGGCAGGGCTAAGCCCTACCGCACGCCCAAGCCTCGGTGTCCCAGTAAGCGCATCCCAGAAATGCCCAGAAACAGCAGCTCAGACAGATTCCAGACTCCTCGTCGTCCAGTACCCACAGGTACAGACGGTCTAGTTGGCGGACTCTGCGTACTTTAAGTCTGATTAGCAGGTGACTGCAGCCCCGAGCGCCCCAGCCTGACGACTTCCCCCCACCAACCTAGCCCTCCCCAGCTCCCCACTCCCCGAGCTCCGTGGAGCTCCACACACGCCAGCAAGTGAACAGTTAACGCCCACGGTGCAGGGGCCGCGGTCCGTCCTGATTGTTCAGGGATTGCCAGTTGTTCAATGTTTCCAACGTGCCACCTGGATACACGGAAAACGCCAAGTGCGGCGCCCTGTCCTGTTAATCACGGTCTGGCACCTGCAGCAAGCGAGCGAGGGTCTCCTCCATCCGGGGCCTTCTAAAGGAACCCCGCACACCCACCCAACAGGCCCCCAAACCACCCTGCTCTCGGCCCCCACTAGACCCTTAGGTCCTCGGCCTAGTGTGGGTTTGATTTACTAACTGGAACCGTGGCTTTCCCTTAAGACAGTGATAAGCATCACGCAGCCTGCGTGGCTTTTCGTGTGGCCCCTGATCCAGTTCACAGGCAGGACACTGAACGTATTAAAGCAACAAATACCAACCCCCCTTCTTCTCCTGCGCGCAAGCTGAGCCACCCCAACCAGCCTTTCCTGCGGCGCCTCTCCGTGGGGCTCCACGGCAGACTCCGTTCTACCGTGTGGGGGGGAAAGGACCCTTCAGTTCATGTCAGTTGGGAAGTTCCCGAAGGCCTCTATTTGATGGTCTGGACCATTTGGGCGTAACAGATGGTGAGGAGAACGTGCCCGGGAAAGGGGGCTCAGCTCATGGCCAGCCCAGCATCTGGGTCTCTTTGGGTGGGTCATGGCTGGGGCCAGTCTACCGGCAGGGGCAGATCGTCTCAAAGTAGTGCCCTGTCGCCTCCTCAAAGACAGCCACCGCCGTCATTCTCACCGGCCCAGAGCTGGCTTCCTGAACAGGGACAGGCCGGGGTGGAGGATGCGGGCACGGGGGCTGGCATCCCCGGGAAGCAGGATGGCCCCGCCACAGCTCTGGAGGCCGAGAGCCAGGTGCGGTGTGGCCAAGGTGGGCAAGATCTTCGGCCGTTCGGAGGCCAGATGCCTGGCACAGGGCATTCCCTTCCTGGTGAAGTCAGCTCCTGGGGCAGTTAGCAGAAAGAAGTGGGGAGCGTCACGAATAACATCGGGCAAACCCGGGAATCGCCCCCTTGATGTCACTGACTGAGCCGGGATGCCCTCTCTGGAACAGCTGACACCGTGTCCACTTCTGGGCTCTTAAGCATCTCTCAAGGTTAAGGACGGATGCTCCCGCAGCTGATTCAGAGCTGCAAAGGCCAGGGGTCCCTACTCCTTCAACTTGAGGAAATAAATCAAGTCGCCATTCAGGTAAATGCCAACACCTCTGTCAAGCGGTCATTCGTGGTGAGAGGAAAGCAGAAAAGGGCTTTCTGATGGACTTGAGCCTTCTAAAGCACATCTAGAAGATAGACCTCAGTGGGTGGGGTGAGTAGGTTTTGATTCTTTCAATCGCTCATTTCATCCCGTTGAGCACCAACTATGCACCGGGCAGCATCGCAGATCCTGGGGACCTGTGCGCGGTTGCAGAGGTCGGAATCCACTTTCACTCCTCTGAGCACAAAAGGATTAATTGCACAGTCTTTGGCAGGACTGTGGAAGCAAGTTCTAGATGGAGCTTTCGGGAGCAGCAGACTCCCCAACCCGTACCGCTCTGCCGTGGTGAGGACCCCTCCGTGGGCAGAACGCCACTGCCTCGGCGGTTGGACCACACCATGTCTGTGTCACCACCCACCCAACAAAACAGAGGTCCGGCAGGCTGCCTGTTGTCCCATGCGTGTGAGTCAGCGCCCGAGTCTGAGACCTGCTGAGTTCTGTAATTGACGAAACCAAAAAACATCCCCAGAACCCCTAGCTGCGTGTCACACAAGCCGCCATGGTGAACAAGGCTCACCCGGCTCCTCCTGGGAGCTGACACCCCAGCTGGGGAGACGGACGCGAACATCCCGTGACCTACTTAGCCACCTGAGGAGGACTGGCAGGGGCACCAAAAAAGGGAAGTGGAGGGCGATGCGGCCGTGACCCAGCCTGGGGGGGTGGGGGAACAAGGAGGGTTTGCCCCCAGGAAATGGCGAAAGGTCGAGAAGGAGTCAGTGTGGTGAAGAGGGTGTGGGAGAACCTTCCAGACCGGGAAGCCATTCTCAGCGTGCGTGGCTGAGCCCGTGGTGGTTCACAAGCGCGCTTAGCTGATGAGACCAACCTACGTGGGCATCACCGCAAGGCAGGCAAACCCAGGAAGAGTGGGAATAACTACCACTTACCTCGTGCCTCTTCTGTGCCAGGCACCGCTAGAAATACACTCGGTCGAATGACTCGTTTCATCCTGTCAACACCAGGCTCTCAGTATCCCCGTGTTCAGATGAGGAAACTGAGGCACGGAGCGGCTCCGTAACGGACTTGTCCGCAGCCGTACAGCTGCAGAGTGGTAGAGCCACGATTCCAAGCCCCACGGTCCACACTACAGGGTCTGCGATCTCAACCCTAGTGTCACCCTGGCCCTGCAGCAAAGGGGAAGGTTTGGGCCACGCGGCAGAGGGCCCTGAATGTCATAGGGAGGAGGAGCTTCCGGGAGCAGGTGCTAAATGTGAAAGTGCAACAAACCGCACAGGGCTGAGTTCAGTAAACAGCAAATGGGTGGAGCGGTGCAAATATGCTGAAGGATTTGATTTTTAATGTTTATTCAGTTTTGAGAGAGAAAGAGAAAGTGTGTGTGCACGCGCAGGGGAAGGGTGGGGGGAGTGGGGGACAGAGGATCCGCAGAACCGGACACGGGGCTCGAACCCACGAACCGTGAGATCGTGACCTGAGCCGAGGTCGGACGCTGAACCGACTGAGCCACCCAGGCGTCCCTTCTAAAGGATTTTGTAACACATGCTGTCTTGCCTTGCCTCGTGTCCCCAGCCCCTAGCAGTGCTTTCTGGGGTCACCCCCACATAAATTACTTTTCCACTCAAATCCTTGGCAGAGGAGGGGGGACGGAGAATAGGTACGATTCTGATGTCGGGGCAGGAGGAAGGCTGGTATCATCCCAGGTGAGGGGACCAGCTGGTACCCACGTGAGCAAGAGGGTCTCAAGGAGCCTGGTCATCGTTCAGGGGCTCCTGGGCTGTCCTTGGTCCCCCTGCCCTGGTAGGGTCCTCCGCTGGCTCCCACACGAAGCCTCAGCCAGCCCTGAGGGCCAAGCATTCCCAGCTGGCCAAGCTGCCTGTGTGAAGATTACATTCGGATTCCTCTTCAAGGCTGTTGGAAGTCGGGACATTCCCCTACTCTCACCAGCAAAGGTCACTGGGAAATGTCACCTAACTTGGCCACTGCCAGCTTCCTGGCTCTCCTCCTATCACTGCCCTCACAGCTGAGCAGAGGTGGGGGATGCTTATATCGCCCGTCTCTTCAGAGCCCTCCAGGGGGGGCGCGGGAGACCCACAGCGTGGAACATCGATTTTCCAAAGATCTTTCCACCCAAAGGTGGGGTCTACATTCCTTCCTCTTGAATCTGAGTGGGGCTGGGGACTGTTCCAGCCAAGAGATTCTAGAGGAGAAGATGCCACGTGACTCCCTGGGCCAGGTCATAAAAAAGATCCAGCTTCCGCCTGCTTCTCTCCTTCTCGGAAGCCCACTCTGGGCACCCAGCCACCGCACTGCGAGGAAGCCCAAATCAGCACAGGAAGAGAGTTCACACAGAGAGGCACGGGGGAGGAGAGCTGAGGTCCCCCAGCCAACAGCCAGCATCAGCCGCCAGACATGTGCGTGCACAAGCCTTCAGATGGCCCCAGCCTCCAGACTTCGGGGCTTCCAGCTGAGGCCCCAGACACCACGGAGCGGAGACAGGCTGTCCCCACGTGCCCCGTCCAAACTGCTGATCCACGGAGTCTGCAAGCGTAAGAAATCATTACTGTTTTAATCCACTAGCTTGTGTGTGGAGGGGGTGATCTGTTACACAATCGCAGGGACTAAAACACCAAGCTTCCAAGATCCTGCCATTTACAACAACACGGATGAACCTGGACGACAGGATGCTAGGTGAAATAAGCCAGACGCAGAAAGACAAACACTGCATGATCTCACTTTTATGTGGAATCTCAGAAAGTTGAGTTCATAGACGCAGAGAGTAGAACAGTGGTTACCAGGGGTGGGGAGATGGGAGAATGGAGGGATGTTGGCCCCAGTTTGCAAAGTTACACTCATATCGGACGAATAAGCCTCGAGATCCAATGCACAGCTTGGGGATTATAGTTAAAAATACCGTGTCGTGTACCAGAAATGCGCTAGAAGAGTAGATTTCGGGGGCTCTCATCACAAAACAAATGATGGTGCAGACACGGGTAGGTGAATTAGCTTTGCTGTAGTAAACAGAACATCATGTTGTACGCTTTAAATATAGACAATTTGGGGGGTGCCTGGGTGGCTCAGCCAGTTAAGCGTCCGACTTCGGCTCAGGTCACGATCTCGCGGTCCGTGAGTTCGAGCCCCGCGTCGGGCTCTGTGCTGGCAGCTCGGAGCCTGGAGCCTGCTTCGGATCCTGTGTCTCCCTCTCCGTGTCCCTTCCCTGCTCTCTCTCAAAAATAAACAAACATGTCAGAAACTTTTCAAAATATATAGACAATTTTTATGTAAAATTTTAATTTAATTTAAAAAGAAATAAAATGAAACACCAAGCTTCCCAAATTCCCAGGGTTGAGTTGGGTTTTATTTGGTCTTGTTTGACGTTGCTCCGTCCCTACCAGGACAACCACAAGAAGGCATCCTCTGCGTCGGGATCGTGGTCGCCGCTCGCCTTTCCTAATACCAGCTCCTGACTTGCAGGTCTGCAGGGCATGCACCTGGTATTTCTAACAGGGACATTCTTCCAAAGAGCTGGGGACAGCAGTCTGTCGGGTGACCGTGGAACCAGCTGGGGTCACATCACTATTTCCCAGCCACTCTTGCAGTCCCACTTGGTCTCTTGTTCAGCGCTGACGATAACTTCAGGACCACACTGTCCGGAGGCGGGGGGAGGGCAGTCTCCCTTCTCCCACCGGGTCCAAAACGCCCCGTAGCCAACTTGGCGAGTCCAGAGGCCCCTCCCCATCCACAGAAGCAAAGCGGGGGGGGGGGGGGGGCGGGGAGCAGGTGTCTCCAGAACCTGCTATTTATTCAGTTGCTTACATCTGCAGGCGGGGCCCCTCTAGGGCTCACTCAGATGTTTCCCATCTCCCCTTTGGCTGCTCCCATCTGCGTGACCCATTCACGCTGGAAACACTCTCAAAGCGGCAACGCCTCGCCCAGGGTCCAGCCCAGCCCTGCGGACAGATGGCGCCGTAACGGTGACACTGACGGTGACACTCACGTTGGGCAGCCTCACCCACTACCCCTCCCCACGTGCACCCGGCTAAGGGGACGCCCATGTAAAACCTGCTCCCACAGGCTTCTTCCAGCAACTGGAGGCAGCAGCTAACGGTTCCTCTATCACGCGCTGGTAAGCAACATCACTAACTCCTTTTGAAATTGCGTTTCCGCACTAACTACCTGTGTGACTTTGGGCTAATTATGGAGGCTCTCAAAGCCTCGTGCTCCTTTATGTGTAAAATATGGTTGGCACCCACCTCAAAGGGTTTGCGAATGAATTAAATGAGATAATAATACGTGCGTACAGAGCGCTCGCCGTGTTCCAGAAATGCCACCGCACCCTTGGCATGTAGTAGTCGTTCTTTCTGTCCAGGAGCCTGTGGTGGGCTTTTGCCACCATAAGCCTGTAGTAAAAGGGCTTGAAACAAGTGATTCGTCACCGGGGACAGGAAAACGCAGATTTGTTTTCTTTGTGGTATGAATTGCGGGTGACATCAGTCAGCCTTGGTTTTGGCTCCTGAGGTGGCAGCGTGGAGGGAGCACTGACTTAGAAGGGTGACAACCTGGAGTCTCCTTCCACACGTGTTCCACAGCAGCCACAGAATTAGAATTCTCCATTGGTTCCCCATTATTTGAGGGCCACAGTCCACAAAGTTCTCACCGTGGCTGCAAAGCCCCATGGGAACTAGCCCCAGCTGTTCCCAGCCTCTCCCTTCCCTCATTTCACAGCAGCCACCTGGCTTCTTTGCTGTTCCTTGAACAGGTCAAGCCTGCACCTACCTCAGGGCCTTTGCACTCGCTGTCCCCTCTACCTGGAATGCTCTCACCTCAACAGTCTTGGGCTTACTCTCACTTCTTCAGACCTCTGCTCAAAAAGCTGCCTCCATCATGTCTCGCCTTCAAATGCTTTATTTTTTTAGAGTGCTTGCCCTGGTATTATAATACATACCTGTTTATGAGTATATCGTCTCTCTCGCCTCACTAGAACGTAAGCTCCCTAAGGAGCTCCCTAAGGACATGTTCTTATTCACCGCATCGTCCCCAGAATCTGGAGCCACATTTGACACATAGTAGGTACTCAATAAATAGTTATGGGTGAGCACATCGCTTTTCTAAAATGTCAGCCTGCCCCTCTGAGTTCATTGAACAACCTCCCTTCGTCCTAAGGGTAAAGTCTTCCAGACCCCATTATGGTCTGTCCTCTGCGTAGGTCCGGTCACCTCCCCCCATCCACCCGCACCACTCACACACATACACACACGCACGCTGATGCGAGACACAGAGACGCACAGATATACAATTATAAAACACTCAGACGTGCGTGGACAGACACAGACACACACACGCAGAGACGCACATCTACAAACGTGCACACACATGCATGCACATCGACACGCACGAACACGCATACACACACACACACGGGCGTACCCGTAGACATATACAGACACACATGCACATACAGACAGACGCACGCAGATACGCACGTGCACATGGACAGACACACAGACAGACATGGGCAGGCACATACACAGACACGTGCACAAGCACACAAGAGATACGTGCACGCACACACACGCACGCACACACACGCACACACTTTCCAGCCTGCAGTTCCGCAGACTTACCACATTCGTGCTCACCCCTGGGATTTTACCACTTTGCAGCTGCCCTTCCTTTGGCCAGCTTTTCCCTCCTGGACAGTCCCCACTCATTCTTCAGGTCACAGCTCGGACGTCATCCCCCCACCCCCCAGGGAGTCAGTCAGTACAACACGGTGGACAAAAGTACAGACTCTGAAGCCAGATTACCTGAGTTCAAATTCTGACTTTGCTGCTCGCCAGCGGCGTGCCCTTAGACAAGTTACCTCACCTCTCTGTGCCTCGGTTTCCTCCCCAGTAAACCGGGATGGCGATGTTAACGGTACCTACCTCACGCGGCCGTTTCGGTTAATGCGTGGAAAGCACTCAGCAAGGTACCTGGCCCACAGGGGAGATTAGTTAGCCTGTCGTTGTTATTTGCTGACCACTCCTAAGACCGGATTAGGTCTCAGCATCAACGCAGGGACCCATCTGGGCCACAAGCATGTTTACTGTCTCTATCGGCAACAGCAGCAGGCCTGGCAGGTTTTGGAGGACATCCTGTCCCCCGAGAGCCTCGGTACCACGCCCGGGGCCCCTCACACCCATGTGCTCAACACACAGTTGCTGAGCACAAGCATGCCTTTGCATGATCCATTGAGCTGCCCTGGAGTGTTGCTTCCTCTTCCGTAAAGTGAAATCACTGGACCGAAAGTTTTCTAAGGCAATCCCGACCTTTCTCCGAGGAGAGGACCGAAGCCCAGAGACAGAGGTAGGCTCGCTCAAGGCCACTCAGCAAGCTGCTGGAAGAACCGGGGCCATCATTCAGGGGTTGTGGCTCACGGCGTTGTTTTCTCTTGCCGAAACGAAATGATTTGGGGAGCTCTCCCTAGCAAAGGCAGAATAGTGAAAGCTAGCCACGTTCGGGTGGAAATTTGAGAAAGAGGATGAGTCATATCTCTTTAAAGTATCACTCGGTGTTTTTGCTGTGACAGAGCATAAAAATAACAGCAGTTAGCTGGCTTAGTGAATCCTTGCCACCAGCCAGGAACCGCATGAAGCACTTGAAACACTTTTCCTCATCTGAGGCTCCAAATGATGCCATGGGAAACGCACCCATTTTACAGACGATTCTTTAGGGTGTGTGTCACAAACACAGCCTGAAAGCAGTGGAAGTGGGAAGTGGCTTGCAGGAGATACGGGTTGTACCGGTCAGCTACTGCTGGGTAACAAGCCACCCCAACGTATACAACAAGCATTTATTCTCATACTCGCAGGTCGGAGGGCCACCTGGAGTGGCTCTGCTTCAGCCACATGTCTGCAGGTTGTCTGGTCTGGGCTGGACCGGACCCCAAGCTATAAGGTCAGGTCAAGACCACAGGTGTCCTCATGCTGCTGAGACCGGCTGGCTCCTGGGGCAGGTTCTCTCACGATCATGACAGAAATGCAACAGGACAAGTGCAAACATACGACCCCGCTTGCGGCTTCGGCTCGGAACTGGCACGGGTCATCACTTGTGTCTACATTGTAATGGCCAAAGAAAGCATCAATGGGATGGGAAATAGACCCACCCCTCTTTAATGGGAGGAATGGCAACGGGCGTGGATAGAGGGAGGAGTGAGAAATTGGAAGCAATGATGCAATCTACTGCCGAGGTCATTCACAATGTAGCAAGATCTGAGCATCAGCATGTTTTTATTTTGTGACGATGGGGGGGGGGTGGTGGGCAGGGAGGCACTGACGTTACGTGTATCTCAAATGCGGGGACGAGATTTCCCTCTTCATCTTGAATTTAGAGTCAAGGTTTCCAGGGGTGCTGAGGGAGACAGAGAGCCTTCTGGACTAGAGAGGGGACGTGGGGACAAGCGACCTCCTAACGGGTGTTTGCAGACCCTGACCAGGACAGCAATTATCTCTGTGAAATCAGAGACTTGTTCAGTGTGCAGCCTTCGGGTCACGCAGGGCTGAAGCCCCGCCCACTTCTAAGGCGCTTGCGGGGAAAGCGGCTGGGCAAAGGCAGATGGCCCGGACACCTCCGTGCACCTGAAATGCTGACCAGATGGCCATGCTGCCTGCCTCTTGCGCCTGAACTTCTCCTCTCCTCCCCTCCTCTTCCCCCCCCTCCTCCTCCCCCATCTTGTGAGCTCTTCCTGTCCTGAGTGTGCTGTGCTGTCTTTTCCACTTCCTCCTATGCCCAAATCCAAGTGGCATCACTGTTGAGCCTGGTGACCTCTCTAAGCTTTGGTCTTTCCATCGAGAAAATGGTCATAATGCCTCACAGAAATGCAGTGAGGAGGACTAAATGAGAGAACAGTGGCTGGAGCATGATAATGTTCTGAAAGTCCTAGCTCTTATTAGCAAATGTCTCTCAGATCTCTGATGTTCAGGGTCAGACCTCACATTCAATCTATGCAGGCATTGTCTGTTGGTGTGGCGTTCATGTTCCAAACATCTCACGGCAGGCCTGCCCAAGTACGGCTGTGCCAGTGGGACCCCCAAAGCCATTCATTCATTCATTCATTCATTCATCCATCCGTCCATCCATCCAATGGTTTTTTAAGCATATTTATTTATTTTTAGAGAGAGAAAGAGAGAGAGAGAGAGAGAGCCTGACGCGGGGCTCCGACCCACAAACCGTGAGATCATGACCTGAGCCCAGATCAAGTGTCAGATGCTCAACCGACTGAGCCACCCAGGCGCCCCCATCCGTTCACTGATTTTTATTGGTGGCCCCCTATATGCCCAGAATCAGCCCAGAAACTAAGAGAGATATGGAGAAATGTAAAACACAGCTCGTATTTCAAGTAGCTCCTGGTCTACCTGGGAATCAATGCCTTCAAGCAAGCAGAAAAAAACTGAGAGACAGGAGGGGCCCAACTCCCACCCAAGGCAAGAAGCCCCCTTCCCTGTTCCCAACAGGTTCAGCCTCCCGCTGCAATAGACCCGCACACAGGGAGCTTAGAGCCTAAGGCAGGTGGCCGGGTTTTTTCAGTTCTGATTGTAAGAAAAAAAATGCGTCTCTGACTTTGAGCTGAAATTTAGCTTCCTGTGATGTTTGCCCCCCTGGCACATTTGCAGGAAGCTGTCCCATCTTTTCTGATTATACGTATACCGCTAAATCCGTGCTTTCTGGGGCGTTCCGTGGAACACTGGTTCCACGGAGCTTCAGTACGTCCCCACGTATTCCAGCCGAATCAGTGCTCGTCGGTCATTCCGTCTGAGAAACTCCGGGCAAGCAAAACCAGTTTCTGTTACCGAAAGATAGCGCCACGAAGCCTATGAGAGAAGCAGGGCCGGGCTTTGCTCGGGGGACATGGCTCAGAGCCGGCATTCCTCAGTGAACTCTTTGGGGAAAAGTAAAGTTTAAAAAAATCATAATAGTAAGGTAATCTGGACTGGGAGAACAGAGGCAAGAAAGATCATTCTGAGTTGGATGGTGCAGCACCCACTCAGCACACTTCACATATCCGGGCACATGGCCTTGACTCCCGATCTCCAGCACCGCGTATCTGCCTGAGCGCTTTCTGGCTACCGGAGCCTGCCGTACCCATGACCGCAGCAGGCTGGAATTCCTAGAAATCTAGTGACCCTCTCCCCCGGAGCAGCTGTCACCCAATGATTGACAGCCCAACTCCTGGACCGTTGGCTGGGATACATCCTACAGCAGGTCCCAGAGGGCCCCGTGGGACTGAGCCCCACTTGCCCACATGGGTGGTAACTGACTTGCCGACACACCCTCCCATCCCTGCCCTGACGCCTCACTCCCCGACAGGTCCTTCTCGCAATCCCCTTTCAAATGCGCTATGTGCACTCAAGTCCATGTCCGGGCTCTGCTTTTGGTGGGACCCAAAACACAACAGATGGTCTGGGGAGTGTTTTCCACCGTCAGGGCTGAACATAAAAGAGGGGCTAGTGTCTGGTGGGCCAGAAGAGGAGGAGGGAGGGGGAGAAGAGGGGCACGGTCGTCCTCAACGCGTCACTTCTCCTCCTCCCCACCGCCCACGTCAATTTCCCCACTCGTCTGCCCGCGGCCTGGGGACTCAGTCTGGCCGGGGTGGAAGGGGACTGCAGACAAGGAGTCATGGGAAAGGAGGACAGGGCTCTCTTGGGTCCATAAATCACTCGGCAGAAGAGAGGTCTGGCGTTCCCAAGCCTTGAAGCTAATTCCCAGGGCTGCAAATACCTGGCAGGCAACCCCCAAGTCCGGGCGGGACTCAGCGGGACTCAACCCCAGCTTCTGGGTTGCTTTTCTCCATTTTACTGTGGGTGTAACCTTGAGCCCTCTGCAGAGGTAAACAGCGGGGTCTGAATTATTCGGTTTGGAAAAGGAAGAGGCCCCAGGGAGGGAAGCGCTGCAGTAATAAATGCGGAGGAGACACGGCTTCCCCTCCCTTAGCACGAACCCGGGGCATCTCTACCAGCACAAAGGCATCACTCTCCTCTCCCTATTGCATGGGCCGGAGTCACAGAAGCCACAAATCACTAAGAAAAGTGCGGAAGAACGCTTGCCGTTTCTTGGAATGGAAATAATAATAAATAATAATAATCCGGGCCGTGTACGTAGCCAGGACATTTTCTCCAAGGATTACACTCAAACGTATCGTAAGTCCCCAGGGTCTGGATATTTTTTAATTCAAACTGTTACTGGGGGTTCACGGGCAAATAAAAAGAAAGAAAAATTACCCCCAGAAGTGAGTTACCGGGAGGTGACCACCACACTGCGGTCCTGTAGCATCGGTCTTTTTATTGTCTACGCCGTCTGTATGGTTACATCCGGGTCAGTCCCACCATGCCCACTGCTCTTCGCAGAAGAAACTAACCGACATCGACCATCTCCTGAGCGTCAGGCGTGCCCCCCAGACGTTATATTCTTAAGTCTCATTACCCCCCGGGAGCTACCATTTAAATGATTACTGTGTGCCCGCTAAGTGCTTTTTTTTTTAATTAAAAAAAATTTTTTTTAATGTTTATTTTTGAGACAGAGAGAGACAGAGCATGAGCAGGGGAGGGGAAGAGAGAGAGGGAGACACAGAATCCGAAGCAGGCTCCGGGCTCTGAGCCATCAGCCCAGAGCCCGACGCGGGGCTCGAACTCACAGACCGTGAGATCGTGACCTGAGTTGAAGTCGGACGCTTCACCGACTGAGCCACCCAGGCGCCCCCCCCCCCGCTAAGTGCTTTTGATGCAAACTTCGTGCAATCCTCACAAAGTCCTCTGATGTGACTTAGTGTCCCTGCGTTTCGGATGAGGACACCGAGGCTTAGAGTAAAACGTGAAGAAAATCTCAGGTGGAAACTGGAGGAAGCCAGGTAAGGGTGCCAACCCAGGTCCCACCCTCAGCCCCATCCTGGGGACTCTGGGACACAACTTCTACCCCAGAGTTTGTCTTGCCTCCAGGGAACGGAGTCGGGGTTTCTTAGGCCACACTGGTCACTGGCTATGGGTGCCCGGGGATGAAGATGGGAAGGGGGACAGAAAACTTCTAGCAATTTTCAACCCTCCATGCCTCGGGGGAGGCCACCGATCGGGAGGGCGACCTTCTGAAGGTTACAGCTGTTGGCCGCAGAGCCTCCTGGAGCTGGGGACAGGGCACCCAGACTTGGCCGAAGGAATGTTAAGAGAGGAGCACCTTGGCACGAGACCCTCCTCTCGCCCCATGTTTGGACCCCACAACACGGACCGCCTGGTCAAGCCAGCCCACCCATTGCTAATTCCTTCGGCCAGGTCTGTGCGCCCTGTCCCCAGCTTCAGGAGGCTCTGCGGCCGACAGCTGTGGCAGCCAGGAGCCGGGGGGCGAAGGCCTACAGCAGCCAGCCGCTCACGTCTGTGCAGCCTCGAAGCCCAAGCAAGCCACCGCGGAGGCGTGCATCCCGGCCCCAAGGAGCCCGGCTGCACTCTGGTCCCTGTGCCTTGACACTGACCGTGGTGGCCTGACAAATAAGCCTGCTCGAGGCCTTGACCGAGGCAGACAGCCAGGAGCCCAAGTCGCAGGGATCGGGCGAGAAAGCAGCACAAGAAAAGCAGTGGGACCTCAAAAGGGCAGCCTAGGGGCGCCTGGGTGGCTCAGTCGGTCGAGCGTCCGACTTCGGCTCGGGTCATGATCTCACGGTCCGTGAGTTCGAGCCCCGCGTCGGGCTCTGTGCTGACAGCTCGGAGCCTGGAGCCTGCTTCCGATTCTGTGTCTCCCTCTCTGCCTTCTCCTCCCCTGCTCACCCTCTGTCTCCCTCTCAAAAATAAACATTAAAAAAACTTTTTTTTAAAAAAGGGCAGCCTGGAACAGACTGGACCCAAGTGCAAGAGGTTACACACTCACACGATCATATACACTCACACACCCCACACATTCATATACGCTCACATGCTCACACACATCCAGGTGCATTTATACTCACTCGGACTGTCTCACACCTAGCCTGTCGAAGTCCAACAAAAGCTGTGACAAGGCACACATTGTGTTTTCTGTATTTGTACATGTTGATACGTGTCAATTTACTTCAGTCGATGGAATAACCCTCTTATTGCAAACAAATAATATTCGGTGAAGAAAAGTAAGTTCCGAAGGATACGTACAGGATGCCACCACCTTTGTAAAATTTAAAAACAATCAAAGCAATGGTGTATGTGGTTTGTAAATACATACATATGTAGTACGAGTCTATTTTTTTATTTTACTTCTTTTGGGAGAGAGATCGAGTGGCGGGGGGCGGAGAGAATCTTCAGCAGGTTCCATGCCCCACGCAGGGTCTGACGTGGGACTCGATCTCACCACCCTGGGATCATGACCTGAGCCGACATCAAGAGTCCGACGCTCAACTGGCTGAGCCCCCCAGGCGCCCCCGCAGTACAAGTCTAAAACGTTCGTGCAAAAGATGACATGTGGCCCCTGAGGGGAGGGGAGGAGGGAAGCTGGGAGGGAGGGAGAGAGAGACGGGATTTTCACTGTCTTTGGAAATTGGTATTTTGTAAATCTATGAATAAAAGAAACAAAGGAAATACGACAAAATGTTAACATTTGGCTAATCTCTGTGGTAGGGTCACGGGTCTTTCCTACAGCTGTCACCATAACCTATGAGCCAGAAGTTCTACTCTTAGACCCTCAATGCAACATGCCCAGGCGCAAAGAACATGCGTCCCAGCGTGATTTTACCGGCCCCACAGGGAAAATGAGCCCAATGCCAGTGAACAGCAGAACGGATGAGTAAATCGCGGTGTGTTCGTGCAATGGCATACTATTTGGCGACGGGAGTGGCCAGATTACAACACACAACAGCATGATGTAGTAGTTCAGCAGTCAACACACCGCCGTGTTGCAGCCTGAGAGTGCTCGGAGTCTGACTCTGAGCTTACCTTTACCGGTGTGTTGTATGTTTTCAGGTTACTAATTAGCGTTCTTTCATTTCAACTTAAAGAGCTCCTTTCGGCATTTCTGGTAAGGCAGGTGTCACGGTGATGGACTCCCCCGACTTTGTTCGTTAGGGAAAGTCTTTACTCCACCTCCATTTCTGAAGAGCAACTTGTTGGGTAAAGTAGTCTCGGTTGGTACTTTCTTTCTTTGAGCATTTTGAGTATACCATCCCGAACTCTGCTGGCTCGCGAAGTCTCTGCTGAGAAATCCTCTGACAGCCTTCGGAGGGGGGGGGGGGGGGGTTCCTGGTATGAGCGATTTTTTTTTCTCTTGCTGCTTTTAAAATTCTCCCTTTGTCCTTGATTTTAGACAGCTTTATTTTAATATGTCTTGGAGACGATCTCTGAGTTAAATGTGTCTGGGGACCTATGACTTCACGAACTTGGATATCCAGATCTCTGCCCAGCTTTGGAAAATTCTCAGCCATTGTTTCTTTAAATAAGCTTTCTGTCCCTTTCTCCCTCTCTCCTCCTTCCGGGACTCCGAGAATGTCTACATTGTTTCGCTGTAGATGGTATCCCATAATTCACATGGGTTTTTGTCACTTTTGCCCGTTGTTTTTTTTTCTTTGCTCACTTCTAAGTGGATAATTTCAAATAACCTATCTTTGAGTCCGTAGGTTCTTTCTTCCGCATGATCAAGCCTTCTGTTGATGTTCTTTGCTGCATTTTTCATTTCGTTCACTGTATTCTTCACCCCCAGGATCTCTTTTTGTTCACATATTGTTTCCCTGACTTCCTTGAATTGTCTTTTGGTGTTTTCGTGTAGCTCACCAAGCTTCCTTAAAACAATTCTTTCTTTTTTTTTTAATGTTTATTTATTTTTGAGAGAGGGAGAGAGAGACAGCAGGGGAGGGGCAGAGAGAGAAGGAGACAGAGGATCTGAGGCAGGCTCTGAGCTGTCAGCGCAGAGCCTGACGCCGGGCTCAAACTCCCGAGCGGTGAGATCGTGACCTGAGCCGAAGTCAGACACTTAAACCGACTGAGCTGCCCAGGCGTCCCTAAGCCAATTATTTCTAATTTGTTACCAGGTGAATTGCAGATCTCCACGTCTTCGGGATCCGTTACTAGAGAATTACTGTGTACCTTTGGTGGTATCATGTTTCCTCCATCTGTCATGTTCCTTGAAGTCTTTTGCATCACTGTCTTCACATTTGAAGAAGCCGTCATCTCCTCCAGTCTTTGCTGACTGGATTCAGGAAAGAAATACCTTCTTTCAGCCTTACTAGGGATTTTGAGGCTTTCTTAGACCTTCTCTGTGGCTATGCCTGCTCTATACTTTATTCCCTCTTGGGAGTAGGGGTGGGGGGATTCTTAAGATTTCACGCCTTCTCCCAACCCTACAAAGCCCGGCGGTGTAGGGACAGACTCCCGTTTGCTTTCCCTAAGGTGGTGCTGAATGCTCACCTTTGTGTGTTTTCTCCCAGTGCCGCAGAGTCGGGCTGGCTTTCCGCGCGTGCTCACCAGCTATGTGCATAGGCTCATACTCGCTGCCCTCAGGGGTGCACACAGGGAGCCAGCCATAGGGTCGGGGGGTGCGGGTGAGGCACATGGAGTGTTGGACATCATGCCCGTGAGCCTACCGGGGGGATTTTCAGGGGAGATGTCCCCAGTGGCTCAGGGATGGGCTCCCTGCTAGACTCTAGGAAGTGGTCAGAGAATCAGCGTCCCTCTGATACCTTCTGATCTCTGGCCGCCGTTCGCCCAGCTTACTCTATGCCCCTTAGGCACGCAGCTCACCTCAGCGCTCTGGACGGGGGGAGACAAAGTGGGCTTCTTTGGCCGCCTCCCACATAGCCGGGGAAGCTGAGCATTCACTCGCATGCTCTCACTCCTCCTGTAGAAGAAATCGCAGGCTGAGGGAGTCTGTCTTGGCACGGAGCTGTGTTGCCGTGGGAGAGGAATAATTCAAATAAAGCAGAACGATTTCTCCTCCCCTCTTCAGGGCATCCAATCCCCGATTTTTGTTGTTGTTGTTCCAACAGCGTACCGAAACTTCACTGGACTCCTGGACTTCCGCAAAGACGGTCTCATCCGCGGGCGATCGTCAAAATCTGTGTTCCTTGCGGGGGAAGAAGGTAGAAAACGCCTATCCTGCTAGCTTGGTGACGTCACTCTCCATGCTCTGCTTCTTGATCCAGGTGTGGTTACCTGAGGGTGTTCGGTTTGTGACAAACCATCCCGTGTACGCTTACGATTTGTGCACTCTTCGTCATTTCCTTACGTTTGAATAAAATCTACATTCATTGTGTCTCCAAAGTAACAGTTAAGGCACATTCAACGCAACGCTCTCTGTTGGGGCTATCGCACGAAGGCCATTGTCAGCCATTCATTTCTCAGCTGAAATTAATCTATTGATCACCACTGTTGTAACGCACTCGATATCAGACATGAAATTATCGACTGGGAATAGCCGCTAGGCCGCTGCAGTAATGGGGGGGTGGGAGTGGGAGCTCCATTAATGGTATTTCACAGGAAGTCTCGTTGTCTCTGCACTGCTCCAATGGAATGTCCCTTTTTAGCCCAGACCTCATCAGAAAAGGACTCATCCCGCCCCTGAAGGAAACTAAACCATCCCCGCCCCCCCACCCTAGAGCACTGGACTGATCACAGTCAGGAACCAAGTGCCCAGGTTAGAGGAGGGGCTGTGGGGCAGCTAAAAGAAAAAGCCAATCTCTCCAGTCCTTAGACCTCACCCGTAAGTGCCTGAGTCTAAGGGGACCTTGAGCCATGGGCTGCGGCCAAGGAGTGAGCCAGGCACACACGGCCTCCCGAGATACGGATGGCACGTATACAGCACAAGTACCCCCAGTTTCCCCGCCAAGCCCTTAGCAGACATCACTAATCAATCGAGGCCCTCTGAGAGCGGACAAGGCCTCGCAGCCCTTCTCAATGACTCCCTGGAAAGCCCGGAAGAAGATCTAGCAAAGAGACGCCTCTGGGTAACGTGGGCTGAGGCAGGCAGGGACCTTAGTAACGAAGGTCATTACTAAGAGCAGTGGGGACCAGACAGCACGACGCAGCTGTATTTCTCTGTTGACCGAATAGTACACATGTACTTTTATTTCAGAAGGCAGGATATCTTTCTGTGGCCCTCGTGGAAAGATACCCCTTTGGTAGCGGGACCAAGCCAGGAGGGGGGAAGAAGCCGGAACTTTCTCCCAACTTGGGAATTGTGTACAAGCTAAACCAGGGCGGGACCCCAAGGCTAACTGACTCCTTTAAGGTAGAACTGATGCCTTTCCCTTGCAGAGAACACGCCCAAAGGAGCAGGTTACCAATGGGCAGGTCTGCCACGTTGCTCGCGGGGACACGATTCACGTGGCATTGTGTGAGATTTGCTTTCTCTAATGCCGCAGCCCTGCCCACAAGCGACGGTGTCGAGGGCCACTGGGAAAGGCTGCCCACGACCCACGGCCTGGGAGGTCACGGGGCCCCCAGGAGAGCCATCTCAGGCCAGGACCGGTCTGCCCAGCAATAAATAGAACAGAGGCGTGTCTCCCATTCAGCCGTTGTTCCCCCGCGTGTGTCCCACTCCCCAGACAGAGGAGGCAGGCCTGGGGGAGGAGTCAGGCCCCAGAGCCCCTGCTGCGACCCCGGCAGATTCCAAAGCTTGGCTGCAGCCTGGGACGGGAGTCGCTGTTGAGGCTGCAGACAGCTGTCTATTATCACATCCCCACCCCGGGAGGACTGACAGCTACATGCAGCCACAACGTCACGCCCGGGCCAGCTGCTGATGCGCAGCGTGGCTCCGATCCAACCATCAGAATGGCTTTTCCTCGTGGCTGAGGTGGCAGACTGAGTCCTCCTGTCCTAGGGGAGGGTGAAATGGGGACTCAGTCGCTGTTAACCCGCGTTTCACCCGCCTGTGCTCCTGACATGTGGAGCCAGCCGTGTCTGTTCACCACAGCGCTGCCCGCTCCCCGAGGTGACCGCGGTGTGCCAGCTCAACTGCCTCCACGTAGCCCCCCCCATCCCCCCCCCCGCCCCCCTCCTCAGGGACGTCCTTCCCTCCCCTCAACCCCGCCTCCCGGCCGCAGCCCAGACCTGGACCTAAAATGCCCTCTAAGGACTTTGCCAGTTTTCATTCCATTTTCATTCTCTGATTTTAGATCCGGCTCCTTTGGGCACTTGTCCTGAGATGGACAGGTAGAAACCCAAGCCCTGGGGCTCCCTCTGGGCTGAGTGTCCCAAGACTGAGCACGTTGCTGGTGTGAAAGAGGGCAGGAAGCATCCTTCCTAATGTCTCACTCGGCCTCTCGCCGGGACGGGCTCAAATCAGAAGAGGTGACAAGTGAGGCCATGACCATACCGGTACATTTGAGCTCTGATTTGCACCTAACTGGGAGCTATTGCAAGTTTTTGACGGGGGGGGGGGGGGGAAGTATATAAGCAGAGCGATATTTTAGGAAGATGTGCAGGAGAAAAGCCTGGGGGTAGAGGACCAGTTAGGGGCTCTGCAGTAGCCCAGGAAAGAGGAGAGGAAGACCCTGGACCTCAGCAAAAGTCCAGAAAGTTCCAAGAGCTAGGGATAAGCCACAAGGCTGAGCAAGCAAAGAAGCCAAGGCAACGATTCCCTCTTGAAAGCCCACCTGGAGGGGCGCCTGGGGGGCTCAGTCGGTTAGGCCTCCGACTCTCGATTTCGGCTCAGATCACGATCTCAACAGTTCGCCGGTTCGAGCCCCATGTCGGGCTCTGCGCTGACCTCGTGAAACCTGTTTGGGATCTTCTCTCTCCCTCTCTCTCTCTGCCCCTCCCCTGCTCATGCTGTCTCTATCTCTCTCTCCAGAAATAAATACATAAACTTAGGAAAGGAAAGGAAAGGAAAGGAAAGGAAAGGAAAGGAAAGGAAAGGAAAAGAAAAGAAAAGAAAAGAAAAGAAAAGAAAAGAAAGCCCACCTAAAATAGGACACAGATGCAGAGGAGTGGCGTAGCCTTAGACAACGTCCAGGCCAGCCACTTCTCACAGGTGAATAAATCGCCACAAGAAGCCCAGGGGAACCGACTCCATCCAGGGCCAGGTCCGGGCCAGCCGCCGTGCAAGTGCATTATGATCTTCACCCCCCCCCCCCCGCCCGTCACCCAGTGAGCCATTTTTTTCTGGGATCATGAAACTTGGCCCAGAGACATTCTCGGATTTGCCCCACACCGGGGCTAGAAGCCAGCCCGCACTTCACCCCACGCTGTGCCGCCTCTCGGAAAGAAAGGGCCCGATCGCCTAGAAACCAGCAGTGGCCAAAGAGACACGACCTTGGTTCTCGATCAAAGGACAAGAGTGGGATGGTTGAGCCAAAAGCACATTGCCCGGCAAGGGGGGAGAATGCCAAAGGAGACCCACGTGCTGGAACATGGGGCTGACGACGAGTAGCCCCTGAAAAGAACAACAGTGTGATGAGTCACCGGAAGGCCAGAAAGCTGAGTTCAGCTGGGAACTCCGGCAGTAATGACGGGAGCCCCTCGTTCACGGCCAAGGGCCCTCATGAGAACTGGCCCACACTCAGACAGGGAGGAACCCCGGGAAGGGCTGGGTCCCCTAGAAGCGGAGACGGAGCCAGGGAAGCCTGCGAGCATGGTTTATTGGGGGTGGGCTCTCCCAAGGACTTGTAGGGGAGTAGGGAAAGCAGGTGTAGAAAGGCAAAGGGCAAAACAGAGACGGGGGCTCAGCTGAAGACGAGGGCAAAGAGCCACCCTGGTTTGCCCGGGATTCACGGTCCCAGGGGACACGGACTTCCAGAGCTAAATCTGACGGTCAAGAGAAAACTGGGACAGATCGGGCGCCCTACCTCAGCCTGATCCCCCAGCGGGTTCCGGAGCAGGAAAGGCACGCTGCAGACTTGTCCCCTTAAAGCAGAGTCCAGGCTTTCGTACCCCTGGTGGAGGTCATTGGCCATGTGTCTCCCCCACTGGGGAGAGCCGCAACCTCCCAGAGGCAACGTGGGTAAAGTGGATCCCACTGACCAAGGACAGTCTGAGAACAAGGCTGTGAGCTGGTGATAGACAGCACTGATCACAACCAACGGACAGGTGCACCGGGGATCTCGGCGAGGCGCCAACAGGATCTGCTCCCTGAAGAACGTAGCTTCCAAAGAGCAACCTCCTCCATGGCCTTCACCCCCTGAACTCTCAAGCCACCCCCTCTTCTCCCTTGACAGGCAGCAGAGTGACTCCAACCCTCATTAACAGAGAGGCGTGAGTCCCCGGGGACTTCCGGGGAGCGTGTCACCAGGTAGCTGGGCTCAGTTCCTGGCCTCCCACGGGTGCTAGTGGCATTGTTCAAGGCTTTCCCTGAGGCCTCTTTGATGCAGGTGAGCGAAAGGCTCTACAGTAAACTTGTGGTTCTGTTAACCATCGACAACACGGAGCGTAGTAACACTTCGACCACATTCTACATTGACCAGAGCTCTGAGAAAAATGAGAAAATGTTCACTCATCGGTAACTGCCTATCACCTGTCATTATTTTTTCTTTTTTCAGACTACGAGGGCTCCTTGGGACTCCTTGGTGGCGTATCCAGTTTGATGAGCATTATTAGTTAAAAGTACAATTATTGTGAAACGAATAGAGGTGTGAAATGTAACACATTCCTAAGGCTCAGCTTGAGCTGTTCCAGGAATCTGCCCAACAAGCGTCCATTGAGCACCTACTAGGCACCAGCTGGCTCAGGGCTGCGTGCTGGGGACAGAAGATGAAAAGCACAAGGTTCCTGCCCTCCGGGCGTTCATGATCCCCTGGAAAGCTAGAAACAGGTGAATCCCAGCCACCGTGCTGAGGAATTATAGCATAAGGGGTATCACCCTTACCTGGGGCAGGGCATTAAGGGCAGGGGGTCTTGAGGACTCCCTGAAAGTTGATCTTTAAGGATGAGGAGTTTGTCAGGTGGAAGGAGACCCTGCTAATCGTCCCCCAATATCTGTTCGCTTTTTCCTGATTTGGGGCCAAAAAAAAAAAAAAAAAGGACTTCAGAACTGAAAACTATGTTTCCCACATTCCTTCGTAGCCAGACACGGCCATGTGACTAAGTCTGCCGGTTGATGGGATTAAGGTGTCCCCCTGTGACTTCCAGGAAGTGTTCTTAACCCAAAGGGCCGTGCCCTTCGTCATCAATCTCTCTCCTTCCTGTTGGCTGTCGGACGCAGCGGCAATGGCTGGGGCTGGGGCAGCCATCCTGAATCATGAAGTGCATTCATGCTGACAAGGGTAGAGCGACAAGATGGAAGAAGCCTGGGTCTCTGACGACTTTGTGAAACTGCTAGAACAGCCTTGGGCTGTGTGACTCCAGCTTTATTTACTGGGGAAAAAATAAAAAAACTTCGATTGTGTTTAAGCCCATGTTATTTTGGATTTCCTATCAGTCGCTGCCAAACGTAATTCTAACAGGTAAAGAAGCTAAGGTAGAACGATTCCATTCTAAACGCACAACCCCTGAATTCATTACCTTGGCCCTGGCTTTGGCTTGGGTTATTTTTCTGGTTCTCCCCACCCCTGAGTTTCTCATTAACCCTCCTGCTTTTGAACTCCCTTAGCCGCTGTGGTGGACGCCAGGGTGCGCTGACCGGAGCGCTTCTTGGGGAGGAAGGACTTGCTGCCCCAGCTTCTGGGAGTGGTGTCAGCAAAAGGCCTGTGGCTGTCAGCCCCCCGGGACAGGCACCTCCTCTGAGCTCATGCTTCTGCCCCAGGTAGCCTCCATCAATGACTGGCGTGGGGAGAGGGAGGGCTGGCCATCTCGGCCCAACCGAGGGCCCCTCCCTCCGTGGGGGCATCTTCTAGCTACAGAGCACCCCGTGGCATCAGCTGAGGCTGTCGCTGGGCACACGACGGCTCAGCTTCTCTCCCTGCCTGCTGCTGCTGCCTTCTCGTCCCTTCCCCGGGGGCCATCCCAAGGGCGCCCCTTAGTTCTGTCGTGCTGCGCTTTGAACTGCATCTCACGGTCCGCTTCCTAGGCTTTCTAGACCCAACCTGCAACGGTTCTGATTTCTTGGGCCCTGCCTTTTGTCCCAAGCCCCCAGCCTCTCCTTAATACGCGCTTCCCGCGATGCTATCGGAAGTCTCTCGGCTGAGCTCGAAGTCAGGGCTCCCTCTGGCCTTCTCCAAGGAGCCCGCAACCAGGCAACTTGGGTACACGGAGCCCTGAGTAAAAATCAGGAAACCTGGGTTCTCCACCCACCTTTGCCTCCAGGGTGCCGTGTGACCTCAGACCAGCCACTCGACTTCTCTGTGCTTCAAATACTCGAACCAGAAAGCAGAAACCGCAATTTTGACGTTACGCGACACGTTTGTTGCTAAATCAGGGGTTGGCAAACTATGGCTCATGGGCCCAGTCGGGCCCGTCACCTGTTGTTGTAAATGAAGTTTTATTGGAACACAGTCCTGCCCGTCTGTGTCAACGTCAGCTGTGGCTGCTTTTTGTGCTGCGATGGCAGGGCTGAGGAACTGTGACAGAGACTCTACGGCCTGCAAAGCCTAAGACTTACTACATGGTCCTTTGCAGAAGAAGTTTGCTGATCCCCGGTCTAAATAAATTAAGGTGTTACTGCCTCAAGAGTTAAGATGGGAATCTGTCCGTTTCTTCAATATTTACTGAGCACCTGCTAGGTACCTGGCCCTTTTGTAGACCCTGGGGCACCTGTAGTGAACACAACAAGCAGAGCCCCTGCTCTCCCAGGGCGTGTGTTCCAGCGGAGGAGATGGGCAGTAAGCAAAGAAATTTGTGCCATGGGGAAAATAAAGCAAGGCATGGGAGAGAAGGACGAGGGGTAGGGTGGGCCTGAGATTTTAAGTCTAATGGTTGAGGAGGGCTCCTCTGATGGGGGCGGCATTGGAGTAGAGACCCGAAGGAAGCAAGACAGCAAGCCATGCGGATGTCGGAGGTAAAAGCATTCCAGGCAGAGGGAGCAGCCAGTGCAAAGGTCCTGAGGCAGGAACACAGCTGGTTTGTCAGAGACGCATAAGAAGGCCAGTGTGGCTGAAGAAGGGGTGAGGGGGAGAAGAGGAGAAGAGCTCTGAGCAGAGAAGACCCGTGTCTGACTTACGTTGAGGGATCCTTCTTTCTACCGTGTGGAAAACGGACAGCAGAGGTCACGGGAGGGGGTGACGAGGGGGCGAGAGTGAAGAGAGGTGAAGAGGGTGAAGAGAGACGAGGCTGGCTCAGACCAGGGAGGTAGAAACAGAGATGGGGAGAAGTGGCCGGATTTGGGATGTTTTGAGTGTAGAGCCTGTAAGCAAGCCATGCTTGTTCCGAGAACAGGGCTTGGGGTTGAATTACTCACTTTGGTTCTTTCCAGCGCTCTTCCTCAAGTGGGGATATCGTGCCCTAAAGTCACTCGCTCGATGCCTGGCAGGGGGGGAATTTACTAGCCCTGCAAGCCCGCCCCGCCAGAGATTATCTATGAGCGTCACCGATGAGGGAGAAGGATGTCTCCTCACCGAAGGGGATTTCAGCAGCTGGTGAAGGGGACAGAAGTTCCCCCTGTCGCCCCCTCCCTGCTGAATCACAGCACAGTTCCTGTGGGGTCCAGAGCTGGTGCAGGAGCAGAGGGATCCTGAACTCTAAGTCAGACTTGTCCCTCCTCCACCCAGAGCCCGCCTGTGACACCCTGGGTCGGAAGGCGGGGGGGGGGGGGGGTCGATGCCCCCTCCGGAAGCTGAGCTTACTGTAGTGGCTCACTGGTTGCCCATAGAATGGAGCAAACTGATGTTCCATGACAGCCAAGGATGGGGCGGAAAAGGCCATGGGGCTTCCGCCGGGTTCTTGGAACGCTCGCTCTGGGGGCTGCCGGCTACCACGAGAGAAACCCAACCCCCCTGAGACCGCCACGCCGGAGGGTCTTTGCACAAGTGTCCCCACCCACAGCGTCCACTGAGCTCCCAACTGCCAGCCATCTTGGGCGTCCGGCCCAGTCAAGCCTTCCCATGACTCCAGCCCGGGGCCAGCACCTGAGTGTCACAGCAGGAGAGGCCCCAAAGCCCAAACTGCTCGGCCGAGCCCTGATTTCCCGGCCCAGACCAGCGTGAGCAAAAATGCGAAGTCTGGGGATAAGTGGTTGCACCACGACGGGTAGCAAACGGTGCTTGGGAGCAGAGTCTGTCTGTAGCCAGCTCCTCTGTGCGGGTGGTGGCAGGGGCGGGGTGGGTCCCAAACTCCAAAGAGTGACCCCCCGGCCCAGGGGCTGCGCCACGGCTGATGCAAAACAGAGAGTGGGAGGCCACGGAGTCCAACGAGGGAGAGATTTATGCCCTTACTCTCCATCTGCAAAGGAAAACAAAAATAGCTGAAACGCTGGTTTTCTGCTTTATCGGCTCCGTGAATAAGCATATAAATTTCTATGACATTTCTGGAGGCTTGCTGAAGGGGAAAAAAGCCATCCCCCAGGACATGGCCAGCAGCAGCGGCAGCATATGTTTCGCCGAGAGCAGAGGCAGAGAGCGCCGTGTGTCTGTGGGCACCGAAAAAAAGGTGACTTGGCGGGGAATACCAGACTCCGGGCAGAGTTTGCACCTTTTTACACATTCTGCCTTTTCTTTTTCATTAAAAGAAAGTCTTGCCTAAGCCGAGGCAGCTGTCGTGGCCAATGGCTCCTCGGCAGGGAAGCGGGATTGTGTCGGGCAAGCTCAAAGAGGCCGGTCCCGTCCGGGGCTCCGTGGGGCCCCGGGCTGCCCGGAGATGCCAGGCTTGGCCTGTGGCACGGGGCCAGAGCACCCCAGTAATGAGCTCACCCAGGAGAAGGGGGGAGGCAGTCGGCAGAACACGGGGGAAGACCAGAATAACTGACGAAGCAGACGGGAATGGAGCGTCGCCTCTTTCGCTCCAGTGAGGACTGGGGCGGGAAGTTCTGAGAAGACATCGCCGGCCCCAGCGGGCTGGAACCAGTACTGACATCGAGTCAACGTCAGCCTGACGGGGAGACGAGGCGCACCCCCTCCCGCCGGGAGGTACAAAGGGCACGGCTTGTGTGCAGTTGCGTAAGGATAGGGAAGACCAACAAACAATCCAGCTTGTTCTGAAGTTCTACAGTTATGCTGATTCATGTGGCTCAAGCCAAACGGGGGCCTTGTCCCCTTTTAGGTTGTAATTGCGCCTTTCCTTGATGTGCATTATTACATTGGTTCCTTATCAATCATTTACACTTTAGTATAAATGAATGTATTAGAAGGGCACCTCAAAACGGGGAGAGTACTGCAGGGCGTGTTAAGCACAGGTACTGTATCCTGCAAGGGTCAATAAAGTTCACAGAAAATTAAAAAAAAAAAAGAAGGGCACCTCAGTGGCCCAGTCGGTTGGGCATCCGACTCTTGATTTCGGCTCAGGTCATTATCCCAGGCTCATGGGATCGAGCCCCGCATCGTGCTCTGCACTGAGCATTGAGCCTGCTTGGGATTCTCTCTCTCTCCCTCTGCCCCTCTCTTCCACTTGTGCTCTCTCTCTCTCTTTAAAATAAAAAAACATTAATGTATGAATGAATGTATTAGAAATTACCGAAAGTAAATTGTTTGGGGAGGAAGGAGAAAGAACGTGAGGGCGCTGAGCTAGGGAGAAGGGGGTTTGGCAAAGGATAGGCAAAGAGGTTCAAGGGAGGGATAGAGAAGAAAAAGATATCCCAGAGACAAACCTAGCTTTCTTTGAAGTGTCACCCAGGACCCCACCCTGCCGCCAGAAGTGAGGCTGCTAAAAAGAGAAAGCGGCCAGAAATAGGAAACGAAATAGTGCGAACAAAACCACTCTATCCAGGGTGAAGAAATGCAGTGTTCTCTCTCCCTCTTTCCAGGGGCCTGCTATTGTCTATAGCCAGAGAAGCCCCTGTCCTCCATTGGCTCAGTTGTGGTCCATACGGGAAGGCACAAAGGCACAAGTACTGTCTCTCCGGCTACATTGGCCTTGCGGGGTCCAACGGTGGTGCCCAAACAGATATGCCCATCTCTTAACCCCCAGATTCCATGAAGGTGACTTATTTGGAAATAGTGTCTTTGCAGATGTAATGAAGGTAAGAATCTCGAGAGAAGATCATCCCGATGAGCCCAGTGTGGCCCCTGGATCCAGTGACAGGGATCTCTCTTTGTAAGAGACACGGGGAGAGAAAAGACCACGCCAAGGCAGAGGCAGAGATTGGAGAGAGGCAGCCACAAGCCAAGGCACCTGGGGCCACCAGAACCTGGAAGACACACGGAACGACCCTCCCCTAGAAGCTTCCGAGGGAGCGCAGCTCTGGCCGACACCTCGATTTCAGGCTGCTGCCCTCCGGAACTGAGAGACGGTCTATTTCCGTGGTCGGAAGCCACCCGGTGTGTGGCCCTCTGTTACAGCGGCCCCAGGAAACCAATAAGACGGGTCTCGTTCCTCAGACAAGCCACACACACACTCCCACCTACGGGCTCCTGCACCCACCACTCCCTCTGCCTGGAATGTTCTCTCAGACGCCAGTGTGGCTCCCCACCTCAGCTCCTTCGGGTCTCGCTTTCTCGGGAAGGCCTCATCGAACGGCCCGCGTCTAAAAACATCACCCCGCACATCCTCTCTGTACCACCCACTTCCCTTCTTGGCTTTGTTCTTTCCATAGCATTTGGCACCTTCCAGCATATGCCAGAAACCGAGCTTCCCTATTTTGTGTATTGCCTGTAGTCTCTCCTCTGCTAGAAATCAAGCTCTGCAAAGGCAAGGATTTTTTTTTTCTTTACTGTTTTGACAGTGTCCGGCTCATAGTAAGCATTCAATAAATGTCCAGCAAATAAATGAACGATCTGAGCGCGTTGAGAGTATCAAGGAAAATAGGGACGCCCGGGCGACTCTGTCAGTTAAGCCTCTGGCTCAGGTCTCGATCGTGCAGGTGCGGGATCGAGCCTCGCGTCAGGCTCTGTGCTGAGCAGGGAGCCCGCTTAGGATTCTCTCTCTCCCTCTCTGTCTCTCTCTCTCTCTCTCTCTCTCTCTGCCCCTCCCTCCCTCTCAAAAAGAAAGAAAGAATATTAAGGAAAAGAATAATGCCTATTCACAGTGCTTTATACACAGCTGACCGCTGTTACCAACGCAGTCTCTTTCGATCTTCACGACAGCTCTGGGAGATGAAACTATTGCTTTATTTCCCAGAAAAGGAGGCTTGAAGAGTCTAAATAACTTCCCCGAGGTCACAAAGAGGCGGGGGTAAGATTCAAACACGCAGGCCTGCCCGACCCAGAACGTGTACCTGCAAAGCCCTCTGCCAGGAAGTTGCCAAGAACACGGGAACCCGCCTTGCGCGCTGAGCGGAGCTAATCAAGAATCACGTAACGCGTGTTTAATGCTCAATGGTCGGAGGCGGGCGTCTGGGCTCGTGTGCTTGTGCGCCCGTGTGCGTGTGTGAGTGTAATTAAGATTCAAGAGACCTGTTCCCGTTGACTCTGACGGTTGCCAAAATCATTGTCTCTCTGTTATAAAGACGTGAACTTCAGATCCATCCGCTCAACGAACGTTCGTTCAACCAACACCGACCTGCCCTTAGGCCCTGGGCCTACCCGGGAGGTCAGCTGCAGCTTGGGGGATGGTTCCAGACATTCCAAGGGCTTCCTTTCTCAGACATTCATCTCTCCGCCCTCAGGCTTTCTCCGGCCACAGAAGTGGGCTCAGCCTGTCGCACCACAGGCAGCGGAAGCGACACTCAGCGGACGACCCTGACCCAGTGGGGTGGGGAGCGGGAGTTGGTCCCCAATGACCCCAGCTTCTTTCGCCCCTCTGTGGAGGGCAACTCCGGGGTGTCTGTTGCAGCCTTCCAAAAGGTGCCCACCCGCTCCACGGGACACCCTCCGCAAGCTCTGCCCCCTCCCCTGACTGTGCTCTCCCCAAATAAACAACTTGTACCCACATCTCTGTCGCGGGGTCTGCCCTGAGACAACGCAAACTAGGACAATTGCCACGTGCAGCGCGCCGGGCTAGCAGCTGGAGATTGAGAGCAGAGTAAGCCATGGCGAGGTGCCCAGAGTCACAGAATGACGGTCCCCACGTTTGAAGAATCTGGAGAGTCGGCTCCCTCTGAAATGTGTCACCCCCTCTGGCAGTGCGTCTCAGCTCTATGAACTCTGGGGACGTGCCAGAGGGGTGACATATCACTAAGTCGTTTTCCGCAAACACCTTCCAGGGCCGTTGACAAGCCGAGCGGGAAAGTCAAGCTCATCCAGCTGTTGTGATTCATCGCACCTCAGTTTTGATCCTGGGAAGGGTTTGATGGTTCTTTCATCCCACAGATGTCTCCTGAGCATGTGCCCCAGCCAGGCAGACCTGGATTCCACGCCGCAGCCACCTTCTCACCTGGTCACCAACGCGCGGCCCACAGGGCGCCCCGGGGGGGGGGGGGGGGCTCAGTCGGTTAAGCGTCCGACTTCGGCTCAGGTCACGACCTCACTGCTCGTGAGTTCGAGCCTCACGTCAGACTGTGCTGACAGCTCCGAGCCCGGAGCCTGCTTTGGATTCTGTGTCTCCCTCTCTCTCTGCCCCTCCCCCCCCCAAATACAAATAAATATTTTAAAAATTTAAAAAACAAAAAGGTGGCCCGCAGGACCAAGATCTGCTACGGCTGAAGCCACCTCCAAGCCCAAAGCACGGGCCCCAAAGGCGTGTCCATGACACGTGTCCCCAAAGCATCTTTGAGTGACGGTAGCCGCCTGGCAGTGAGGCAGAGGTGCCTGCCCCAGGGAGGACACTCGGTAGCAAGAGGCAGTTCCAGAATGCTCGGCTGTAATACCGGGCCTTGTCAGCTTCAAATTATACCATTACTGGTGTTCAACCAAACAGACAGAGAAAAAAAGATGGAGAATAAATCATGTGTTCCCCCAGAAGGCCCCAGAAAAAGCCAAGCCGAGAAGCAAGCTGGCGGGGCCCTTCTCCTCGGGTGCCCGGAAAGATTCCCTCTGGCAGGCGCCACGTAGCTCTGGGCTGGCTGTACAGAAAGTCGCGCCTTGCTGAGGGCGGCCATTGAGCCAGAGGCCTGACTGACCCCAAGTCCTCCTCACAAGCGCGGCTGAGCCTGTCAGGGACAGCAGGACCCCTCCCCCTGGCACGCAGGGCTCCGGGCACCGCCAGCACAGTGCTGGGAGCTGTCCGGGCCCCTGGGTTTGGAGGAGGGCAGCTTCAGTGCCGGCCTCAAGGTCGGCACCTGCGAGGGTTTGTTCCGGGCTTTCCCACTTAGCCTGCCCACGGCGAAATGCAGTGACTGCCGGGTGAGACCTGATTCTCCCTTTCCCCTTCCCCCAGGAGGAAAGGAATTCCTGCTCCTCCTGCAGTCACATCCTCCAAAGCTCTGCGGACCCCAGGGAAATGGGACCTTCTGCCCCCCCCCCCCCCCCGCTTGCCAGAGATGGTCCCCAGGAAGAGGCTGCAGGGGGCAGGCCTAAAGTGTCCTCCTGGCTTGTTCCCAGCAGCCTGGCGCACGCCTCCCTGCACGACGTGGACCGTTTGACTGTTTTCTTACAGAATCCCGAGTTTCTCTCCTTTTGTTTAATTCATCAGGAGCCGGTGGCTGGTGGAACACTCGAGAAGATCAAAGGAAGAGGAAAGGGGCTCCCCAGAAGGCACGTCAGGCCTCTCTGGGAGGGAAGCACTTTCTAATCCAGGAAAGAAAAATCCTGCATTTTAGGCAGTGATTAAAGATGGGATATGCTGCGTCTCCCAGGATTAGGAGGAAGAAGGCGAGAAATTCTTTATTTTAAAAAAATGCCACCCAGTGCAGAAAGGGACAAGTCACACTCTGAAATCCAGCGCCAGGTCAGAAGGCCCTAAGGCAGACACGGAGATTCAGGTCTCCTCCAGGGGACCACGGCAGCTACCCCATTTCGAACCCCTCTCCAGGCTTTTCCAGGAGGCCAAAAAACAAAAATAACTCATTCGTTGCGTCGTTCAATAAATACTCAGCGGCTACTGAGTGCCAGGCGCAGGCAAAACAGGGGGGAGGAAAACAGAGGCCGTCGCTGCCCTCAAGGGGTTTGTTTACCGGCAAGTAGGAGGTCTTTAAGCCCTAACAAGGGGGTTTGAGCCCCTAACAAGGGGGTTTGAGCTCCACCTTGAACCTTGCGCTGGGCTCCGGACTGACAGAGCTGACCAAGCGGAGCCTGCTTGGGATTCTCTCTCTCCTTCTCTCTCTGCCCTCCCCTGCTCATGCTCTCTCTCTCTCTCTCAAAATAAATAAATAACTGCAGCCTTCCTCATTAAGCTCAATGTACCACCAACGACCCTCTCCACCCCGCAGCCCAGGGCCCCCGGATCCGATCAAGCCTCTACTTCTACGATCCAATTTACAGAAGATACAAGTGACAAAGGAACACGGTATGACATTACAAGGATGTAATCAGGAAAAACCAGACTGAGAAGCTCTACGAGACCAACAGCCTGGTTTCCCTCCACAAACAAATTGCCAGCAGAAAGGACCTCGACGTCACCCTGATGTGGATCCCAGCTCAAACAATTAAAAACACTTACGACATTTACGAAGCGACTGGAAGTCACAACACTCACTGGATATTTGACACTCGCGAGAAATTCTTAGAATCTTTAGACGTGATAATGGTATCTCAATCACCTTGTTTTAGAAGTCCCCCGTCTTTTAGGGACGCCTGGGTGGCTCAGCCGGTGAAGTGTCGGACTCGTGATCTCAGCTCAGGTCTTGACCTCAGGGTCGTGAGTTCAAGCCCCGTGGTGGTCTCCACACTGGGCATGGGGCCTACTTTAAAAACAAACAAACAAAAAACACATTTTTTTAAGAGGCACCCCGGGGACATTTTTACAGCATACGCGAAGGCCCCCAAGCAGGAAGGAGCCTGCATATTTCAGGTCCCAAAGATGGGCCAGTGTGACCAGGGGCTGAGGGGAGGAGCCTGTCATGGGGGCACTGGAGGAGGAGCGCGCTAGAGAGTGCAGGGCCTTGGGACCCAAAACTTGCCCCCTTGGGCCTTCCAGACAGCTCCTTTGACCCTCTGGGTGAATACAGTCCCAAGAAGCTGACCACTCCTTAGAGACCAGAGGAAGGGGGAAGCAGGGCCTGGATACACGGTGTGAGTACCTCTTGAACAACTGAACAAGTGATAAAGGGGTCCCTCCACGTTGGAGGTGGTCCAGTGACTTTGGGTGATGTCTAGATTGGCAGGCATGTCGTAAAGCTGAGTAAACCAGGTGTCTTGGAGAAGTAGAGCAAAGCTGTGGAAACACCGGGCTTCCCGTGGCTGCTGTAAAAATTTCTACGAACCGGCGATCTTGAAACAACAGAAATCTATTCTCATGGTTCTGGAGGCTAGAAATGTAAAATGAAGGCTCTGGGGTTCCTTGGTGTGCAGGTCTATGACCCCCATCTCTGCCCACGTCTTCACCTGACTCTCTTCTGCGTGTCTCCGCGTCTCCTTCTCTTTCTAAGGACACCACTCATTCGATGTAGGGGCAGCCAGGATCGAACGGGACCTCATCGTAACTTGATTGCATCTGCAGAGATCTTAACTTCGAAATAAAGTTACATTTACAGGTCCCAGGAGTTAGGACCTTTAGCACGGCTTTTGGGGGACACAATTCGACCCACAACACACCGTTCATCAGGTGGACCGTGGAGCCGGACGTAAACGGGTCCGTTTGGATCTGCCACAGACCCCTCCGGGTCTTCCCTGTTGCCCAAGTTGCGGGGTCCCGGGCCCCCGAATGTTTGGCTAGAGCAGCCCTGTAGGACGTCTGATCCAGTCTCAGCCCTTGGGGGACCCCAAGCTCCATTAAGACTCTCATGAAAGCTGGCTATGGGTTCTCTCCCCAGAAAAACGCTCACTTGCAGCTACTTGTACATGTTTGGATATTACTTTGGGAGGGGCAAGGACCCGTAAGGCCCCCAAGATCCACGGGGCGTGGGTTAGGATCTCACGGGTTTAGTCTTTCAGATGAAAAGCAGTGTGTTAGACAAATAGAACAGATACCTAGGTCTCACAGCCAGCCCGGGGGAAAGTTGGAAGCTGCTTTCTCTGACTGTCTCAGTCACAGCCCAGCGCCTGGCAAGCTCTCGGCCAGCCCAAGAAGTGCAGAGTGGGCCCCAGGAAGGAGCCAGCAGGGCGGGGATGAGTCCCCGTGAGGAAGCCACGGAGACGGAGATGCCGGGACCTTCCCTTCATCTCGGGGGCACCCGCGCCGTCTTGTCAAACACAGTGACTAAAATCTTGCCAAACACGGAGCCCTGTAGCCTGCTGATGGCCAAGCAGAAGATCATCTTTACCAGGCACAAGAGACGGCGGCCAGCCACCAAGATATCTAGTATTCCATCGTTTTCTCCGGAGAGAGTTTTGGACAACCCGGGTTTCCCCCCAGCCTCCCCAGCCCGTGAATGTGAAGCCACCAAGCCCCTCCGTCAGAACGCATGGGCATCTCAGAATGGGCGCGTGAGCCCAGGGCGGGCCTCTTCCGTTCTCCCTTTTGGGCTCCATGGGGAGTCCCCTCCCACCTTGTTGACTGGGGCCCACGATCAAGGGCACGACCTCATCCCAACCTCGGCAGTGGCCGTCACATCTGGGCCAAGGGACACTCCCACATGTGGCCAGCACGTGAAACAAGCACCTCTCGGGAGCTGTTAGCATCAAGACCCAGTTTAATTTTTTTGTCTCTGTTGTGGGTTCAACTATGTCCCCCCCGAAGCTCTATGTTGAAGTCGGACCCCCAGGTTCCTGTAAAGGTGACATGATTTGTGGAGACGGAGTGATACTAGATTGCGCTGGCTCCTACCCCAGGGACGGGTGTCCCTACACGAAGGGAGAAATTTAGACGCAGAGTCACACAGAAGCAGGCCATGTAGCTACGTCCACGAGTCAAGTTCAGCAGGACTGCCGGCAGCCACGGGAAGCTAGAAGAGTGGCCTAGAACAGATTCTCCCTCAGAGTCTCCAGAAGGAACCAACCACCCTGCAGACACCTTGATTTCGGATTTCTAAGCTCCAGAACTGTGAGACGGTACATTTCTGCTGTTGCGAGCCACAGCACAGGTCTGTAGTGATTTGTTACAGCGGCCCCGGGACGCTCATATATACTCTCACCGCCCTTTCAAAGTGATTTCAGGGGCCGGTGGCTCAGTCGGTTGAACGTCCAATTTCGGTTCAGGTCACGATCTCACGGTTGGTGGGTTCGAACCCGTGTCAGTCTCTGTGCTGATGACTGGGAGCCTGGAGCCTGCTGCAGATTCTGTCTGTCTGTCTGTCTGTCTCTCTCTCTGCCCCTCCCCCACCTGTGCATGCATGCACTCTCTCGCTGTCTCAAAAAGAAATAAACATTAGAGAGAAAGAAAGAAAAGAAAGAAAGAAAGAAAAGAAAAAGAAAGAAAGAAAGAAAGAAAGAAAGAAAAGAAAGAAAGAAAAGAAAAGAAAGAAAGAAAGAAAGAAAGAAAGAAAAGAAAAGAAAGAAAGAAAGAAAGGAAAGAAAGAAAGAAAAGAAAGAAAGAAAGAAAGAAAGAAAGAAAGAAAGAAAAGAAAAGAAAGAAAGAAATCAGCAGAAGGACGTATCTCACTGCTCCCAGGACCCAAGACTTTTCTGGAATGGCAGGCTCGTTCGGTAAACCAAACCATTGGCATCTCTTGGCGTCCCATCCAAGCTTCTCTCGGGCCACTGCACGGCTGCAGATAACCACTAGCCTTAGAAACTTAGGAAAAGAGGGCTTTTTTTCCCTTCCTGGTTAACGGAGGCTTTTTACCTCCTCCGGTGTTAGAGGGTGGGGAGGGAGGGGGAGAAAGGCACAGAGCACGTTCTGACATAGTGGTGTTTCTATAAGGTGGCATCCTGGACCTTATAACAGTGCTGAAAGCCACTTACTCTTCCACGGGAACCTTGACCGGCCCTCCGGAGGCTCCGGCCGCATCTTCCGTGACGGGCAGGCGTCAGGCAGATGCACCAGCTGCCCTCAGCGGGACCCATCCCACACAGACATCGGCTAGCATTCCTTTCCCCTCTGACGGAAACCCGGGCCTTAGTTGGGGTTCCCCCAGTAGGATGTGGGGACGAGAATTCCAGTGCAAGTGATTTATCACAGAGGGGAGCCCGGGAAACACCAGCAGGGGAGGGAAGGCAGCAAATCCAGGCGCCGCCCGGAGCAGATGACTGCTGTGGGCAACTGGGTTCACCCCGCTGGGGACTCGTAAAGCATGCACATCAGAGCGCCCCACCGCAGGGCAGGGAATGGATTACCCAGCGACCCCCGCCTGGTACTGGTTGAGAACTGCTCCCAAGGTGCGTCAGCTCCCCGGCACTTTGGGACCGCCCAGCCAGGACCCAGACACACTTCTAAGTCAAGAGATTGCCCTCGGGCAGAAAGCTCTGGGTTTATAACAGATAAGCATGGTGGAAGAACTAAGAACCTGGGCTGCAGCCCTCTTAACTGGATCTTTCTTACAGATAACCCCAGACCAGGTCAGCATTCCTACCCTGGCTGGGCGCCCGGTGCTTGTGATGTGCCGTCCAAGCAGAAGGTAGCTATTTTCCATGAAGAAGCAATTCGCTTTCTCCCTCTCTCTGTCTCTCTCCCATTCTTCCCCCTCCTCCCCCTCTCCCTCAGGCAAATAGCCCTGGCCTCTGAGAGAAGAAAGGCATGTGTCAGATTCCAGTCCATGGGCCCAGATCACAGCTGGGGTCAAGTATCGTGGGGTTGTCCAAATGGAGCGCATGCGTCATTCTTTCGAGGCGCTCAGCGCCCTCCCCGCCACACACGCACCTGAACCTTCTTTCTTGTGCAGGGCTGGGGCTCCCAGCAAGAGAGCGTTCTCTGCAAAGAAATCTGCTCGCAGAAAACCCAGTGTCCCCTCTCTTCCCCCTTTCATATCCTTCTCTGGGTTTCAAGTCCTTTGGCTGGTTCTTTGATATTTCCTTTGAAACATCTGCATTTTGGTCTCACGTTGGAATTTCTCAGCTATTGTCTTTGGCGCCCCAGGCGAAATGTGCGGTTGAACGTCCTAACCCAGGGGCTCAGCTCTGGGGGTGGCAGAGGCCTGCCTGCACCCCCACTCCTGCCCCCCACGCTGGGCTCCGCGAGAGGGGAGGGAGCCCGCCCCTCCTCCTCACCTCGGACCCACGTCTGACCAGGATCAAACCTTTCAGGAGGCCGGCTTCCGTCCCGTCAACCCACAACCTATCTCTCTCTGTAAGCCTCAGTCCAAGTTCAAAGGGCCACCATCAAAGACTCCAGCGGATTGAATGGTGCCCTCCCCCAAAAGATAGGTCCACTCAGAACCTGTGAATGTGACCTTATTTGGAAAAAGGGTTTTTTGCGGAACGAATCAAATTAGAGATCTTGAGGTGAGATCATCCTGGATTACAGTGGGCTCTAAACCCAATGACAAGTGTCCTTCGAAGACAAGGGGAGAAGACACAGAGAAGAGAAGGGGACATGAAGGCGGAGACAGAGATTTGGGAGGGACGCATCAAGGAGCCAAGGAACGCCCAGGATTACTGGCAGGCGCCAGAGGCTAGGAAAGACGCCTGGAACGGATTCTCCCCCAAAGTCTCCAGAAGGAACCCACCCCGGACTTCAGATCTCCAGCCTCCAGAACTGTGAGAGAATCCATTTCTGTCCTTTTAAACTAGCAACTTCTGTTACTTTGTTAGGGCAGCCTAGGAAATTAATGGGAGATCAATTGAGCGGGGGGGGGGGGGGGGGGGGGGGAGCTGTCTGCCTCGTAGACCTTTCCAACTGCGGCAGAGACAAAGCTACGTGTTCGCCAAACCCTGTTCAGCTACCAGTCGGGTACGCAGGAGAACCCCATTTCCCAGAAGGCTTTGCAGTTAGGTGGGGCCAATGACTGGGTTCTGAGCAGTCAAATGTGGACGGACTGAGACCTGGTCTTTGAGACTGCCCACGCAGTCCCGTCCATGCTCTCCTGTCCCTCCTCCGCCCCCTGGATGGAAAGGATCCGATGGCAGATTCCGAGGTTCTAGAAGATCAACGAACCCGAAGATGGAAGGAGCCTGGGTTCCCGAATCACCTCATGGACAACTGGAGGCCAAACACCTGAAGGAGTTGAGCCTCTGCTATTGGAGGCTGATTTGTTAGAGCACCCAACCTTCCCTGTGTAGCACACACGTACATTATCTTACTTTCACCTCAAAAGAAGTCTTCGGGGAAGAGCAGAGTGGACACGGTAGACCTTCCACTTTGTATTTTACGCCTCTGTTCATAATTTTTAATGTTCCTGTCTCGGCTTCTTCACTAGGCTCTAAAGTCCCTGAGGGCCAATTCCATGCCCGAGTGACTGTCGGATCCCCCACGGACTTAACACCGTTCCACGCACATCATACGTGCCCCGTCATCGTGTGCTGGGTGAACACAATAATACTCGCTGACATTTATTGGGCAAATACCACGACTCGGATGTTCTCAAGTACTTAACCCACGCAACAGCACCGTGGGGCAGTTGTTTCTACCTACAACGGAAGAAATTAAGGATCGGGAGGGGTACGTGGCGTTCCCGAGGCCACACGGCCGGGAAGTGACAGATGGGGGAAACCAAGGCTGTCTGGCTCCTCATCCCCACTGCCTCCGCCTGAGCACACCCCACCCGCTTCTCCGGGTTTTGGGATCCATAAAACTAGAAGTCATCCCGACCCCCGAATCCCTACTGCCCATCTTCCCTGTGCTCACGCGGGCGGCAGAAGGCCAGGCCCGCTGGCTCTCCCTTCGCCTCCTGTATCCTCCGGCCGGCCACCCCAGGCCACCTCATGACCGCAGACGGGGCCCACCAAGGCGCACAGGTGCGGACCCTGCGTGCCAGTCCGACACCACCCACGGCCTCCCCCGGGGCCAGCTCAGCATTCGGCTTTGGTGATAAGAGAAACCCATCAAGAGATAAAGAGAGGACAAGATTCTGTGTGTGTGTGTGTGTGTGTGTGTGTGTGCGCGCGCGCGCGTGAAGAGATTTGCTTGGAAACACCAACCCCTCACCAAAGATGTTCCCAGCCCTCATTTGTACACACAGTCTTCAAACATCAAAGTGTTTGTTAAGTGTAAATATTTTTATTCGCTCCCCTCCTTCTCCTCCCGCTCCCCTTCCATCCCGGCTTCGAGCTCAGCAGATGCCAGGAGACCCCTCTGACTCAGAGCCAGCAGGGATGGTTTGGGGAAAGGGCACTTCCAGGTCCCAGCGGGCAGCCGGCAGCTGCGCCCGACAGCCACCCGGGACTCGGCTCCCAGCCGCCGGCTCCTCTCTTGGCGCCTGTTTCCATAGGAACGGGCAGGCCCGGGATTGGCGGCCGTGGGAGCGTTACCCACGCCGGCTGCTTTGCAAGTGGTCCCTCCGCGGCCCTCCCCTCGCCTGCCCAGCCTGGGCCCGGGGCCTGCCCTGGAAAGGACCAGGGGGCTGGGGAAGTGCCCGGGTACAGGGGATCCCGGGGACTCCGCACAACACCCTGGAACCCGAGGCGCCAAGGGTCGGAGACGACACCTTGCCCGGAGCTTTTGTTAATGCTTCCCCCCCCCCCCGCCCCCACTCCCCATCTCTTGCCTTCCTCCACGGGATCCTCAACAGCGAGCCCGGGGTAGCTTTTCCCACAGGGCCCGCCAGCCTGGCAGAGGACACGGAGCCAATTCAGAGAGCCCGTCGGGGCCGCGCTCAGAGGACGCACCAAGGCACGCAGGGCAGCCGCTCGTTCCCATCCAGAAAAACCCTCTTATTAAGCACCTCTCTGCACCACGGTCTCCTGCGCCCTGCAGGTCACGCTGTACTCTGCCTCTCCGTTTCGCCGCCAACCTTATGCTGTGCATGTCTCATGATTAAACAGAAGCCGGCGAACAGAGGGCCTTTCTGAGTCTCCAAAGCCGGGGACGTGATGGCTCCACCGGAGATAATTGAGAAGAAGCACGTGGCTTGCTGCCTGGCTCCCGAGGCCGGGTCCCTGCTACCAGAGGATCTCCTGTGCCCCTCCCCTGAGGAGTCCCGTCAGGGGCGGACCGTTCTTTGATGAGGGTCCAGGTCCGGGCTGTCACCTTTGAAGCCCGGTCTCCCTCGTCGTCGTAGATCTTCCTGCCATTCTCAGGCCGGCCAGCAGCCTCTTTAGGCCTCCCGGGGATGGGGTCCCCTGGGGTGAGGGCTGATTCCCAGTTCTGCAAAGGTCAAAGGGCGCGCTGGGAGAAGCTGGGGTTTTGCTGATGGGCTTGAGGACTCTGAAGGCTCATACTCGGGACCAGAGGTTGAATGCCAGCCCATCAGCAAGAACTAAACAGCTCTTAAAGCAAGAGGACACTCAGGACTATTGATCAGGATGCGAGAAAGACATGACCGTGGCTCCACTGAAGCCAGATATGCATCAGGATTGCACAAAACAAACAGAAACGTCACGGCTGCCAATGCCCGGGGTCAATGGCAGCTAGCCCTCCCGTCTCCGTGGTGGCCGGGACCTCCCAGAGCTCGGCAGCCCGGCACCCGGGGTCCCGGAAACCCAGGACGCAAAGTTGCCGTCGAGAAGTTTCCTGGGCGTTTCGCATTGTTACAAGTGGCAGGAAAAGGCTCCGTTTCTGGGCATTTGTGCAGCGTTCGTTTGTTCTTTTGGGTAATGAATCTGATTTGGGAACTGCAGCTAAAATTTGGAGGGAGGGGGGAGTCCATCGGAAAGAAATACTGTTTGTTGGGGCCTTGGAATGCTCCTGGCAAATTGCCCTTCCTAAGTGCTGTTTTTTGAAAACTCATTCCTGCGGTAGGAAAATAGAGCAGATTTCAAACACTTAAGAGATCATTTTCAGAATGGTCTAGATGCACGCTGGTGTGCTGGCACATTTGCCTTTCATTGTTTTTTAATCACTATTTTGTCAAGTTTAATTGCTGCCATGCTAACAACTCAAACGGGAGCGAAACAAAATAGGGGATATCTATCATTGGTGAGAGCATTTTGATGGAATCTCTATCTCCATTTGCGTCTTCTCCACCAAATTAGGAGAAAAGAAAATAGCAAAGGTTTTCTCCGTTGCCGTTGCCGGGAGAAGGATCTTTCTCTTTGGTCTGGGTGGGGAAACCCCCAGAGAAGCGGGCGAACCAGGCAGAACCTCCCACACATCCGCTCAGCCTCTCACAAACCCGATCTGGGGTTTTCTTGCCCGGATTTTCCTTCCAGGGGTATTATGAATTCTTACAAGTCCTGCCGGACGGTGAGAGCCTTGAAGGCAGAGAGAGACTCTGCCTGAAGTATGCACGCAGATCCCGATCGGCTCCCAAGTCTCCTGTGGGTCTCGTGCTAGGCATTACTCAGAGAGGCTTCGTGAAAGGACTGTGCCCAGCCGCCCCGGCCCGTGGCTGGCTGACGGCCTCCCGCTGTTGGCCTCGGCCGGGTCAGCCACATCTCTTGAGCTGAGGTCACGTCCCTCTCGTCCCTCTCGACAGCTGAGCAAGGCGGTGGCACTCCACACTGACCGATGGCCTCCAATGCCAACGGGCACCCGGTGGTCAGGGCTCCCGCCGGGCAGGCAAAGACTTTTCAGAGCTACATTGCCTCCTGCCGGCTCCCCCTGCCCAATCTTTCGTGGGTGCTCCTGCTGTTTGTGCTCGGTTATGTACATATGCCCCTTCCCGGAAGTTGCTGAAGGCTGAAATCAGCTCTCACAGCCACTGACTCCATCTCGGCAGCTGCCTCCTGGAGAACTCAACCTGAGACCACCCTTTGCCCACAGGATGGCTTTTTAGAGCTCCACAGCCTGCCTCGGGTGACTTCTTGGTGGCCGTCCCACGCGAATAGATGACGCGCGTCGCTGAGGACCAGGGTCATCCGGGAGTGTTCGCAACCGAGGGAAAGTGCCAGCCAGCCCAGCTGTTTTGAAGGACCGGGGAGGGGGTGAAACTCCTCTGTGACGCCGGGTGGTTCTTTGTAAAGGAGTTTCCCGAATGGTCAGGGCAGGTTTTGCCTCTGACAGCTCGGTGAAGAAACGCAAAGAACCCGTTTGCTCACAGGCTCAGCGATTTTGGAATTAGGGCCTGTGTCCCAACAGGCCTCGGGCTCGTTATCACTTGAAGGCTTACCACGCCCTTGGCTCCCCTAGCCGACTGTCCGGCAGCTCCTCGGAGGCCAGGACGCACCTGTCTTGCTCACCACTCTATGGACAGGCTCTAGAACAGGGCACGGCATGTGCTTATGGTTCAGTGATGAACGGAGTGATCGAGCCCCATATACATCATGTCATTACTATTATCCCAATGCTCCTTCATCGTCTAGAGGATAGAGTCCAAATGTGTTCACATGATAGACAAGAATATTCAAGGTCTGGCCTCCAGGTACCCTCCCTCCCCCCAGAACTCAGAGAATTAGCAAAGCCCCCCCTCCCGCCGGCTCAGCCTCACTTAGCCGTGGCTGCCCCCTCCCCCCACCACCACTTTTCAGACAGGCCACTGCCTACTTACGTTCAGAAGACTTCTTTAGGGGCGCCTGGGTGGCTTGCTTGGTTGGGAGTCCAACTTCGGTTCAAGTCACGATCTCACGGTTTGTGAGATCGAGCCCCGCGTCGGGCTCTGTGCTGACAGCTCGGAGCCTGGAGCCTGCTTCGGATTCTGTGTCTCCCTCTGTCTCTGCCCCTCCCTCGTTTGTGCTCTCTCTCTCTCTCTCTCTCTCTAAATAAACATTAAAAAAAAATTAAAGAATTAAAAAAAAAAAGGAAGAAAACAGGAAACAGGAAACAGAATTCTTTCCTAGGCCTACTTCCAGGAAGGTCTCGGCCAAGAACCCTCTACTGATGGCGGGCCCGGGATTTGCGCCCAGGCAGTCTGACTCCAAATTTTATGCTACGACCAGGTGCCTTGTCTCTCTGCCTGTGTGGCCTGTGCCTGTACTGAGGTCTGGCTAATGGAAGGGTTTCTGCCCACGAAACCGGGGCCACCCAGCTGGCACCTTCTGTCCTTACCAAACAAGAGCCTCCCCCTGCCCGCTGCCTACCCTCCTTCCCTCATCTCCCTCCCGGCTCCCTCTGCGGCGTCCCCACCCGAATTCGCCTTTTCTCAGTCTCTCCCGTCCCTCTCCCAGCCACCCCCGGCCCATGCCGCCGCATGTGGGTGCCCTCCACCAACTCCGGAGTCCCAGCATTGAACAGCAACCCCGGCGGGGCTGGGCGCGTGCACCAAGTTGCAGGTGGGGCTCCCGTGAGGGGGTCTGCCCTTGCCCTGTGACGGAGACACAGAGGGAGTGCAATATCAAGTAGCTGATGAAAATCACCACGACGGGTGGGGAGAGAGCGACTCTGCGGAAGGAAGGGAAAGAAAAACAAAACCCCTGTGTTCCACGTTTTGAAGCATTTTCATTATGCATTGTGCCTGGCAAACGATGTAGCCGGCTCTGCCCCCGACTCGGGAGGAAACCCTGGGACAGAGGAGCCCAGAGAGGCAGGAGGTCAAGGTGTGAAGCTGTAAGCGTGTGAATTATCCCTCGAAGCTGCAGGTGAACTCAGGGGTCTGGATGGGGAGTGCCTGGGGTGTCCACAGGGCCCGCTGCAGAGGCCTGCCCCTTCTTTTTTTTTTTTTTAATTTACTTATTTAGTTTGGGAGAGACAGAGACAACACAAGTGGGGGAGGAGCGGGGGGGGGGCGGGGGGAGAGAGAGAGATAGAATCCCAAGCAGACTGTCAGCGTGGAGCCCGGCACAGGGCTCGAACTCACGAACCGTGGGATCATGACCTGAGCCGAAACCAAGAGTCAGACGCTTAACCGACTGGGCCACCCAGGCGCCCCGGCCGCCCCCTTCTTGAAGGAGCTGCCTTTAAACACCTCTCGTGTTGGCTTCTTGTGGTTTTAGGGTGCTGGTCTCCACCAGCCTGATTCAGAGTTTCTCCAGCAATTCTTGCGAGGCCTAGGGTGGAGACTGCAAGTCTGTGTTTCGAACAGGCTCCCTCATGATGCTGACGCAGCTTTCAAAGAAGGGTCAGGGAGGGCACGTGCGAGATAAGCCCGTGTTCCTCTGCCATGACTTGCTTCTTATAAACCTCAGCCTTGAGGACTACACCCTCTCCATGACAGCGGGGAGAAACCTCTCACTTACGCCTCTGGTTGGTGGAGCTTTGGAAGCAAGACACCTCATAGGGCAGTGGCCAGTCTGTGACTCGGCTGTCCTTGGGCAAGTCCCCATCCACCCTTGGTCCAGTCAGCACATACAAGGGCGACAGCATCCTGTGGCCCTGGCCTGGAGACATCTCAGAAGGAATTCCTCTGGAAAATGCCACGGATGTGGTGGGAATTCTGAGCCTCGATCTTGCGAGTAGTATAAACAATTTATGTCGAAAGGGTTGGAAAACTGAAACATGCTGTTCAAATATTGAGACACAGACGTTTTGATGACTCAGAAGGCGTCAGGAGGTGGGGCTGTAAAGTAAACGGATTCAACGTGTACTCAAGGCTCCAACCCGCCCACTGATTTAGGAAGGGATTTGCTCAGACTCTCCAGGGTTGCCTAAGACGTCAGCTGGCTAAGCAGCTCAAAGGGCACTTATGGTCCTAACCCAGCTCTGTTGCAAGGAGATTTCAGACATAATGCGGGCTCGTTCAGGTTCAAGAATTCTACTTTACTAGGTATAGTAGTCAGCTGTCTCTGTAATAATGCTGTGTAACAAATCCTCCCCAAACTCAGTAGTTCACCAAACAAAACTGTATTTGTCTTGCTTCTAGGTCTACAGGTCATCTGGGAAAGTTCTGCCTCAGGCACCTGAGTGGGTTCGGGGAGGCTATACATATGTTCGCATTCTCCTTGGACCAGTGGCTACTTGGGACAGACATGGAGAGAGCAGAAGTACGAAGGGTCTGAGCAGAAACACAAGACTGGCGCCCTGTCACTCCTGCCTGCATAGCATTGAACAAAGTAGGCCACGTGGGCTAAGCCCGGCGTGGGCTCCTACGTGTCACCTAATCTCATGAAGGGCACTGAAAGGTCACATGACAGCCTCCTGCTCTGAAGAGTGGTTACCTCAACTCTTCTGACCCTTCTGATGGTAACTTGCACAGTATCATATGTGGGTGCACACTTTAAGTTGATTTCTTCCATCTCTGCTATTTTTTCATTAAATTCATGTTCTATGCATGTTTTCTTCTTGGCATGCAGTGTTAAGTGCACACCGCATATTGCTTATGAAGCATGTGAATTAAAGAGCCACATTGGACAGTAATTAATGAAGAGAAAATTTCCTCATTAGGTGGTGTCATAATAGCTAATGACAACTATTGAGATGACGTTATCCATTTGAGTAGGATTTTTGTATTGTTTTAGCCTAAGGTGGTTTAGTTTGGGGGCTCAGGAATACACCCAATCTTTTTTCTCCTTTGGTAACTATGATTGAGGCTAATGAGAAGTCACCCTGCATGAGGTTTTCCAGGAGCAGAATTCTTACAGAAGACAGAGGAAGGCGGTACATATAGCCAGGGGTGGAGGGAGAGGAGTGGGGAGGAAGTTGTCTGGTAAATGGGCAGAAGCGCACGTGTGCACATCCCTCCTGACAAGAAGACGGCCCAGTGACAGCAAGACAGAACAGGGTTCTAACAGGAACCTGCCTGTCCCCCGGCGCCACCCGGGGGTGGATGGAGGGCAAAATTTTGCTCTTTCTCTCTCAGGATCCCCCCTCCTGCAAGTCTCCTATCTGCCAGCCCCCCCCAGCTTGTGTAGATTAGAAAACAGCCCCCCCCCCACCAGCTCTCCACTTTGAGTAGTCTCTCCTGAGTCTGAGTGGGTGCTGGGGCCTGGGATGAGCCTCAGGAGTTTGAAGTCGTTAGTCACCGGGACAGTTCGGACAGACATCGTGTCAGGCGGCCGCCGAGAAGCGCAATGAAAAACACAGAGGTTAAAGGCCAGGCTTTGGGACCACATATAGGTGAGTTCAATTCCTGGCTCCACTACTTCCTAGCCGGGACCTAGGGCAAGTTGTTGAACGTTTGGGGCCTCAGTTTCTTCATCTGTAGAGTGGGAATAACAGCACTATCCAACGTGCGTGCACATGCACACGCAGAGTTGTTGATAAGATCTAATGCGATGCGATTTAGAAAAAAACCGGCCCCGCTCTTGGCACTCAGCTTTGACTCAACAGATGGGGCTAGCGTGGGTCCACGTTCCCCTGTCCAAATCACAGGGACAGACAGGTTCAGGATTCGGAAATTTCACTTGCCATATACTCCACGAAACCCCACACCTCACAGTCAAACACGCTAACATTTCTCACAGCAAAATGTATGACTATTCACAGTCACCGGGATTAAATAAGGCTTTTAAATAGCCTCACATCCGTTCCGGCCGGGGTTTGCCATCAAATGAGGTTTTGCCAAACCTTCGTTTTCAGGCCTTTGGGATGTGAGTAGTGTGGGTAAATGGGTATATGAGCAGGTTACAAGCATTCAGACCACGAGAGAGAAGACTGAGGCCACCGGCGCAGGGAAGGGGCTGGAGAGGGCAGGCAGTGTTGCACAGAGGCCTCTTCTCTTCGGTGAAGGGCGACCACCCTTCTGGAGGCAGAAGAGAGAACGAAGGCAAATGGGAAACCAGCCACCAGGCAGAGGGTGGTGGGAGAGGAGGACAGACGGTTCCTGCATTTCGAGTAGCATCATTTGGCTCCCCAGAGGCCTAGAAAATATTCATTCCCAGACCCCCTCTATCAGCCACTGAATAGTTGAATGAATAAATAAACAAATAGAGGAGGGAGGAGAGCGGCTGGGCCCCACGCCCTAAGGAGGGGTTGGATGAGCCGGACGCCCCTTCCCCCTGGGAACTCCAGAAGGCGCCCTGAAGGACCCCTGGCGACGCCCCGGCCGGAGGTGCTGATCAAGGTGAGCGTTCACCCGGCTGCCGGCCGAGGGACAGCGGGCAGCAGAACGGGCACGGCCCTTTGCCCAGGAAATTGGCCAGCAGGGGTGGGGGGGGAGGAATTTGGCCCTTTTTCTCAGGAGTTTCTGAAGCCCCAGGAAGCAAATAATTCTATTATCCTGGGTTTTGTTCCCGGGTTCCTGATAGCAGCCTCTAGTCGATCCTTAGTAGCAACACTGTATGTGTGTGTGTGTGTGTGTGTGTGTGCGCGCGTGTGTGTGTGTGCGCGTGTGTGTGCGTGCGTGTGTGGCGCCTATGTAACAACAGAGACACATGGAGAAAAGAAAACAATGGTTTTCTCTGCGCCCCCAAGGGAACAGCCCCGGTGCTCTGGCGCTGAGCGCAGGGAGAGAGAGTTGCGTGTTCTCCTCCCGTGTCTTTTCTTATTTTGCATTTCTCATTACATCCGCATGTCACGGGGCTGCTGGCTGATTTATAATTTATTGGTTTAGTGTCTCGCGGCAGGGAAAGGATGCTACGCTATATTTTTCAGGGACACTCAATTCAACTTTGGTGAAGCAGCCAGGGCCACAGCTGTGAGGGGTACGGATGAGAGCCGTGCAAGAGGGGGTGGCCAGAGGGCCCTGCGTCACCGGGCCGCCCCGGCCCAAATGCCGCCCCCCAGCCGGCGACGCCGGCCTGCGTGGGCTTTCTGTTCACGTCGGGGGTGGGGGGGTTTCCTAACCCCATTTCACAAATTCCATCTGAAGCAGGCGTGTACACGCGCATCTACGATTTGGGGCCCTGGGCCCCGAGGTCCTGGCGCAGTCCTGCCTTCGAGGTTCTTCCATGGCAGACCCTGACACACGGATTCACGTGAGGGTGATTTCATTAAGAAAGTCCGCCAGGAGAGAGGGGTAGGGGGGTAAGTCAGTTGCGTGTAACGAAGTGCCGCACGCTGTCGGGGGGGGGGGGTGCTCAAACAACAGAAATGTGCTGCTGTCTCACAGTTCTGGGGGCCAGAGGTCCAAGGGTTGGTTTCCGAGGGCTGTGAGGGGGAAATCTGTTTCAGGACTCTCTCCTAGCTTCTGGTGGTTTGCGGGCATTCTTTGGTGTCCGTTGCATTGTGGAAACATCACCCCCATGGGGTCTGCCTTCCCATTCATGTGACGTTCTCCCTACAAGCGTGCCTGTGTCCAAATTTCGTCTTTTTATAAGGACTCCAGCCATACTGGATTAGGGTCCACCCAAATGACATCATTTAAACCTGATTACCTCTGGGGCGCCTGAGTAGCGCGGGCAGTTAAGCGGCCGACTCTTGGTTTCGGCTCAGATCGTGTTCTCACAGTTTATGAGTTCGAGCCCCGCCTCGGGCTCCACACTCACAGCGCAGAGCCCGCTTGGGATTCTCTCTCTCCCTCTCTGCCCCTCCCCTGTTCGAACACTTGCTCTCGCGCGCTCTAAGTAAGTAAATAAACTTAAAAAAAAACCGTGATTACCGCTTTAAAGATCCGATCTCTAAATAAGGTCTCATTCTGAGGTACCGGCGTTAGGACTTCAACGTATGAATTGGGGGGGGGGGGGGAGAAGGGGTGGTCACAATTCAACCCCTAACAGGAGGTGGGGAAGTGAAGGAGGGAAGAAGACCAAGCCAGGGTGAAGTGTCACAGAAAGTCCCTGAACCCTGTAAGGCATTCCTGGGGACAGGGGAGGGAGGTCACCTTCAGCAGTGCCCGACTGGGAAAGAAGGGAGCCAGGGTCGATCAGTGAAAGGAAACCCTCAGAGGGACATCGGTTCGTAGATAGTCACTCATCGCCCCTTTGATGTGCCGCCTCTTGCAGATGACGGGCACTTGGCCACACCAGGGCCCGGAGGGGAGACAAAACGAGAGAGATGAGAGCCTACGCTCCCAGAAAGGCCCAGACTGATCGTGAAAAGCCAGTCGTTTTTGCTAGGTTTTCGTCAGCGGTAGCTGGTCACGTGGGGGGAAGTGGGGGAGAGGACTGGCCGTTCCTGTGTAAAACAGGAAAGAGGAAATACAGTTCGGGAAAAGTGGTAATGATCAACTCTTGGGGTTAGAATCACGGTCTTTGATTGAATAACATGGCAGGGTTTTGATTCGATAGTAATCTGATTTGGTGGCACACCAATAATAAATTCTCCAGCAAACTGAAAAATTCTGTAGGGTAATGGAAAGCATTCGAACCCCATGGTTTTCATTGAATTAAATATGAAAATGTATCATACAATCGATATTGCAATATTTGATTCAATCAGCATTTCAGGATGGGAACCGTTTTCTCCGATTTGTTTTTATGCTGTCGCAAAATATTTCAATTTGCTTCAGAATTTATTATTGACAAATCACCCTCACGGCCGTTGGGGGTTGGGGTGGGGAGCTTGTCACAGAGGATTGGCAGCTGAGAAATGCTGGGCCGAACCAGGCCTGGGGAAATAGCCAGGGACTGTGGAATGCTCAGGTGAGATTCCAGGAAGGGGCTGATTATGCGCCGCAAGGGCATAGAGGAGGACATTCGTCCCTGGGAGAAGGGAGTCAGGACAGGTTGTCCCGCCTTTCCTCCCGATGGAGGCTACTCTCTACGGCAGCGGCCTGCCCTGGGCAAAATTAAAAGGTAGGCACAGGGGCATTTGGGTGGCTCAGGCTGTTGAGTGTCCGACTTCGGCTCAGGTTGTGATCTCGTGGTCTGGGAGTTCGAGGCCTGCAGCCGGCTCTCTGCTGTCAGCGCAGAGCCCGCTTCGGATCCTCTGTCCCCCTCGGTCTCCGCCCCTCCCCCACTCATGCTCTCTGTCTTAAAAAAAAAAAATCAAAAGAAATCAAAAGAAACATTTAAAAGGGAGGCACCCCCACCTCCTGGTGCCCTGGTGAAAACACCAGCTTGAGGGCTCAGAAATCTGGGTCTGATGGGTTCCTCCGCTAACTAGCTGTGTGGCTTCAGGTTAATGGCTTAACTGCGCCGTGTCTCTGTTTCCTTATTTGTGGAATAGCGGCAAATTCTTACCTTCCTCATCGGCCTGTCGTGCTTGTTAAATGAATGTGGGTACCACACCCAGTACTTCATAAGCAACCAGTAAATGGCACCTGCTATCATCACCATCATCATTATTATTATATCAGTTGCCTGTGGCTGTGTAATTAACTTACGCTCCAAAACGTAGTGGCTTAAAACAATGATGGTCCTGGTGGTCATTTTGTTTTAATGTTTCTTTATTTTTGAGAGATGGTGCAGCCAGGGGGAGGGGCAGAGAGAGGGGGACAGAGCACTGACAGCAGCGAGCCCGATGCGGGGCTCGAACTCACGAACTGCGAGAGCGTGACCTGAGCCCAAGTCGGACGCTCAACAAACTGAGCCACCCAGGTGGCCCTCGACAAATGCTTTCTGAATGAATCGTGTAAGTGTAATTATATGGTCTCAGGAGGAGGCATACTTCTAGAAGTACATTCATACCAAAGAGTTAAATAATCAAAATGCCTCACAAGGGCATATGCATTTTTAAGCTAATGGCAGGACACAGGGCATGGCTTAGCATAAACAGAAGCTCCGGGTAGAATTTTCGGAATCATGGATGGGTGGCTATTTTAGAAAAGCGTCTCTCTCCCGTATTCCTCAAATGGCATTGAGTGTGGTACTTCCAAGTCCACTTACGAGGATGGTGGCCTGTCAGAGGCTCCTGAGCGAGGGGGTAGCTGATGGGCATTGCCCCATTTCCCTTAGGTCTCTATTAGTCACCCTTGGAGTTCTGGACATCCCCCTCCCACTGGCTTCAAGCATGCGTGGGAAGAGGTAGAAAGAGCTAGGAGGGGTTCATGAGAATTGGGAAGGGCAGTGAGACCAAAGTCAAACTGGACCCAATAAGTCCATAATCAGTCAACCGACGGACACGTCCCAAACTCGCTGTGCGTCAGTAACTGCCTCAGACCCTAGGGATGCATCCGTGAACAAGACAAAGTCTCTGTTCTCGTGGAGCTCCCATCCTAATGCTTGAGCCGAGGAGACTGAAGCCAGAGAAAGCAGGAGCCAAGAGCTACCCCCCGAGGAGAGGCTGGAAAGCGTCCAAATCCTGAGCGCTGAGGTGGGTGACGTGAAGTCTGTTCCACCTCAGCTACTCACAGCCCCCGGCACTCTGTCCAGGCGCGGCGGCTAGCGGAAACGCAGAAGGCAGAATGGCACAGGGATCGGGGTGCCAGGAAAGGAACCCAGGGTGTGTGAGGCGTGTGCATATGCCATGCCCAGGACTCCCTAAGCATACACCCTGGTCACGGTTCCGAGCATATTACACCGATGATCTCATCTCACACTAATTCGCAACAACACCATGCCTGTATCGGTCAGCTTTCGCTGCGTAACAGATAATCACAGAACGGTAGTGACACGCGACAATGAACGTTCTTTAAGCATCTGCGGGATTCAGCCGATCTAGGCCGACCTCAGCTGGGGCAACCCAGCCCTGCTCCACACGGTCCGGCGGGCACATCCTTGTGGGCGGTGGCCGAGGCACGCGAGCGCAGGCCTCCGTGCACAAACTGTAACATCCCAGTAGCCGTGGAATGTCACATAGCTGAGCCCAGAATCAAAGAGGTGAGGGTGGCGTGAGGGGGCGGGGGGCGTGTGCGGAGCAATCTGCCGGAGCAGGAGGGCAGTGAAAAGTTACAAGACAAAGGACATAGATTCAGGGGGGACAGAAGACTCGGGACCGATAAGGTAATCTACCACAAAGAAGTCGGTACTACCATTAAAGCCATTTTACACAAATAAGAAAGCTGAGCGCGGAAAGTTTAAGATACTGGCCCAGGGCAGCCCAGCTGGTAATTGGCGTATCCAGAACTTGACCTCCAAACCTCTGCTCTTACCGGCTCCTCCTCACCATTTCGCTTCTCAGCTCTCGCTTAATCCGAAGATAAATCTAAGCGTACGGGATACATGGACGGTGTCTCCTTCAGGAAATCATCCGTAAATATTTTTTTCCTTCCAGCCTTTGGCAGGCATCAAGCCATAGTGCAGTCGAGGTAAGACTCCCGGTCAAATACCCAGAGTTTGGGAATTAAGTGTTATTTGGACGTGGACCCACATGCTTTAACAATTAGCCGCGCTGAGTTTTGACATTTGGGGAAGCTGAAAAGCCTGGTGAGGACACAGACTGGTATGAGGATTTCTCTCCCTGCTGTGGGGGTTGGGGGGTGCGGAGGAGGGGTTCTAAGGCAGCGCCACAGGCCAAGCCAAAATTTCCCTGAGAAAATTGTTCTGGTCTTTTTTTAGTGCAGAGGAGTAAAAGCATCCCGTGGTCATTCAAGTTGATGCCTACTATTAACGACCAGAGAGATCTTTCTGTTTAATGGTGCAAACTACATTATAGTTCATTTCTGAATCCTCCGCACCTAGCCCAGTGCCTGTCGTCTGATAAGAGCTTAGTAGGGGCGCCTGGGTGGCTCAGTGGGTTAAGCGTCCGACTTTGGCTCACGTTGTGATCTTGCGGTTTGTGAGTTCGAGCCCCGCGTCGGGCTCTGTGCTGATGGCTCGGAGCCTGGAGCCTGCTTCGGATTCTGTGTCTCCTTCTCTCTCTGTCCCTCCCCCGCTCACGCTTTGTCTCACTCTGTTTCTCAAAAATAAATAAAATGTAAAAAAAAAAAAATTGATAAGCGCTTAGTAAACGTTGAATGAATAGGTAAACGAATAAATGAGCAATTATATTTCTAACGGGGCAGGGGTGAGCTTTGCCATTTAAAGGAATCTGGAGATTAGGCCCTCTGCAATGGAATGTGAGGAATTGTACCCTAATCCACTCAACTTGTAGGTTCTGACTTTAATTTATTGGGTCTCCTTAATGCCCTCCGTAAAGAGGTCTGGTGGTTTTAAGTTTCTTTCCTCCTCAAATGACCGAGGCTGTGGTGGAGACGCATACTTTTGTGACAGAGGCAAGAATTTAGCACTCTTTTCAGCCCTCGGCCCCAGAATTTCCGGCCCGCTGCGATTCTGTCCAAGTGGTCTGAGCAGACTGGACCCAGGCTCCCACAGACTAACTCAAGAGGCGGGCGGCACCTTATGCGATTGAAGCTGCCACACGGCAGGTGGCCCATGCGGCCGCATGCTCCGGCAAAGTCATCCAACCGAAGGCGACAACGTCCCGGTCCTGGGGCTGCCCCCTGCACCTGGCCGGCGTGGGAGGGCCGGCAGCACAGACCTCTAAAAATGAGTTGCCAAGTTGTGTTTTTTGTCTTCTCCAGCTGAGAGCCTCTTGCAGCAAAAGTTTCTGAATACCAACAGCACACAGTAGTAGCAAGCGCTTTCTGGGATCCTTTGTTCAAATCTTAAACTGAAATTTTCAAAACACGTAGAGATTCTGGGCTGGAGGTGGAAGGGGATGGCCAGGAGGTCAGCAACCTTCTGCTTGGCTCACTGGGCCTCAGTCGCCTCATCTACAAAATGGGGTGGGGGGAGAACAATGCATAATTCAGTAACATACAGTCAAACCTTGGATTGCGGGTAACTTGTTCCGCGAGTGTTCTGCAAGATGAGCAAACATTTCCAATAAATTTTAACTTGATAAACGAGCGATGTCTTGCAAATACGGGTAGTACGGGAGGCCGAACGTCACATGATCACAGCTGAGCCAATGGTTCTTTTTTTTTTTTAACAGAGACAAACCAAGAAACAGACTCCCTTTTTTAAAGTTGATCCATTTATTTTGAGACAGAGAGAGAGAGCATGAGTGGAGGAGAGGCAGAAAGAGAGAGTCCTGAGCAGACTCCTCACCGTCAGCGCACAGCCCAATGTGGGGCTCGAGCCACGAACGCAAGATCATGACCTGAGCTGAAATCGAGGGTCAGACGCTTAACCAACAGAGCCACTCAGGTGCCCCACTGAGCCAACGGATCTTGAAATTTGCTTTGATATACAAGTGCTTTGGATTCTAAGCATGTTTCCGGACCGAATTATGCTCGCAAACCAAGGTTTTCCCATATATTATCAATTCATTTTTTGACACGGTTTTCAGAGCACCCATCCTCCGTCTGCTACACAGACATGGCCACTTGCCTTGTGGACATTTAAGGAAAATGAGTTGGGCATCAGTGGGATCTGAGACCCGTAGTTACGGGCTGGGGTCGGGGGAACCATTGGTCACCGCTTCTGTGTCTTTACTCACTCGAGTGGATACAGTTGTGCAGCCGACGTGGCATCACTTTGGGAAGAAATGGCAAATTGTGTAAGAGAGAGAAGGTTAAATAGAATGAGTGTAGCCATTCATCCAGATTGACTTGACGACCCCAGGTCCTTTATGGGGGGCACAGAAGTGGAAACGCCACCCAATATTCGCAGCAGGCATACCCCCACTAAAATCAGCTAGAAAAAAAATTAAATTAAAAATTAAAATTAAATTAAATTAAAAAAATTAAACACACCAATCACAGAGCCAGATGCACAGTCAGGGTTCAGTAAACGTATGTGTCTAGGCATCGATCGGGGGGTACGCAGAGCGGTAACACAGCGGAAAACTTGCCTTCTGAGTCTCGGATCCCATTCCCAGATTTGTAATTTACTGGCCCTATAGCGTACCTTCACCGGCACATCTGAGCACTATTTCTTGAGCACCTAATATGTGCCAGGCATCCTTCTGGCCCCAGGGATACAGCTGTGGAAAAAAATAGAGAAAAATCCCTGATCCTGGAGTTACATTCTAGTGGGGAAGAGAAAGATGATAAACAAGTAAAAGATATAATGTGAGATGTTGCTCAGTGTCATGAAAAATATTAAAAAAATTTTTTTACTGTTTATTCTTGAGAGAGAGAGAGAGAGACACAGAGCATGAGCAGGGCAGGGGCAGAGAGAGGGGGAGCCACCGAAACTGAAGCAGGCTCCAGGCTCCAAGCTGTTAGCACAGAGCCCCACGCGGGGCTCGAACCCACAAACCGCGAGATCATGACCTGAGCCGAAGTCGGACGTCCAACCAACTGAGCCACCCAGGCTCCCCGGAAAGCACTTTTAAACAGGGGAAAGCAATAGGGGCTGGGGGAGAGGGTTGCTGTCAGAAAAATGACTTCACCCTTCTGAACCTCGACTTTCTCATCTGTGAAATAGGAAATAATCTCCCCCAGATTGGATTCCCGTGATAATTACACTCGATAATGTAGATAAAGTGACCTGGGCCCTAGAGGACCTAAATGGATGTGCCCTCCCCAGTCCCTGCTGATACCAACAAAAGCCACCTGGCCGACGTTCAGAAGAGGCATCTCTGCTGTGGCACTTCAGAATATCCCTGGTCTTTTCGGTCTGTATCTACCTCAAGAGCATCATCTTACCATTAGAAGATTCCAGGCATTTGTTGTAATCTATGTGGAGGCACCCTGTATTGTGGGAAATGCAGGCTTAGGGACCGTTCAGACTGTCATCTCCAGAAAGCCAGCTGGTGACAGCACCAGTATGTGACATCTGTTTACACCCCACCTGCTATCTGTCAGGTGCTTCCAGGAGGCGACCTTCACCCCTGGAGAGGCAGATAAACAGACTTTGATGCGGAAGACACGTGCAGAGGTGCCGACAGGTGACAGGAACCAGGCAGGGATGCCGAGGCACCCAGAAACTAGGGACAGCTGGAAGCCGTTAGCACTCTTAGGGACAAGGAGAGGGACTGGCGTGACACGAGAGCCCAGAGGGGAGGTGGAACCTTCAAGGGGCTGGGGGAGGGGATGGTGGCCACAGCCTTCCTTGTGGCGGGGTGGGGACCAAGGAGAAATACCCTGACGTCTGTCTCCTCCCACCTGTGATCTGTTGCTCGCAATGGCCAAGCCCAAATGGAAGTCAGCTGCCAAGAAGCCGGGTCAGGTCAGTCCACAGAGCTGGGTCTCCGGAACACAGAACATGGTGGAAAGTAGTTAAGAATGGAGCTTGGAGGGCAAACAGCGCATGCCTGTACCATGATGTTTGCTCTGGAGACCCTGCTAAGCATCGGCTGTTTCCATACAACAGTGGTTCTCACCTGGAGTGCACCTGCAGAGCCCCTGGAGGACCGGTGAACCGGAGCGCCCGCCCCGCCCCCCCAGAGTGTCCGATTCTGAGGTCCGGGGCCGGGCCTGGGAAGTTGCACTTTTTTTTTTTTTAACGTTTATTTATTTTTGAGAGAGAGACAGAGCATGAACGGGGAAGGGGCAGAGAGAGAGAGAGACACAGAATCTGAAACAGGCTCCAGGCTCCGAGCCGTCAGCACAGAGCCCGACGCAGGGCTCGAACCCACAAACCGTGCGATCATGACCTGAGCCGAAGTCGGACGCTTCACCGACTGAGCCACCCAGGCGCCCCTGGGAAGCTGCATTTGTAACAAGTTCCCGGGTGAGGTCGATGCGACGCTGCCCGCCCCAGGGCCACACTTTGAGAGCTACGGCTTTGTAACATGACATTTCTGGAGAACAGCTGCCCTTCTCCTGTTCCTAGCACCCAACCGGGTCTGTGTACCCCGGGACGCCCCACGGCCAGCAGGACCAGGGGCGGCACAGAAGGGGCCCAGGGAGCCACCTGCAGCTCCCCTCATCCGACAGCCGTAGGACCTGGACCCCGTCAGCTGGGCTACCCTCACCTGGCCCTCGCCCGCCCAGTCCTTGCTCCCTCCAGACCTCATCTTCTGTCCTTTGTTAAATCTCCCTGCCCCTCCTGCACGGATGGCCAGTTAACATCACACACACACACACACACACACACTCACACACCGATTAGCTGCACCTGGATGCCTGGCCCGTTTCCTAGGGGAAGATGAGTCAACCACTCCTTGGGGCCAGGCGACATCCTGTGCTCAGGCCAGGAGGTCACAACTCCCGGTCACGCGACATTGCCTCTCCGCGGGCAGCCCTGCCAGTCCGCGGCTTCCCCTGACATCTTTGTTTGAGGGGAAGCGAACGCAGAATGTGGCTGGGCCCCTGCCACACTGGGTCATCCGTGCCCCCTCCTGGGTCCCCCCATGGGCCGGGACCCATCTGAGAGCTGCTTCTCCACTTCGTGTTCTCATCCGGCTCCTCATCTGACCCATCCCTTTTCTTGGCTTCCCGCTTGGAGAGTGTCACTCTGCCAGCAGCTCCGGTCTTCCATCGTCACTAAGCAGCTGCCGGAGTCCCAGACGAGGCGCCCCACAGAGTGTCAGCGGCGGAAACGGCCTCCCGGGAACACATGGTGTTCAGGCCCCTTCTTCTGGTGGTTCCCACCCCCATTCTGTGTGGTTACGGTTGGGCTCCTGGGCCCACCATCCTGTGCCCCCTCCCCAGCCCCAGCCTCAGAGCAACGAGACCAAGCCCTGGCCGATCAGCACAGCCATTCTCCCGGACACGGGGCTCTGCCCAGGGCTGGGCCTGAACCCCGAACAGGGGCAGTGGGACTGATGTCCTGGAGTAGGCGTGCAGACACCGGAGCAGCAGCTTATGAGAGCCAAAAGATGCACAAGTCGTGGGTGACTTGAAACTGTCCACCGTGGGACTATCTGTGCCTTGGAGAAATTCACAAGTGCTACAAGTCAGACCTTTTTTTTTTTTTTTTTGAAGAGCCAATCGCTCAACATTTCCCAGCACACAACTTCGGGGGGAAAGAGATCTGTTTCCTTGACGTGGCTAAACATCCCGTTCGACACAGAGAGAACACAATGCAGAGAGAAGCAGAGGCAGTTCGCTCTGTGCCCCTGGATACAGCCATACCTAAACCCCAAACTATCCCAGTTATAGAAAATGAAAATCGCTTGCTTTGCATTAGCTCATTTGAATTGGGTTTTTCTCTCTAGCAGCCTGAAGAGTGCTACCCGAAACAGGACTTAGGAGAAATTATCCTCCACTTGGGAATTCCCAAAATTGTCACCACAAAAGGGGGAGTTTCCTCAGTGGTTGGTTCCGGGGTAGAAGGAGATGGAACCCATCAGCCCCTGCTGAGCAGGATGCGGGGCCTCTGGGGTATTCTCCAGTGTGAAGGCACACCTTCAGGCAGTGGCAGTGACAGAGGGGGGCGGGGTGCCGCCGGGATTGGGCCACCAGCTCAGAGAATTCCCCACCACCACTGTCACTATCTTGAAGCCGAGGTTGGACCCCCCTGGTTTCCATTAGTGGTGAATTGCAGGATGCAAGTGTTTACAATTGGCCCCGTAGGGGAGCCGAATTTGCCACCCCAAAATATGCCTCTTTGGCATAAAGATTATCTTAGGCTGATGATTTTTAAGAAACAGCAGACATAGGAGAAGGTCTGAGAACCAAGTAGAAGCTATACCCTTCTGTAGAGAAATTTACATGTACAAGGGAACTCTCCATTTGTAAGGGTGTCTCCCTTGGCTGAACCAGGGAGAAGACAAGAGATCTCTAGAAACCCTCCTCAGTGAAGAAGGCAATGACCTAAATCTGCATAACGCCCTTACCCTGTCTGGAAACCTTTGCCTGGAAACCTCCGGGCCTCCCCTCCCCGAACATCTTCTTTTGTCTTTAGCCGGCGATGGTATTTAAGGGGGTGACCTGGACATGTCAGGAAATTACCCCGTTTTCCTGGGTGTCTTTCATGTATACAGCAGGTATATCGGTTATTAAACGTCTGGGTGTTTTTCTCCCGTTAATCCGTCTTTTATTGCAGGGGGGGTGGGGGGGGGTCCTCAGGCAAGAACCTAGAAGGATTAGAGAGAAAATAATTTTTCCTCCTTCATAGCTCCCTTCCGGCCAGGCATTCTCCAAGTGCACCCAGGCCAGCTGTGCGCACCACCCCTCTCAGGAGGAGGGTGCCAGCCGGTTATCTGTTCTACGTAGCTGAGACAGGTGGACTCAGCTCCCGTGCCCTGGGGCAGTATGCTGTGCTCCCGGCTACTGGCGGCCTCTCCCAACACTGGAGAGACCACATGTTAAACCCCTCTCTCCGGGGCATCCTGTGCGATCCCAGCCCCCAAGGTGCCCGGTTGCTGGTAGAGTCTTGAGAAACCCTGACCGGTTCTGAAGGACCTGCTTATTCTGGGTCATTCCCCCAGTCCGTTTCCTGATTATGAATACGCCCATCTTTTGTCCCACCGTAACTACCGCCCCCCCCATCTTTTCCCCCATTTCTGATTGGCCGTGAAACCCTGACACCAGAGGTTTCTGTGGGTGTTCCTTCGAGGAGGGAGAAGGCAGAAGAGGAGAGACGGTGGCTCATCCTGAGCCCCAGGCTGGGCGGGGGAAGCAGGGCGCCCCATCACGGAGAGAGGGCAGTGCACTGAGCCCCAGGAGGCTGGGAGAGAGAGAGACAACCCATGGATGGCCCCCGGTGGACAGAAAGGGGCCCTGAGTCAAGAGAGTGTCCTGCACAGAGGGGCCCGGGGGTTCAACCCCTAGTCGGAGCCTGCCTAGCCTCTGTGTGCTTGGGCACAGGCAGACACACACACACACACACACTCCCCGACAAGCACACACGCACACCTGCACACACACTAACCGTCGCATATGCAGACGCAGACATACCCAAGCAGGCACGTGCGCACACATTCACACACCTGCCTCCCGCTCCTGCAAAATCCCAGCTCATAAAGCAATCGCCGCGACGCTTTCTGGATCAAACTCCTTCCCGGCTCGCGGACTCAATGCCATCTTTCCCCTCCCCACTGCCGTCCCACCCGCCACCCCCCACCCCACCCCCCCCGCCAGGAATTGAACCACTTTGCCCGCTTCTCCCCCACCCCAGGCTTGTTTTCCTTTTCTGAGAGATTTTAAGTTTCCATCTGTCATCCTAAGTCATTAATCCCCAAACAGAAGGCCAAAGAAGCCTACCCCACATAGCCAAGCCATTAACTAATTGCAAAAGGTACACGTATCACATCACAATAATCCCACGGCAGCAGCCCGTCCCCCGTGCCTGCTTCCTGAGTTGTGCTGATAAAAAGGACAAGCCGTCTGCTACTGCCCTGGATGGCATTTGCCGTGATGGATGGCCCGTGTCCGGAAGGGGTGTGGGTCAGCCACGGAGACTCCTGTGTCAGGCTGAAGAGGGGGCTGGGATGTGGCCTGGGAAGGAGCCAAGACTCCCTGGGGCCCCAGGGTGGCAGCGCCCCTGAGGACCAGCGCAGGGGAGAAAGCCTGAAAGGCCCCCAGCCCCCTCCTCCTAACAACTGTTTTCTCACGAAGTCAGCAAGTTCAAGGAGACTGGCTTTCAACTGACCACCCACGGTCTGCAGGCACAAACCTTCTTTCTGATGCTGGTCCTTGAGGGCAGGTGGTCTCCCCCAAGTTTCCCCTCACCTCTGCTGGGGGCTCAGAGGCCGCGCCAGCACCGTGCGGGGACTGCGTGATGGCCTATTTCCCAGCGAGGCTGGTCGGCGAGTCCGTGTGCGTGCGTGCACGCACATCCGGCTTCTCCACTTCCAGGATCAGAATAAATTGCCTGATTGACAAACCTCGTCTGTAGTTCGTGCGCGCGGTGCCCGTGGGTCGGCCGTGGCTATGGTTGCAGTCAGCTGACCTAATCCATTTATCTTATTTATACCGTGTTCCATTTTCCATATGCGGAGTTGGGGCCTCCTGGATCTGGTATGCAAATGAGACACGACGCTTTGCAAATGAGCAGAGGCCTGACACTTTTAAAAATTATCATGAAGAACATTGCCACCCCGCCACTGGGTAGGAGGAGGGAGGCTGGAACCGAAGGCCTGTGATAGGCAGCGTCCTTCCCCCCTTCTCCCTGCCTTCTGAAGCCTCCCTGACCCCTGTCCCCTTAAGGTCCACTCCATTCTTGCAGGGTGATGGGCGCAGGCATCACTGGGGAGGAAAAGGCTGGCAGGGGATGCACAGAGAACTAAACAAGGCCAGGGGGGATGCCAACTGACATCACCCACACGCCCTGGGCCCCAGAGGCCGACAGCCCGCTCCTCAATGAACAAAAGACGCAGGGTCCCCACCCCAATTTTTATTTGGAGGGGAGGCAAGGAAGCGAGGTTCCTGAATGGTGATTTCTTACGGGCTTTCTTTAGGGCAAGCAGGCGCCTGTAGGCCACCCAAGGAGATAATCATGGATCAAATTGTTCCCGAGAACAAGCCTTGTAGGACCAGCTCTGAGCTTGAATGGGAACCTTGAGTACTACATTATAGGCCATGGCCGCGCAACTTTATACAATCTTCTCTCTCCTTCATTGTCCTTTAAAAACCCCCTTCAGGCAGATGTGGGAGTGCAAAATTGCTACAAACTGGGCCTCGCTTAGTCTTTCTCCAGGGCCCGGAGCTAAGAAACGGACAGGTGGTCGGGGCGAAGGCTGACTATCCGAATCTGGGTCTTCCTCAGGAACAGCAAGAGGTACATTCAACTGTGAGGCACCGGGTGTGGGTCCCACGAGACATCCTGGAGAGTGAGTCACCTCTGGCGGGCGGATGGAAGCCGGCGCCCGGGAACCCAGGTTTGAGAAACGGGAAAGTACGGCCATGCAAAGCTCCCCCCCCGCACAACTCCGCCCCCCACCCCCGGTTTCCCCCACTCCAGCCCCTGGCCGTCCACTGTGCTGTTCTCTCGTGTGGTATTCTACAAAGGAACCTCGTTTGAGTTCAAACTTCTGCAGATTAATTTGAAGCCAGTGTCTTCCTTTATTTTATTTTTTTTTTTTTAAGACGCCGGAGAAAAGAACATATAATCCCAGCTTTTCCAAAGGCGGAGCAAGAGATTTCAATAACAAAGTTGTATTTCGCTTGGCAATCAGGGAGAGTTGCCCTTTTTTTTTCCCCCCAAGTGTCCTTGTTTATTGTTCTGTTTCTAAGAATATACAGAGGAGACATCTCCAAGGCAGGAGGGATGCTTCCACCAGGAATTTCCAAGATGGCATTGGAACCATGTTGCCAATAGTGAGACAAATGTGAGCTGATCCCCCAACATGCAAATTCTGATACCTGACAGAAGGCACGCATGGCACGTTGTCTCTGACAAATAAGAACATTCACAGAGGTCTTGGCAAAATTAAATACAAGATCCTGAAGAAGATAACGCCCGATTTAACCCCAAAGCGCCTGGTTTGCATTAAGCACCTACTCAACCCCCTTGCTGGCTCTCAACACGAACCTAAATCTCCTTTGAATCTTGTCTTCCTATGATTCATTAAGGGCGAGCCACCATTGGTGACCAGGCGATGTTTTTAATTACTGCGTTCCCGTTCCTTTTCTGTACGGTTTTGTTGCTATCATTCCAGCAGATACTTACAAATATGACTTCTATGGGGGTTCCCTGTGATCTCTACAAGGACCGGAGCTGCTAATGAGAGCCAGGCAGGCCCCTAGCCAAGGGGGCTGCTGATTAGCAAGCCAAGAAACATCCAGACTCGGAGACTAATGAGCTGGCAGAGAGGCCAACACAGACGTAGAATGTGGAGTGCAGCACCGGGGAGAGAGGCCACCAAGGCAACCCGAGGAGTGAGCCCAAGAGGAGGCACACACTGGAATTCTGTCCGCTCGCGTGTGGTTGCTAACGGTTGAGGGAGCTGTGGACTTGGAGGCCGTAAAGGAGTGGATTTGTTCCCCCGGAGGCTCTGCTGACTCGGGGAACCGACCTTTGACAATCAGCTCCCCCACGGCCTGGAATGAGCCTCCCCTGCCTGGGCTGACGCCTCCCCACCGGCCGCCACCCCTCTGCAAATCTGCTCCCCCCCGCACCGAGGCCGGCGCTAATCCCATGCCCCCTGCGGGA